>NC_081557.1:165366441-165666441 GCF_022355385.1 Mustela nigripes | reverse complement strand
CTTTTAGTGTGTAGAAATATTACTTATTTCTGGGTATTAATTTTATATCCTGCACCTTAGCCTCTAATTCTTAAGCACTGGACCTGTGTTTCTTAAGTAGAGGCGAGTTTGTCCTCCAAGGGACAGGAGCGCATTTGGCAATGTCTGTAGACATTTTTTGGTGTGTGTACAGGGTACTACTAGCATCTAGTGGGTAGAGGACAGGGATGCTGCTAAACATTCTGTCTCCCCTTGCTCCCTTTTTCTGGTCACCAATGCACAAAACTTATCAAGCACAGAATGTCAGTAGTGCCAAGGATAAGAACTTCTGCAGTAGATTGTACATTACCCATGTTGGTAGAAGGTAATGTAGAGGCACAGCATTCTTGAAAAAGATTGGGAGCAGGTACTAAGGAGTAAGCTGTGTTAATTACAAATGGATAGAAAGGATTGGTGAATAGCAGGTGCTGGTGGTTGTTGAATGTAGAAGGTTAATGGTTCTATTATTTTTCTGCAGTCATTTGGCATCCTGTAACTTGACAGTGTTTTTTTTTTTTTAAAGTAAATGATCTGACATAACAGACATTTCTCCAAAGACATGTAGACAGCCAACAGACACATGAAAAAGTGGTCAGCATCACTCACCATCAGGAAAATGCAGATCAAACTATAGTGAGATATCACCTCACACCTGTCAGAACGGCTAAAATAAAAAACACAAGAAACAACAGATGTTGGGGAGGGTGCAGAGAAAGGGGAACCCATGGGCACTGTTGGTGGGAATGTAAACTGGTGCAACCTCTGTGGAAAAGTATGGAGTTTCCTCAGAAGGTCAAAAACAGACCTGACTATCTAGTAATCATACTACTGGGTATCTACCCCTAAAATACAAAAGCACTAATTCAAAGGGATATATGCACCCCTGTGTTTATAGCAGCGTTATTTACAATAGCCAAATTATGGAAACAACCCAGTGTTCATGACAGATGAATTGGTAAAGATGATGTGGGGTGTGTGTGTGTGTGTGTGTGTGTGTGTGTGTGTGTGTCTATGGTATATATAATGGACTATTACTCAGCCATAAAAAAGAATGGAGTCTTGCCATTTACACAGATATGGGTGGAGCTAGAGAGTATAATGCTAAGTGAATTAAATCAGTCAGAGAAAGACAAATACCGTTATGATCTCACTCATATGTGGAATTTAAGAAAAAATAAGCAGAGGAAAAAAGAGAAAAGAGAAAGAGAAAGAGGGAAACCAAGAAATAGACTCTTAATTATAGAGAACAAGCTGATGATTACCAGAGGGAGGTGGGAGAGGGGGATGGGTGAGATAGGTGATAAGGATTAAGGAGGATACTTGTCATGTTGAGCACTGGGCGAGGGTGAAAGTGTTGCATCAGTATATTGTACACCTGAAACTAATGTTAGCACTGTATGTTAACTATATTGGAATTAAAACAAACACTCATTTTATTTCTGGACTCAGGAAGACAAGACTCGTCCTTTTATTATATCCAGCCCTACAAATGGGGCCGAATCTGTTAAAGAAGGCTGGCTCTCTGTCAACCCATATGACAATAATTTTGGTGATGTACATTTTTATGACTATACCAGTGATTGCTGGGATTGGAAAGTTTTCCCAAAAGCTCGATTTGTATCTGAATATGGATATCAGTCCTGGCCTTCCTTCAGTACATTAAAAAAGGTAAGCCACTTTTGATTTCCCAGTGATTCAGAATGGTAGGTGATGGGCATAGGTCATTCTCAGCAGAGGTTCAGAAAGTCAAATGAGACAAGATTGGGCGCGTTCGGGGTGGTATGGCCATAGACAGTCTAATGAAATGTGCCTAGTATTTAAATGAAAGTTGAGGAAGATCATAGAAGAGAACTTTTTTTCTTTAAAGTTTGGGGAGCTAAATTCCTTGTAGTCATCAATTTGAGAATTATAACTTTTCGAACCTGCTTTTAATTATGTTCCTTCACTTACATTTATAAAAATTGAATGGGAACCAGGGTTGCTTAAGCCTGACTTCTTATCATGCATGAAAGTAATTCTCACTTGCTATTTTCTGTATATCCTACAACTGTTTTCACTTACAGATATTCAGAACTGGATGGTTTGCTACAGTAAGAGAAATGAATGTGATAAGTAAAGTTTTATCTAACTGTTACCAGGTGGAATTATTTCTTTTCGTTTGTCTCCTCCCCTTTGTCTTCTGTTTCCTCCTCCTCTTCCTTCTCCTTTTTCTTTCATGTTGCTGTATCTGACTTTCACTATGGCATTTTACTCTTTGTTCCGAAAGATTCAGTTTCATAGGCAGATTTTATTTCAGAGTTGTATGTGTTCCTAATTGAGATATAATTCACCAACCATAAAATCCACCCATTTAAAATGTACACTTTCAGGGTTTTTGGTTTAGTCACAGAGTTGTGCAGTCATCACCGTGACCTAGTTTTTTTTTTTTTTATTTATTAACCATGACCTAGTTTTAGAGCATTTTCATCACTCCAAAGAAACTCTATATCCAAATTACTCCCCACTCTCTCAGTTCCTCCCACCCCGGCTCTAGGCACCACTAATCTGCTTTCTGTGTTTATACATTTGCCTTTTATGTACAATTCATATATTAGAATCATAAGATATGTGATCTTTTTAGACTGGCTTCTTTTACTCAGCATAAAGTTTTCATGACTTGTCCATGTTCTGTCATGTAGTAGTTTGTCATTTTTTAAAATTGCTGAATAATATTCCATCATGTGGATATACTACATTTTGTTTATCCATTCATCAGTTGATGTACTTTGTGTATTCCCACTTTTTGGCCAATATGAAAAATAATAGCTGCTGTGAATATTTGTATACATTTTTGTGTGAGTGTGTCTGTGAGCGATGTCTTCAGTTCTATTAAGTATACACTTAGTAGTGGAATTGCTGGGCCATATGGTAACTGTATGTTTAATATTGCAAGGAACTGCTAAACTATTTCCCATAGTTTGCAAACACTGCACCATTTTACATTACCACCAGGAAATGTATGAAGGTTCCAATGTCTCTACATCTTTGTCAACACTAATTTTCCCTTTTTGTGTTTTTTAACATTTCTCTGGAGATTAGCATTTACAGAAAATTTGCTTTTTTTCATGGCTAATGATGTTGAGCTTCTTCTCATGTGCTTTTTAGACATTTGTATATTTTCCTTAGAGAAATGTCTATTCAAAAACCCTTCACCTATTTTTTAATTTGGGTTGTTTTTTTGTTATTGAATTGTGCCAGTGTTTATAGCAGCAGTGTCTGCAGTAGCCAAAACATGGAAAGAACCCAGATGTCCATCAACAAATGGAGGGATAAAGAAGATGTGGTATATATATAGAATGAAATACTACTCAGTTATCAAAAAGCATGAAATCTTGCCATTTGCAATGATGTGGATAGAACTAGACTATATTACGCTATGTGAAATAAGTCAGTCAGAGAAGACATACCATAGATTTCACTGATATGAAATTTAAGAAATAAAACAGATGAACAGAAGGGGAGGGGAAGGAAACATAGAATAAGATAAAAGGAGAGAGGGAGGCAAACCATAAGGAACTCTTAACTATAGGGAACAGATAGGGTTGCTGGAGGGTAGGTGCTGGGGGGACGGGGTAACTGGGTGATGGGCATGAAGGAGGGCACTTGATGTAATGAGCACCGGCTCCATACATATGCAGCTGATGAATCACTAGATTCTACCCCTGAAACTAATAATACACTATATGTTAACTAAATTGAATTTAAATTAAAAAAAAATTTTAAAGAGTTATACATATATTCTGGATATTTTTTTAAAATCAGATCTATGTTTTGCAAATATTTTCTCCTAATTTGTGTGTTTTCTTTTTACTTAGTTGATGGTGTCATTTATTTTTTTAAATTTATTTTTAAAGATTTTATTTATTTATTTGACAGACAGATCACAAGTAGGCAGAGAGGCAGGCAGAGAGAGAGGAGGAAGCAGGCTCCCTGCGGAGCAGAGAACCCAATGTGGGGCTCCATCCCAGGACCCTGGGATCATGACCTGAGCCGAAGGCAGAGGCTTTAACCCACTGAGCCACCCAGGTGCCCTGATGGTGTCATTTAAAGCATAAAAGTTTTAATTTTTTTTTTTTTTAAGATTTTTTACTTACTCATTAGAGTGAGAGAGAGTACAAGTAGGGAGAGGGGCAGTGGGAGAAGAGGAAGCAGGCTCCCTCCTGAGCAAGAAGCCCGATGTGGGGCTCAATCCCAGGACCCTGGGATCAGAACCCGAGTCAAAGGTAGATGGTTAACTGACTGAGCCACCCAGGTGCCCCAGAAGTTTTAAATTTTGATGAAGTCCTTATCAGTCTTCTCATTTATCTTTTGTGCTTTTGCTATTGTATCTAAGTAACCATTTTCTAACCTAAGAGCACAAAGGTTTACTCCTGTGTTGTCTTCTGGTTTTAGCTCATAATTTTAGATCTGTAATCTATTTTGAGATAATTATTCTATATGGTGTGAAGAAAGTGTCCAAGTTCTTTTTTTTTTTTTTTTTGCATGTGGATATCTAGTTACCTAGACATCATTTATTGAAAGCATTATTCTTTCCCCCATTGATTTTCTTGACCCCTTTGTCAGAATCAATTAACCATAAATGTTAAGGTTTATTTTTGGATTCTCAATTTGTTTCCATTGATCTGCCTGTCTGTTTTATGCCAGTATGCACTGTCATCATTACTTACAGCTTTGGAGTGAGTTTCGAAAGCAGGAAGTGTGAGTTCACTTAACTTTGTTCCTCTTTTCAAGATTGTTTTGACTGTTCTGGGTGCCTTCCATTTACATATCAATTTTTACGATCACCTTGGCAGTTCCTGCAGAAAAGTCCACTCGGATTTTGATAGGGATTGTGTTGAATCAGTAGATTAGTTTGCAAAAGTATTAGCATTTTAACAATAAGATGTTTTCTGATCCATGAACATGTGATGTCTTCTTTCACTATTTTGTAATCTCATTGTACAGAATTTATACTTCCTTGTTTAAATTTGTTCCCAAGTATTTTATTCTTTTTGTAAGTAGAATTATTTTCTTAATTTATTTTCACATTGTTCATTACTAGTATATAAAGATACCGTTGATTTTTGTAGATTGAACATACATTCTGCAACCTTGCAGAACTTATTTATTAGCTTTAATAGTTTTTGTGAATCCTCTGTGTTTTTCTATATTTAAGAGCATGTCATCTGCATATAGAATTACTTCTGCTTTTTCCTTTTCAATATGGATGCCTTTTATTAACTTTTCTAGGCTAATTGCCCTGGCTAAAACCTCCAGTACAATGTAGAATAGAAATGGTGAGAACAGACACCTTTTCTTAGGGAGAAAGCTTTTAGTCTTTTACTGTTTAGTAAGATGTTAACTGTAGGGTTTTGTTGTTGTTGTTTTTTTAAGATTTTTAGTTATTTATTCGACAGAGATCACAAGTAGGCAGAGAGGCAGGCAGAGAGGGGGGAAAGCAGACTCCCCGCTTAGTAGAGAGCACGATGCGGGGCTCCTTCCAAGGACCCTGAGATCATGACCTGAGCCGAAGGCAGAGGCTTACCCACTGAGCCACCCAGGTGCCCCGACTGTAGGTTTTTCATATATGCCTTTTATCAGGTTGAGGAAGTTCCCTTTTATTCCTAGTTGGCTGAGTGCTTATATCATAAAAGGGTATTGGATTCTGTCAAATGCTCTTTTTCTGCATCTGCTGAAATAATCATGTACCTGGGGACCCCTGGGTGGCTCAGTCTGTTAAGTGTCCAACTCTTGATTTTGGCTCAAGTCATGATCTCAGGTTATGGGCTGGAGGCCCGCTTTGAACTCTGCACTCATCACAGACTCTGCTTGAAATTCTTTGGCTCCCTCCGCCCCTCCCCAACTCATATATGCAGGTGCGCTCTCTTAAAATAAATACGAACTTTTGTTTCCCCTCCCCTATTACTTGTGTAAAGTAACCACAAAAAAAAATTTTTTTTTTAAGATTTTATTTTTTTATTTGACAGAGAGAGAGAGAGACAGACACAAGTAGGCAGAGAGGCAGGCAGAGAGAGAGGGGGAAGCAGGCTCCCCGCTGAGCAGAGAGCCAGATGTGGGGCTCGATCCGAGGACCCTGGGATCATGACCTGAGCGGAAGGCAGAGGCCCAACCCACTGTGCCACCCAGGCGTCCCACCACAAAAAAAATTTTAAGACAGTTTCAGAATCTTCTTCAATTTTACCACCTGAACCCAACTATTTTTGCTTCCACACAATGCAGTCATATTGTGTTTTTAACTTTATTTTTTTTAAGATTTTATTTATTTACTTGAGAGAGCATTAGAGAGAGAGTATGCACAGGGACAGGGGGAGAGAGAGAAGCAGACTCCCTGCTGAGCAGGGAAGGTGATGTGGGACTTGAAACTAGCACCCTGAGGTCATGACCTGAGCCAAAGGCAGATGCTTAACCACTGAGCCACCCAGGCGGCCCTATATTTTTAACTTTAATAAGTAATGTCGTAACCTTAGATCTACCCCTTGTTTTCTTTTCTTTTCTTTTTTCTTTCTTTCTTTCCTTTTTTTTTTTTTAGCACTTCCATATTACAAGGTGGATTTTTTAGGAATACTTTTGTTTCAAAATGAAGGATGGAGTTGAGTATACTGACTCAGGTAGGAATAGGTGTTCGAATGGGAAGGAAGGAAAGAAAGAAGCAAAAATATTTACTGAGCAGGTGCTCTTTACCAGAGACCCATTGTTTCATTTAGCAATGATCTCCTCCCTCCCCCAACCCTTTGATTGAGGTCTGGAAGGAAATCAAGGTTCTAGAGAGTGAGAGTTCCATCATTATCCCCAGATAGCAAGTAGGATATCTGGATTCAAGCTTACTGTCTAACACAGAAGCTGAATCATTTTCATTTCACATTTTTGGGAGGGATGAGTGTTATAAATTGCTAAACTTTTTTCTTAAATCTATTAGCCTTTCTGTTTACCTTCTGATAATAATGCAGTTGCCGTGTTTTTGTGAAATGCCTGATGATGTTCAAAGATACAAAACACTGTGTTTTCACATAGGGAAAGGTGAAGCTAAGTTATGTATGTACTATTCATTATGAACCCTTGATTTAACCATTCCTCTTTTTTTGAACTACATTGCTTAGTTGAGGATTTGGATTAGGTAATTGGGAAAATGAAAGAAACCAAAAGAATAACTTTACATAAAACTTAGGTTTTTAGTTAGAGGCTTTTTTCCCCCCATATATTTAACAAAAATATTAAAATGTCCCTTTCTAGTTTAGGATGCATTACTTCTTTGTCAAATAATCATATTTTCTTTTTAATTTAATTTATTTATTTGAGAGAGAGCATGAGAGGGGAGAAGGTCAGAGGGAGAAACAGACTCCCCATGGAGCTGGGACCCCGATATGGGACTCTATCCCAGGACTCCAGGGTAGTGACCTGAGCTGAATGCAGTGGCCTAACCAACTGAACCACCCAGGAACCCAAAATAATATTTTCAATAGTCCATTATCAGTATTGCATAGTGATTAAAAGCTTGGGCTATGGAATAAACAGATTTGGATTTTTTTTTTCTTAAAGATTTTATTTATTTATTTGACAGAGAGAGATCACAAGTAGGCAGAGAGGCAGGCAGAGAGGGAGGAGGAAGCAGGCTCCCTTGCCGAACAGAGAGCCTGATGTGGGACTCGATCCCAGGACCCTGAGATCGTGACCTAAGCCGAAGGCAGCGGCTTAACCCACTGAGCCACCCAGGCGCTCCCAGATTTGGATTTTAATTCTAGAACTGCCAGGGTTGACTAGGTGGCTCAGTGTGTTAAAGCCTCTGCCTTCGGCTTGGGTCGTGGTCCCAGGGTCCTGGGATCAAGCCCCGCATCAGGCTCTCTGCTCAGCAGGAAGCCTGCTTCCCCTTCTCTCTCTGCCTGCCTCTCTGCCTACTTGTCATGTTTCTCTCTCTGTGTCAAATAAATAAATAAAATCTTTTTAAAAAAAACAAGTGTAGACTTGTCATGGGGATTGAGTGAGGTAATATTCTTAAAACAATTAGAGCCTTGTCTGGCACTTTCTAATTCCTACTGATAATGTTTTTACAGCTGAAATTTATAATAGACTCTCAAACCATGACTATCAGAAGTTAGAAAGCTTTCCACATAACAGAAGATCAAGTTTACCAGTTATGGGATACATTCATATCATTACCAGTTAAGGCTGAGAAGCCTGAAGATGTGTTTCAGGCTTTTAAAAGGAAAGGAAGGCAGTTGGTAAAGGTGTGCATCTCAAATGTGTACAAGATGACTGTAAATGCTAATACCTCTTTTAAGTAAGTAATTGAAGTAATTAGTGTTCTCTAAACTGTCTGGTGATACCAGTTTTGGAAAATACATATAATTTGGAAAAACTTTCACATCAAACATGAGTAATGTGCACTACTTACATTTTACTATAAATAAATTCCTAAAGAGTAGTTTTTTCCTTTTAAGGTGATTGGTCTGTGGCTTGCATGATTCTAGGGAAGTATAAGTCATATTTTATGAACAGGGATTAATATTTTTAATTTTTAGGGATTTTTGAGTGTGCGGTAGATTGTTTTTCAAAGCCTTTGTGTAACCTGCATTAAACTGATATTTTCAGGTGTAGACAGCAGTTGTCTTACATCTTTTTCAAATGCTAAAAGAGCATTAAATCATAGACCTAGAAGGCAGAATGATTGTCTGTTTTTCTCTAAAAGTTACACTACTAATATGTGTGTGGTATTTTTGTTTGTTTGTTTTTACCTTGACCTGATGATAGCTTCTCAAGGAGATGACAGATCACATAAATTGTGCCTGGCTCTAAAAAAAGATTTACTGTTAGGGGGAAAGAGTATCATTGTTTGGTTTTTGTCTTCAACTATATCAAAATTAAACATCTGTATATATCAAATATATTTAGTAGTAATTGAGAAACAAATAAGCAAGTGCTAAGCATTTACTGTCTTAATAGTCATATTTTATTCCTGTCAAAGAACTGACAGTTTTAACAGATTACTGTTTTCAGTCCATTATTTTTTTTGACAATTTATTTACTTGAATAGATAAAATGACATTTAAAAATGAGCAAGATGAGTGTTCTAAACACAGGAATAATGTTTTGATAAGATAAGAATTTTGATAGAAATGCCAAAATGAGGGGCGCCTGAGTGGCTCAGTGGATAAAGGCCTCTGCCTTTGGCTCAGATCATGATCCCAGGGTCCTGACATCGAGCCCTGCAGGGAGCCTGCTTCCCCCTCTCTCTGCCTGCTTCCCTGCCTACTTGTGATCTCTGTCAAATAAATAAATAAAATCTTAAAAAAAAAAAAAGAAAAAAGAAAGAAAAAGAAATGCCAAAGTGAAACTTCCTAGGTTTGAGTCAGGGAAGGTATAGGTGCCATATTCTGGTTTTGTGATTCAACTTTGCACAGGGCTACTCTTCCACTAGTAATAAGTACAAAACATCTACCATCTGTGAAATTAGAGTCGCAGAGCAAACCTTGAGCTCTTTTCTCTGTGCAGAGTACGTTTTGAGTTTGTCAGAAGTGTGTGGAAAAGTAGTTTCACTCCTAACTTCCCAATTTGTACCTCTTCTTCTTTCCTCGAAAGGTTTCATCTAAAGAGGACTGGTCTTACAACAGCAAATTTTCTCTTCACCGACAACATCATGCAGATGGTAACAGTGAAATGCTGCGTCAGGTCGAATTTCACTTCACACTCCCGGAAAGCCCAGATCCATTACAGGCGTTCAAGGATACCATATACCTTACTCAGGTAAGACATTTGCATCCTGGAGTTCAGCAGGTTCCTGCAGTTAACACAAGGGATCCTATAGACTCTGTAAGCCTTACGTGATGAAAAAGCATTTTATTTCACTGATTGAGGAGCATATCTTCTTCAAAATAGATAAATGATGACATATAGTACTTGAAATAGTTAATTTTTGGCATTTGCCTCTCTTGGAGAGAACAAACGGTTCACAATGTTCTACAACAAATTGTGTATTAACATGTTCCCTAGCTCATGATCACCATACAGTGTCAGTGATTAAGACAATAGCTTTCCCCAAGGATAAAATGGAACAGTGGAACACAGTAGAGTCCAGAAACAGACTTACAGATGATATAGTTACTTGGTTGATGGCCATTTGCCACCGTAATCCCCATGAGAAAGGTTAGTTTTTCCAGTAGACGGTACAGTATCAAGTGGGTATCTTTATAGGAAAACAAGTGAACTTAGACTCCACATACAAAAATTACATACAAAAATTAATTTGATCAGTGATCAAGGAATCAACTATGAAAGGTAACAATTTTATAACCTTGGCAAAGATTTCTTAAACAGGGCATAAGAAGAACTAACTATGAAAGAAAAGAATGATAAATTGGGACTTCATTAAATTATAGACTTTTGTAAATTAAGACACCATTAAGAGAGAGCAGTGACAAGCCACAGATTGGGCAGTAGTACGTGCAAAACATGTATCTGATAAAAGATCTGTATTCAAAATAAAGAACTTCTATGAAGTAATAAGAAAAGGATATAACCTTTTAAAAAATGGACAAAAACCTTGAACAGGCACTTCATCAAAGAAGACACCCAGTGTTCGGTGAATATGTGAAAATGTGTTCAGTTTCATTCTCAATCAAGGAAATGCAAATTAAAATCATGCTAGAGTATACACTACAAGGTATACAATGTCTTTTTAGCACAATGGCTAAAATTAAATAGATTGACAATGCCAACTGTTGGTGATGATATACGACAGCTGGAACTTGTAGACATTGTTAGTAGGAATAGAAATTTGTTTAACCACTTTGGAAAATTTTATGGCACTTTCTATCCAAGCTAAACATTTGCTTCCTCTTTGAATCAGCATTTCTACTCCAAGCTATGTACCCAAGAAAAATGAGTGCATATGTCTGCCAACAGACATCTAAAATAATGTTCATACCAGCTTTATTCATAATAGCCCCAAACTGAAAACAGCCTAGATGTTCTTTAACAGAGGAATTTATAAACTATGGTATACTTACATCATGGAATATTCCATAGCAATACAAAAGAATGAACTGCTGATATCAGCATCAACTTGGATGAATCTCACAAACATTGTGTTGAGCAAAAGAAACATTGAAGTTTTAGTTATAGACAAAATGAATCAGCATGATGGAGAGCAAATTTAGTGATCACCACTCTTGTGGAGGGGATAGTGAATTATGGTTAGACATGGGTATTAGGAGACTCTCCAGAGTGCCAAAAAAAGCCTTATGTCTTGATCTGGGTGCTGGTACATGGTGTATACACATGATAAAGTTCACTGAGGTGTACACTTAAAATCTCTGCATATTACCTTATCACCTTATTGGATTTTTTAAAATATTATTTATTCATCTGAGAGAGAGAGATGGGAGGGCACAAGCAAGGGGAGACAGAGGGAGATGGAGAAGCAGGCTCCCTGCTGATCTGAGAGCCCGACATGGGGCTGGATCCCAGGACCCTGGAATCATGACCTGAGCAGAAGGCAGATGCTTAATGACGGAGCCACCCAGGTGTCCCTGGATTATTTTTAAAACAGCTCTGTTGAGATATAATTGACACGCCATAAGATTCACTCATTTTAAGTATACAATTAAGTGATTCTTAGAATATTTATTGAATAATGCAACCGTGACTATAACCCAATTTTAGAACATTTCTCAGATCCCCAGAAGGTCCCTTGTGTCCATTTGCAGTTACTCTCCTTTCTCACCTTCCGCTGCAGGTAAACACTAACCTGCTTTCTGTCTGTGTAGATTTTACTTTTCTCAATATTTCATGTAACTACAATGTGTGATGTTTTGCATCTGGCTTCTTTTCAGCATAATGTTTTTGAAGTGTTTCCATGTTGTAGCAAATACACGTACTTACTCCTCTTTTTTGCTGAATAGTATCCGGTTGTATTGGCTGTACCATATTTCACATATCCATTCATCTGTTGGTGCACATTTGGATTATTACCAGTTTTTGACTATTATGAATCATACCACCATGAATATTAGCATACAGATCTTTGTGTACATATCTTCATTTCCTTTGAGTTGAAATATATATGTGAAATTGCTGAATTATATGGTAAATTTAAATTTATGTTTAAAGTAAGAAACTGTTGAGCTGAATTTTAGGTAATATTTTCTTCTTAGTGTTTCCATTTACTCTCTCTGTTTGCCACTTTTATCTCATGAACCTGTGAACTACTTGCATGCGTAAGACTATTAAAGCCACCGCTTATTTATCTGATGTTTTTGCCATGATTGTTTCAAGTCAGAGAGAGAAGGCAGGAGCCTAATCCCAGTCATATGAGTTGATCTGAAATAGACTCAAAGTTTTTGTTAAACATGATCACATTTTAATTTTTGCATCTTAGCACCTAAAAATATGCCAATTTTAATCTAAACTCATGCCTACTCACATCAGTTTTCTCCTATATAAAAACAAAAATCTGGATGGAAGCTGAAGCAGAAAATTGGAAGCCAAAAGAATACCCTTTTTTAGAAGGTGATAAACTAATAAAGAGGATTTTAATGTTTTAACCATAAGCTTATCAGTTAGGGAAGCTTTGCCAGTGTGATGTATAATTTATGAACCTACCTCACAGAAAGCAAATTAAAAGATAAAATTGATATCTGTCCCTTTTAAAGTGTTGAAGTTCATCTTATTAGCTTTTCATAGCCAATATTCTATCAGAATGCCTCAGGTTTGATATATGAACTAGGACGATCCTCATTCCTGTGTGTATGTATGTGTGCACACATGGGAACCTTTTCAGCTGTTGTTTTTCATGCTGGCTGCCCTCTTCCCAGCTGCTCATTTTATTACTGTTACTTTATTTTATTTCCTCAAAACAAAGCATTCACAAAAATAATTGTTCTTTCTGAACTCATTAGCATTAGTGGTATGTAGTTAGGAGCTGATGATACAAGTGGAATTATTTGTTGCTGGTTTTGTTGGTGATGGCTTTCATCTGATAGTTTAGCACTGGTGTCTTATCAAGCATTGGCTTGGAATTGGATTGTGTTAGTTCTCCCCTAGAACTTCAGTTGTACTAGATGGGATCTGAGATGAAAAAAAATCAGAATTAGGATTTTTGTTTGTTTTTAGTGTTGGATTTTCTTTTAACAGGAAATGTTAAAAGTAAAACGTTCTTCTCCTCCTTACTATGTTGATTTTAAACAATCATCTTTGACATGTGCATTAGAAATAAAACTTCCTTGGTCCATGTTTTCTGTTCCTGCCTCCAGCCTCTCTTCTTTTTCTTACTGTCTGTCATACTATTCTGAAGAACAGAGTACCTGCTTGTGTACCACTTCTAAAAGATGATCTGTAAAGCAAGTTTTTGCAACTTTCAAAAATATCTTGGCTGAGAAGGTGGTGCAGTAAGTTTCTTCACATTTAGATCTTTTCCTGGCTTTTCCTTATAACAGCAAAAGTATCCCTCTCGGTTTTTACTTCCTTAATTCTTCTAATAATTCCAAAATAATCTTGCCTCACCTTTCTTTCTCCTGCGTTATCCTGTTATATTGTATTCCAAATAGCCTACTTACCCAGGCACACTCTCTTAAGCTGGGTTGCACAGGCTCACTGATTAGTTTGAGGACTGTCTATACTAACACATTTAATTTTGATCAATTTAATCTGCCAGTATGGTCTCTTCACTAGCCACTTAAAGAGGAAGCTGGGCTATTTTTATTAACCCCTTAGCTTATAGCTCCCTCTAGTGCCTCCATTTATTCCTCACATATGTATTAAGCATGTAGTGAAGGCTAGATACTTGGGGATGTCCTTAAGAGATACATATTCTTTAGGGGTCCATTTTATCTTCCTGTTGCATGTAACTTGATCACAACAACAACAATGACAACAACAAACAGACTATGTTGTAGACCCAGGTGTTGATGATACTCGCTACCTTGGAATGGTTATTTGTTTGGTAAGCAGCACCGAGATTTGATAGAAGATAAAGTCTATGCTGAGCTCTTAAGATGGATGGGATGAGTAAAGGAGGGGAATGATTAATAGAGCACATTACACACTAATGTATTATGTTTATATGCAACATGTAATTTAGCAGTCAAGTACACAGTCAGCATTCTTTGGGTGTCTACCAAATGGCTGGCCCTGGGCCACGAGATGCATTGTATATCTTCTCACATAATTCTGACATCATCTCCAGACATCTGTGTTTCTGTTTTAATTTTATGTTTGAGTAAACGGGCTCAGAAAGGTTAAGTATTCTTTCCAAGTTCTCAGGCAATGATTGGAACAAGTTTCTGCCTTTTAAACTATAGTATTTTATCCTTTCACAGTTGAGATAAGGGAAATTCTGTAACTACTGAGGTTGCATTTTATCAGTTTTCAGCACTTAAGTAAAGCAGACATCAGAAATTTGGCACATTAAAAGAGGCCTCTTTGGAACAATAGAGAAAATCAACAAAACCAAAAAGTTAGTTCTTTGAAATGAGCAACAAAATTGAAAAAACTGTAGCTAGACTGGCCAAGAAAAAAAAAGAGAGAAGATTCCAATTACTAAATCAAGAATGAAAGAAGGAACACTACTGTTGACCTTAAATAAAAAAAAGGGTAAGTAAATATGTTAGAAAATATGTGAATAATTGTATGACAATAAGTCATTTAACCTAGATGAAATGGCAAATTCATAGAAAGACACAAACAATGAAAATTGACTCAAGAAGAAATAGAAAATCTAAGTAGATCTATCACAACTAAAGAGATTGAGTTAGTAATCAAAGAATTGTCCTCTGCAAAGATGGCTTCACTAGTGAATTCTAAAAAATACTTAAAGAAGAATTAACACCATCTTTCACAAATTCTTCCCAAAATACAGAAGAGGGGAAAGTACTTCGTAACTCATTCTGTGAAGCCATGTTTATTCTGATACTAAAAACAGACAAAGACATATTAAAAAAAGCAAACCAGAGACTAAGATCTTCTATGAATATAGACAAAAAGAAATCCTCAACAAAATACTAATAATTCAAAACCAGCAGCATATAAAAAGGTTTATAAATTATAATCAAGTGGGATTTACCCAGAATGTAAGATTAGTTCAACATACCAAAGTCAATCAGTATAATACATCATATTAATAGACTAAAAGAGAAATAACTACATTATCATTTCAATAGATGAAGGAAAAGCATTAGAAAAAATACAGTACCCTTTTGTGATTAAAAAAAAAAATTGACAAGCTAGGACAAGAAGGGACTTCCTCAACATGACAAGAGCACCTGTGAAGAACCTATAGCCAATATCATACTGTGAATAGTGAAAAACAGAAAGTTTTCTCCCAAGATCAAGAAAAAAACAAGGGTACCTGCTCTTGCCACTTCCATTCAACATTGCATTGGAGATTCTAGTCAAAACACTTAGGCCAGGAAATCATAAAAGGCATGAAATTGGAAAGGAAGGTGTAACACTTTCTCTTTGCAGATGACATGATTTTATATATAGGAAAGCTTCAAAAATCCACCTAAAAAACTGTGAGAGGGTGCCTGGGTCGCACAGTGGGTTGAGGCCTCTGCCTTCTGCTCAGGTCATGATCCTAGGGTCCTGGGATAGAGCCTCGCATCGGGCTCTCTGCCAAGCAGGGAGCCTTCTTCCTCCTCTCTCTCTGCCTGCCTCTCTGTCTACTTGCGCTATCTGGCAAATAAATAAAATCTTTAAAAAAAAGTAAAAAACCTGTGAGAGCTAATAAGTTAATTGAGCAACTTTATAGGATGTAAGATCAATATACAAATGTCAGCTGTTTTCTAAGCATGAACTATTTTAAAATGAAACTAAATAATAACATTTATAATAGTATCAAAAAGAATAAAATATTTTAGAATATACAGATACATATATAGAGATGCAGGACTTGCACTGTGAAAATTATAAAACATTATTAAGGGAAATTAAAGAAATGGAAAGACATGGATTGGAAGACTTAATATTATTAAGATGGCAGGACTCCCCAAAGAGATCCACAGATTCAACATAATCCCTATCAAAATTCCTATTACCATTTCCAGAGAAATGAGAAAAATAATTCTAGAATTCATATGGAAATGCAAGGCACCCAGAATAGTCAGAATATCTGGAAAAAAACAAATTTGGAAGTGTTACACATCCTACTTTCAAAACTTAACTACAAACCTACAGTAATCAAGATAGTGTGCTATTGACCTAAGGCCAGACGTATAGATTGAACAGAATTGGGAGTCCAGAAATAAACACATAAGTCTATGGTCAACTGATTTTCTACAAGGGTGCCAAGATAACAAAATGGAAAAAAATAGTGCTTTGAACAAATGGTATCGGAACAGTGGATATCCACATGTAAAAAAAATGAATTTGGACCCCTACCTTGTACCATATATAAGAATTAACTTAAAATGAACCAAAGATCTAACTGTTAATACTAAAGTCATAAAACTCTTAGAAGAAAAAGTAGATGTAAATCTTTGTGAATTTTGATTTGACAACAGTTCCTTAGATTTGACATTTAAAATACAAGCAACCAATGAAAAAATAGACAAATTGAACTTCATCAAAATTAGAAACTGTGTGTCAGAGGCCAATATGTCACAAAAGTGAAAGGATAATCCACAGAATGGGAGAAGACTTTTGAGTCATATATGTAAGAAGGATCTAATGTCCATAATATATTTAAAAACTCTTACAATTCAATAATGAAAAGGATACCCCAATTAAAAAACAGGCAAAAGATTTGAGTAATCATTTCTCCAAAGAAAATGACCAATAAGTACCACGAAAATATCCTTAACATCATTAGTCACTAGGGAAATACAGATCAAAACCCACAAAAAGATACTACCTACACCTTTCTCAAAAAATTAAACATAGAGTTACCATAGAACTCTGAAATTCAGGTGCCTGGGTGGCTCAGTGGGTTAAGCCTTGCCCTTCTGCTCGTGTCATGGTCTCAGGGTCCTGGGATTGAGCCCCGCATTGGGCTTTCTGCTCGCGGGGAGCCTGCTTCCCCCTCCCTCTCTGCCTGCCTCTCTGCCTACTTAAGAGCTCTCTCTCTTTGTCAAATAAATAAATAAAATCTTAAAAAAAAACAACAACCCTGAAATTCTACTTTAAGGTATATTTGAGAATATTGAAAACGTGTTCACACAAAAACTTGTGCACAAATGTTCATAGCATTTTTCATAGCCAACAAGCTAAAGCAATCCAAATGTTTACCAACTCAGGAATAGAGAAACAAAATGTGGCATACCTATATAATGAAATATTATTCAGCAATAGAAAGGAATGGAATATGAATATATAATACAACATGAATGAACCTCAAAAACATTATTCTGAGTAAAGGAAACCAGTGACAAAGGGCGTATATTATCTCGTTCCACTTAACATGAAATGTCCAGAATAGGCAAGTCCAAAAAGACAAAGTAGATGAGTGGTTTCTGGATACAGAGGAGAGGGGAGAATGAGGAGTTGCTGTTAACTAGTACAATATGGTGTTTCCTGTTGGAGTGGTAACATTCTGGAATTAGGTAGGGGTAAGAGTACACAACCTGTGATTATACTAAAAGCCAATGAATTGGATATTACAAGGGTGAATTGTATGGTATGAATTTTATCAGTTTGAAACATGGCTTTATTAGGAGAGTCTTAGTGTCGAATAATTTTTAAGTAAATAAATAATATAAATTATTCTGTCAGCAGGGCTTCGTCACATGGCTATGCCTAGTTCCAAGGGTCAGGGGTGTGATTCTGGAGAATGTAGCCCACCTATAGCTCTGTGACTCTGGAGGACAGGGATGGTAGGTTTTTATAAACAGCTAGCAATCTCCATCACAGTGGCAAAACTGGAATTGGAACCTAGGTCTTGGTATCCTAGGTCTAATTTCTTTTTACCCTACCATCTGTTTCTCCAAGGAGACTGATTTCATAAGTGTAATCAAGCAAGCTGCTGAAAATAGACTTTTTTGAAACTAAAATAAGATTTGTCTGCTAACAGTGGGACTTAGAAGCCTAGGAAATGACTAAGCATTTATTCTTCTTATATGTAGAGATTGTCCTCTTTAGGGAAGGATGCATGAGTGTATAAATACAGGTACAATTTTAAAGGGAAAGGCAGTTGCAGAGATTTTCCAGGGAAATGGGGTTCTACAACATCCCTTTAAGGAGGATAGTGGGCAGTGACCTTCTGCATTTTTATGAACAAAGGCATCATTCATTAGCCCTAACTGGCACCTACTGGTTTGGGTAAACCCGGATCCATGATATTGGCATGGCACTATCTATCTGTGGAGTATGCTGCACTGTGCTGGAGCCCGGAGTGTTCAAAGAGCCTTGATTATCCTTCCCACGAAGTTCAGCTATGACAAGTTCCTAGTTAGGGCTTGCCTCATGTCCTTTTCCTTTCATTGCTAGCCAGGGGTAGGAATCCTGTATGCATGTAAAAAAAAAAAAAAAAAGAAAAGGTTTAAAAATTCTAAAAGATTATTAATACTTACCTATTAAACCAGAAAAGATAAATTACAGTGAGATTGTTAGAACAGATATAAAGGTATCTTGCAAGTAGTTAGAACAGAAAGATATCTTGCAAGTAGTTCTGAAAATTGAAATAGAGACTTAAAACTCAAATGTTTGTGTGGGCTAGGAAGGTAATTTAAGTGGATAGGAGTATGATTATTGGGAATTGTGATAAAACCGAACTATAGGCCCTGACTTAAGACATTAAGCAACATTCAAACAATAAAGAGACAAAAAACCCACCTAAAAACAAAAACAAAAACAAAAAACAAGAAACCAAAAACTGCCTATCTCTGGGGGCCAGTTAAAATCTGTATGGGGCAAAGTTCAGCCTGGAGGTCAACAGTTTATAGCAGCCTCTTGATTAGAACCTAATATAGCATTATGCAGCGAGGAGTTTAATGTTTGTCATCTATTATTACCAAAAGAAGCAACACAAGAACATACAATGTTTTTAGCTCTTGCATTGAAAGAAAAAACTGGAAACCATTCAAATGCCTAATAATTGGAGAATGATGAATCACACTGTGGTAATAACTGTGTAACCATTTAAAGCACAGAGATGCTAGCCAGTGCCAGGGCATGAAAAAGTACACATGTCAAAACTAAGAACAGAACACTAAATGTATATGCTACAATATGTGTTCACAAAGATTGGAAAAGAATTTGGAGCAATATAAATAATTTGATGTTTGTGAGATTTTTTTTTTTTCCTGAAAAGAAGCTTAAATGAAGAAAAAGAAAATGCAGTCACCTCTACTAAGGCCATCAGTAAAATATATAGTTGTCTTCTGGATTAGATCCAGCTAAGCAGAAGCATGACTATTTCATAGAGTATGGCTTTTTCCATTTTCATTTCCGCCTGAAAGAGATAACTTAATTTCCTACTCTGATACACATTGGTATTTTGTTCCCACCTCAGAACAGAGGTTATTTTTTTCCGATTCACCCTACTTTATAAATGTGGATCCAAGGATAGTGATTCTGGTCCCAGACTTTATGAATGACACCCGTCCTTCCACACCACTTATGAGTTGACAGTGACCCAAGTCTCAGGGGGTAATAGCAGAATATTGCAGGTTCTTTGGCTTCTTTGGTATATCTAGATTTCAGGGATACTTCAGGTAGGGGGAGTTCCGGATTGTGGGCTGGCATCTAAGGTGGATTGTCCATGGTGGTTGCCATTGGATGCTTGTTCTCAGCTTGTCAGGGCTGGACCCATCGTTTCTGGAATGTTTGGTGACTAGAATTCCTCTCCTCCTGTGATTACTCACCAGTCCGATGGGGACTTCTCAGCTGCTTCTCTCATGCTCACTCCACACACAGTCTATAAAGCAATGGTTGCTTTTCAGGAATCTCTGGATGAGAACTGAGATTTCTTCTTGTTCAAGGTCGTGGATATGTGTGCAATGGAGGCAGAGACTATCGTTGGCTTGATTTTGTGCTATAGGCCCAATTTAGCTTGGTTTGTGGGGGCGTTATATGAAGGCTCAGGATGATATAAATGAGTTCAGAGATAAGATCTTTTAAACAACTGTAAAGGTTGTTTCCATGCTGATATAAGGTAAAGATCTCTAGTGGGCATGGATGATGGTGTCCTAGAATCTGTTCCTACTGAGATTTCCACTTTGGGCCTGCTTCATCTTCACTGAATTTTCTAGAAGTTGCTCCACAACACTGATTTTGTACCTCAAAACTCAACATACGTGAATGCTTACTAAGGGACTTAATTTCTCTTTGCCTACCTATCTAGGCCTAGAAGTAAATAAATCTCTCTCTCTCTCTCTCTTTTAGTTTGGACAAGATTGGTATTTTTACAAGGAACTTGGCTAGAGATTTCTGAGTATAATTGCAGATTGGCTTGACTAACACATCAGATTTCATAGGTTTGTTTTTCTGTTTCATTCCCTTTGACTTAGTGTCGGACTAATATATGCCGAATGTATCCTGTGGTCATTTTCAGTTGGCACCATTGCCACTCCGTCTGTGAGATTCTTACTTTCTTTAGAGTGTATTCGCTGTTCTCGTTGCTGTGGTCCCCGTGGTCTGGTTCTTGAATGAGGACATTTCTTTATCTGCTCACAGCTGGTATCATCTCTTGCTGGGGTGGTTTTCATAGCTTTCTGAAGGGTCGCCCTAATCCCACTGTAAACCCCCACCGCACCTCTGTTTCTCCGTTTGGTCAGCAGCATCTTCTTCGGGAAAGTGAATCTGGTCCTTTCACCCCTTGAGCTTATGGTTGCCTCCAGGACACACATCAGAACCTTCCCAGATCTGATCCCTGCATCTTACTGGCCTCCCTTCCACTGCTCCTGGCTCTCTGTGCCTTTCAGTTCTTCACTTGAATTTTCTCTGCTCAACGCACATGTCCTGTCTGGCTGCCAGGTTCTGCCCTCTCTCTTTTTCTCTTTCCTCTTCTCTGAGGCCAATCGTCATTCCTCGGCTAGGCCTGCTTTCCCTGTGATCCACACTCCTAACATTGCTCACCCCTCCTACTTAGCACTTATTACTGTTTAGAGTTTACATTCATTTGCGTGACTCTCTGATGAAGTCCTGTCTTCTCCACAAGCCAGTAAGCTCCATGAGGGTGCGCTTGTATCTTTTCTGCTGGGAGAGGGGTGGACCATACCAGCATGTAACACATACTATAGGTACTTAATACATCTTTATTGAATGACCATGATTTCTTCTTGCTTCACTCTTCTGCAATTCTATGGCACCATCTCATATAAGTAAGTCATATCTTCACTTATGACTTTCTCACTAGCCAGCCTAACTCTGTTTAAAGGATCTACCTTTACCTGAGCTCTTCCAGCTTTTGGGAAGTGTCTGGGCTTAGTGTCCTAGAAACCTTATCTGCATGCTTCTTTTCCTTCCTTTGAAAATCCAGGCCTCACTCTAGTGAGGAATCCTTGCAGCACTGACCATCTCTGCAAGGTCTCCTTGGTGACTTCTCCAAACCAGCCTGAGAACCTCTCACTCGTGAGCCTCCCCTACTACAACTCTAAAGGCATGGGATAACAGGGGCGCCTGGGTGGTGGTGTAGTCGGTGTGGCCTCCCACTCTTGGTTTCAGCTCAGGTCGTGATCTAAAGTTAGCGGGATCGAGCCCTGCGTCGGACTCTGCACTCAGTTCAGAGTCTGCTTGGGACGGACTCTCCCCTCTGGCTCGCATTCTCCAAATAAAAAAGTAAACTCTTTTAAAAAGTATGTGATAATAGTAGCAATGAAAGGGTGATATTTCAATGATGTTGCCAATAATTAAGAGTCCTATATGAAGTTCTTCAGTGCCTCTTCAGTGGGAACTAAATTCATGGGTCTCATTGCTACAATTTACCATCTGTTCTGCTGTAATGAAGGAGTTACATTTATAAAAAAATTTTATGATTATCAGGGTGCCTGGATGGCTCAGTCGGTTAAGTGTCTACCTTCGGCTCAGGTCATGATCCCGGGGTCCTGGGACCGAGCCCCGCATCGGGCTCCCTGCTCAGCGGGGTGTCTGCTTCTCCCTCTCCCACTACCCCTGCTGGGGTTCCCTCTCTCACTATCTCTCTCTCTCTCTGACAAATAAACAAAAATCTTAAAAAAAAAATTTACGATTATCAAAAATCACGATATAAGGACAAAGTTGCTTGAGTAGAAAAAAGGGGCTAGGGACTAGACAGTATCAGACTTAAAATAATGTTATTTTTCCTATAGAACTTTTTTCTAATAAAACTTTGTTCATTAGTAGCTATGAATATATTTATAAAACCCATCACTTTCAAAAAAAATTAGTGTTTGACTACATCTATCATTTATTCTGGAATAATAGTCTGTTTTCCATCATTGCCTATACTGTCATTAGCAAGGAACCTTTCATACCATCCTGTTTCCTTGATTACCCATAAACAGAACACTAAGACTCCCAAACAAATCAGCTATTATAGACAACCCTTCTGTTATGCTGAGGGGCTAGTTCCAGATCTAGTATGATAATGGTAGACATAATGTTAATCAGAGTCCCTAATTTATCCAACCTGCTTTAAAAAACAGCTCAAACATGCCATTTTCTCAGACCTGGACACTTAAGCCTAACAATAACTTGTGTGCTTCGGTGTTTTCCCCTGAGTCAGGTGACGCAGGCCCAGTGTGTCAAAATAGAGACTGAATTCTACCGCCGCAGTCGCAGCGAGATAGTGGATGGGCAAGGCTATACCATGGGTGCCCTTTATTGGCAGCTGAATGACATCTGGCAGGCTCCTTCCTGGGCTTCTCTAGGTAAGTGTTGCTGCATTCTCTGCGTCCTTGAGAGAAAGCGACTCCAGGGCAGAGAGGCAGCTGACAAAGCCCCAGGGCCTGAGGATCAGACTAAACTGAGTAGACTCTGGCACCTAAGTGGAGAGGTTCCTCCCACAGCTGGTGAACTGTGGCCACCTCACCCACCTTCCTGGTCTCTCCAGGAGCCTTGGAGGCTGCCTTGTTGGAGTTGTGGGCTGTGCAGAGTCACAAAAGCCGGCTAATGTAGGGTGTAGATGCATGAAGATCTCAGCCATGTGTCTTATAATTATTGCTTATAATTTTGAATTTAATTAGGAGGAATTTCCAGGCAAAAGAAGCATTTACCTAAGCCTCTTTTCCTCTGTTTAGAAGAAGAATTCAGCCAAGTGGAATGCTGGCCCAGCCGAGTGTTAAAATGTTCTTTTTCCGGATTCCCTTTTAGGTTCATAAGGCCATCTTTATTTTTGCTCTGTTTATCTCTCAGGCAAAACATGTGGAGTCAGAAATTAAGATGGGAAAGGTTATCAGTTCCATCAGTTGGCAACAGAGAGATGACTGGCACGGTACCAGCAGTTTGAATTATTCTATTTTGATATATTTTTAAAAATTAAGGAGTAATGATGAATCTTTGGTGTTCACTAGTGGTGGTTTGAAGCAAAGTACAGTTAATAATGTACACAAGAATTTGGGGGCAAAAGTGAGGCAAGGTCCCACAGTAAAAAAGCCCCTTTGCTGGGTCAGACTCTTAAACCAGCTGTGTATACAGATCCAAAGGAGTCCATTACCCATGTGCTTTGATCAGTGTGCTGAATCACCTCTTGTGGTAAGTCGGAGTGTCGATCAAGTTTCTCCGACCAAACTGTTTATCAACACCAACCAGATAAAAGAGTATTGAATGAGAATCAGCTCTAGACTAGGGAGAGTAGCCTTTCTGGGATGCTTAAAACTGGACAAAGAGATATTGTTCAGAGACGCTTGGACTCTGAACCTGCCTTCTTGTCTGTGGATGAGGTTGTGGACTCCTGAAGCAGAGTTTGGTTCGAGAACTGGGAGAACCTAGTCTTTGTTGATCTCGCCTTAAATGACTGTACTGCAGATTATTTTAATGAGTTCTTTAGAAAGAGTGAGTAGGGCGCCTGGGTGGCTCGGTGGGTAAGCATCTGCCTTTGGCTCAGGTCATAATCCCAGGGTCCTGAGATGGAGCCCAGCATCGGGCTCCCTGCTCAGCGGGAAGCCTGCTTCTCCCTCCCCTACTCCTCCTGCTTGTGTTCCCTCTCTTGCTGTCTCTCTCTGCCAAATAAATAAAATCTTTAAAAAAAAAAGAGAGAGAGAAAAGGCGAGTAAAGCCAGAAACAGAAGTTGTGATGGCAGAGCAAGAATTTGTTTTCTAAAGTCTAGCAGGACAGTGCCTCCATGGAGAGGTTTACCATCTTCTTGTACCTGTTACAGAAAACAGGTGCCAGGGGGAAGGCGTGACATGATATGCTATGTCTGCTCCTGCTCTGGGCAGCCTCATGGCCTCTGTTTAACTCTACTTCGTTGGTTTAATGAATCTGGTGCATCTAGTGTGTGCCAGTGAGGGTGGGGGAACGAATGTGTCTCCTCTTATCACCTGAAAAGGGGATCCTTTAATATACAGGTGGGGATGGGGAATGTGATCCTTTAAAGGGATCATAGCTGCTTGGAATCTCTAGATTCTTATATATTTCCTTTTAAAAAAAACTAGTCTCATTTTTAGTTACAATTTTGCAAATACAGAAATCCTCCTGGGCATTTTATTTTGCTTGGGTCATAAACTTGGACAGGTTGAGAGCTAATAGAAAAGCCAGAAATCACAGAACATCTTCAGCTGACTGCAAGATGTTAAATTGGTAGCCATACTTTGTCCCTGATGAGTAACTAGTGTCTGGCCCAGTGAGACCTTGTGCTTCAGTTGCTGTTCTCCTGTGTTCTGCATGTGGCCGCGAAGTTGGAACCATGCATGTAAAGTCTCTTCTGTAATGGATATCACACGCGAGCATCTCTAAGTTACCTCAGGTCTGAGCCATCTTCTGTTTATGAGAAAACTTTCCAAATACAGTTAATGTTTGAACAACATGAGGTTGAACTGTGCATGTTCAAGAAGATACAGATTTTTTGGGTAAAGACAGTACAGTACTGTAAATGTATTTCTTCTTCCTTCTGATGTCCTTAATAACATTTTCTTTTCTCTAGCTTGCTTTATGGTGAGAATACAGTATATAGTACATATAACGTACAAAATACGTGTTAATTGACCACTTATGTTATCAGTAAAGCTTGGTCAACAGTAAGCTATTAGTAGTTAAGTTCTGGGGGAGTCAAAAATGTATATGTGGATTTTTAAAAACATACTTTTAAATTTTTATTTTATTATTATTTTTTATATATGCAGATTTTTGACTGCGCAGGGTTTGGTGCCCCTAAACCCACGTTGTTCAAGGTCAGTGTTGTAAGTGTGAGTTCATTCTACAGGTCTAATATGGAAGGCTCTCCACCCCTCCCTGCTTGTTTTTTTTTTTTTTTTTTCCCGCTTGTTGTTTTTTAAGGGGAAATTTAAGAGTTGCAGTTGAAGTGCTGAGAGTTGAAATTTTGGAAAACCCAAATAAGTTGGTTCTATCTGAACTTCAAACCACATTTCCCATGTCAGCAGCTTACACTGAATTCTGGACACGATACTCCCCACCCCCCACCCCTTCCTCCCACTCTCCCTCCCCACCATCTCTCTGGAAGTTGTTCAGTGATGCAGTGCTTTGTGGGAAAGAGCTTTTTTGAAATAGAGGCATGGTGACATATTTTTCAGTTTGGGGGTTTAGCATCCTAGACTTGCCAGCAGGGCACAGAATTCATAGGTTCTCAACAGCTTCTAATTGTATCTGAGCAACTGTCATTAATTATCATCTGTTTGGATGTTCTCCTCGAGTCTGCACTTGCCAGCGGCATTTATGATAATGGTTGTTTTATTTCACTCAGAGCCTTTTGTGCTTATGGGAAAAGGAAGACTTTGAGTTCTAAATAACTCTTTCTGTCACCTTTTAAATTTTTCTTTCCCAAGTGTTTTGTTTATGTTTTTTTTTTTTTTAGGTGTACCATACAGTGATTCGACATTTCTATACGTTACGAAATACTCACCATGATAAGTGTAGTCAGCATCTGTCACCATACAAAGTTATTACAGTGTTATTGACTATGTTTCCTACAACTCTTATTTTTAAAAAAATTTTTAAAGATTTTATTTATTTATTTATTTATTTATTAGAGAGAGAGTGCGTGCGAATGGGAGGGGGAGAGGCAAAGAGAAAAAGAAGGGGAGAGTCTCCAGCAGATTCTGCACTGAGCTGCTGAGCATGGACACACAGAGCTCAATCTCATGACCCTGAGGCTGAAATCAAGACTTGGTTGCTTAACCAACTAAGCCACCCAGGCACCCCTCTCTATAACGCTTATAAATAAATATTTATGGTATCTTATACACTTGTAATATTTTCTTACAGCTACTAATATATGGACCACTGGGTGGGGTACATAAACAATGAATCTTGGAACACTGAAAAAATTAAATTAAATTTAAAAAACCCAGTTACTAATATATGTGATATTTTTATGGCCATGTACCGATTTCCCTCTTCATGCATATGTAGTGAAAAGGAATATTGGCACATCGAGCTCCCAGAAGCAGAATTATGTATGAGAAAGTGCTGCCTAGGAGTCCTGTCGGGCTCAGAGTCCTGCCTGTGGCATGTTTGCCTTACTACTTGAGCTTCCCTTCCCTCATTGTAAGGGAGATGTGAATGCTCACCTCACCAAGATGTGAGGGTGCCTCCAGGAAAAGGCTTGAATGCCCCGAGGCCTTAATGAAATGTGGGTTTGTAACCCTGTTGAGTCTCTCTGCTATGCTCTGTCCCTGGAATCATGACAAGTCAGACAGCTGGACTGTGGGCGAGATGACCCTGCCTGCTTGACCCTACCCATCTCTTAACTCGCCTGTTTCTAGAATATGGAGGAAAGTGGAAGATGCTTCATTACTTTGCTCGGCATTTCTTCGCTCCACTGTTGCCCATGGGTTTTGAGGATCAAGACGTGTTTTTCATCTATGGTGTTTCAGACCTTCACTCTGACTGTAAGGCGAAGCTTACTGTAAGTTGCTTCGAGTTTTTTTTTCTAAGCCAGAGGGAGAGATTTTGCTCATAATTCTTTAGTTATTGGTTATATTTCTTCTGGGAAAAAGAAAAGAGAAATTGATTTGTATCAAAATGTTTCTAGTGCCTGTCGCAGGAAAGGGGCTGTCCTTGGACTCAGAATACCTTTACCTTCAGGGTAAAACTCTGCCATTTATCCCATGACCTTAAGGCTTAATGCCTTGGTGATTCAGTTTCCTCATCTGCGAATATCATATTTTCCCTCATCAGGCAATCCTGAAGGATTTCGATGGGCAGTTGAAAGCAAATTATAAACTGTAAAGTGCCGCTATAACATAAAGTCATATAATCACAAGAAGCTGGAAATAGCCTAAACTTGACAGAAAGGAATCCTTAAAAATGGCTTGTTAAAGTGAAAATCTGTAAAAGAATTCCGAACATATATGGAAAAACACTCCTGTATTTAAAACAATGTCAGGCAAAAATAGAGGGTAGAGACTCAGAGTCTCAGGCGGCTGCAGTCTGGAGAACACTGCAGAGAGGTCACGGCTATGGACTCCTGACAGTTCACCGGGTCCTGTGTCTTCCACAGATTACTTAATTTAAATCTCACGTCAGCCGTTGAAGTTGATGCTGTTCTTATTCTCATTTTCCATGTGAAAAAGCAGAGCCTTTGAGAAGCTGAGGAACTTGCTCTCTTATGAGCTCTAGGACTGAGTGGGGTGGGGTTAAACCCAGGATTCATAGGCTCTTAACTAGTTCTGCTATTCAGACTTTCATCTATTATTCTCTTCAAAACAAAACAAAACAAAACAAAACGAAACCAAGAATGTTTGTTTTGGCCCTGTCTTGTTTCTCCCAGGTGAAAGTCCACACGTGGAGTTCGCTGGAGCCGGTGTGCTCCTCTGAGACTGACCATTTTGTCCTGAAAGCAGGGAAGGCCGTTCTCCTCTATAAGGAGCCGGTACCCGTATTATTGGAGAATTGTGGGAATTGTACCCGGCAAAGCTGTGTGGTTTCCTTTTACCTTTCAACTGACAGCCAACTTGGGAGCCCAACCAACTATCACTTCCTGTCCTCACTGAGTGAGAGCGTGGGGCTGCGCAAGGCGTACATCACTGTAAGTACCAGTGGCCTGGGGTCCCCGTTGCCTTGCCAACCTTTCCTGCTCCTGAGCGAAGCACATGGCCTCCTGCATTCTGCAGAATTTCCCCTTGATACTAAGTTTACCTGAGACTTGGGGAATGTTCGTCTCTTCCCACTAGAAGCAAAGACCAAAAGACTTTTTTTTCTATTTCAGTGTTTGTCCGAGCTTAGGGTTCCTGCCACTTCCACTAGCCCTTGGCCCCTCTGAAGTGGGCTTGAGCACAACAGGAAAAGGCTGCATGAGTCATCGCCGCTAACTGCTCCTGCACCATGTCCTAGGCTCTGTCCCCAGGCTTTCCTGCTTCATCCCTGAAGTATCATGTGCCACCCTGACAAGCCAGCAAACCTTAGTAGAGGGGGGACCAGGAATCCCCAGCAGAAGCACTCTGACTTGGAAGGCTTAAGGACAATCATTTAATTTAGGATATTTAAGAAAAATTTAAGTTTAAGGATTTAAATTTAAGGAAATTTAAAAAAATAAAATTAAATTTTTAAATTAAATATTTAAACTAAAAATTTAAATTTAAGGAAAGTCCTTAAAACTAAGGAAATTTAAAAAAATATCCCTCTACTCTCTTTGATTTATTGCTTCCAAGTAGCTTAATCATCAAATCTGTAATTGCCAAGAAAAAAATGGAATAACCAGCGTGTGTTGTTCTAAAATTTGTGCAGCTGGAGAATGTGGAATCTGTCTAGTTGGTTGAAAATCTCTCTTACCCTTTCCCCTACACATGGTGATTGGATGTATTCTCTAAGAAGTTTTATTCTCTATGTTTAATGAAAGTTACGTTTGTTTTAGACCTATAAGTCATTGAGAATGCTTCAGTGACAGGGTTTGTGTGTGTGTGTGTGTGTGTGTGTCTACTTAGAAATAATCATATGAAAACAGTCCTTGAAGTGAAAACATATCTTTCTAATTAATGTGAGATACTCACATAATGAAATATAAGTAATCTGTAACAGCTGAT
The DNA here is from genome assembly GCF_022355385.1 of Mustela nigripes. Taxonomy (NCBI): domain Eukaryota; kingdom Metazoa; phylum Chordata; class Mammalia; order Carnivora; family Mustelidae; genus Mustela; species Mustela nigripes. Next base: position 165,637,341 of record NC_081557.1, on the reverse strand, counting down.
GTGGAGCAGCTGTGAAGGGAATACCATACAATCACACAGCTTCTTTCCAGAAAAATAACAACAATAAAACCAAAAAACTCTGTAGCAGTTCAATTTGCAGGCTCTAGACTTAGGATTTCGAAGTTTTTTTCTCTTTCCTAAACCAGGCCTTCATTACCTTAGGATGAGTGGGTGTGGGAGAGAAGTGGGACTTGTTCCCTTGTCCTGCCTCATTTGGATTTCAGTGAGACTTGCCCTTCCAGAGGGATCTAATAATAGTAATAATAGTTAACATTTTCTGCAGGCTTACCATAGGCCAGACACTCAGGTGTGCTCTCCCCAGCAGGATTTGGGAAGTTGTTTACCACACCTCCCTGAAGCCAGGCGACAGGCCTGACCCTGGGCTCTGCAGTCCTGTACAGAGATGAGACTTCAGATGGGAAGCAGGCCCCAGTCCCCCTGCTGGCTTTGGCCGGGGAGCCGCAGTAGCCGAGGCTTCCCTGGCAGACTTGGCAGGGGGACTGGGGCCCGCCATGGGAATTGCATGCCTGTGACTGCCGTAGGGTCTTCACTGAACCCCTGGGCGGTATGGTTTGGGACTTTAACATCTAGCTTCAGATCTGAATCCAAAGAGATACCTGATACACCTTATGAAGTGTCTGTGCTGTTTCCTCCAAAGTACATTTTTTTGTTTATAACTCAGAACCCCACATGATGTGTAAGTCCAAAATTACATACAGTAAAAATTGCACCTTGGAATTCTCTATGCCACACATCACGCCCAACGTCACACCTACAGTGTGGCATGTCTGCATGTTGAGGTGTCACCTTTTGTGTCAGGCGAGGCTTTAAATACCAGATCACTCTCAGCAGCGTGCTCGCTCGCACTGAAAGAACCTCACAAACCCCAACCCTCTGGGGCACCGCCCAACCTAGCCTCTCCTCAGTGTGCACTAACTGGCTAGTGAACGACAGGGCTTAAATTACACTTGCCTTTGCTGATATTGTGTGGGATTTGCACATGTTAAAAGTGCTAATAACGTGACTTTCTGGTATTATGCAGCAAAAGAGAGGAGGCTGTAACGGTAGAGCTTTTGTAAATTCCTGGCAGGCAGCTGTCTAGATTGCTGGATCTTTCTAGAACAAGCTTCCTGGTGGTGCTAACTCCACCATACATCCTGAGAAAGTCATCGAAACTTCCCGGCCCTTATGCCAAAATGTTCCTCTCTTGGTCCCCGGAGAAAAGCTGTGAGAGATAATAAAGCTTTGAGCTTCTTGTGAAATATCCTCCTTAATCATTAGAGACTGACATATTTTACACTTAGCTGGAGATAACCATTTGGTAATTTTCCACAGCCTCAAATAAATGTCCTTTGTTTTTTGGTATTAGACAGTGCGCAGAGTATGAGACTTTGTCAGCGGAGCCAAAGCTGTAAGAGACACGCTCCTTGTTGGCCCACAGACACATTCTGATAGGCATTGTGGGTAGAATAAATAGGTCTCCCCTCATCGTTCACTTAATTTATCTTTTTCTTTCAGGCTATCATCTCTCAGCAAGGTGACACATTCGCTTTTGATCTGGAAACCTCCGCTGTTGCTCCTTTTGTTTGGTTAGATGTAGGAAGCATCCCCGGGAGATTCAGTGACAACGGTTTCCTCATGACTGAAGAGACACGGACTGTGTTATTTTACCCTTGGAAACCCACCAGCAAGAGCGAACTGGAGCAGTCTCTTCGTGTGACTTCCCTGATGGATATTTACTGAGGGGTTGCAGGTGGTATTTTTAGCAGACCCTGGAATAAAGCCTTTCTAAGGCACCGTCTGGAGCTGAAGACACCCAGAGACAAGTTGAAGAAGCTGGGAAGTGTGTCTGCCTGCCTCCACCTGTCTGAGTCATGACTCTGAAGAGTTTGTCCAGTGTGTTATGTCCGGGAAGGTTGTATACTCCGGTGATATCCTCCAACAAGGCCGTGGTTCGGCGTTCTTCAGCCTGTGCCAGGCCTTTGATTTTAGCCCTCCCCCCACAGCTCTGGCACCATGTGACCCAGTTATAACCCAACCACTCTTCCTACCCAGAAAAGGAAGTCCACTCATAAAGTCCTGTCAGGGAATCACAGGAACATGACGACTGCAGTGTCTGTGGAGCCAAATTGGAAGGCTGTGAGGTTCGTGTAAGCCTCTCAGAGTTAGCCTTGAAAAATAGTGAATAATCAAAATGAAGCTGCTTTGTTATTATTCCCTGAGGAAATGGAGGTTCAGCTGGTACAATAGAGGGTTCTGGATAGTAGCCATATTGGTTGTCGGAAAGTTTGGGGAGTTGATTGTTGCCGTTTGATTACTTTTTTGGATAAGATTCTCTTTTCATTTGTGGGTTTTATTACAAAGTATCGTTTTGACTGGGGAACCTGGCTGGGACTGAGCCCTGAGTCAGGCTCTTCACTGGGTGTGAAGCCTGCTTAGGATTCTCTCTCTCCCTCTCCCTCTGCCCTTCCCCACATCTCTCTCTCTCTCTCAAAAAAAAATTTTTTTTTGACAGTAACAGCTTTTTTCAAAGTCTATTTAGAGTGATTCTCCTTTGAAAAATAAGCTGACATTGAAATGGACATCTCTATGGTCACTCTGAAGATTCTTGAGTGTCCTAACATAAGTTGTTACCCATAATTATGTGTGGGTTGTAGATGTGGCAAAATCCAATGTACTTCCCAATTCGAAATCCGAGAATTAGATTTATATTTGTTGACTCTGGCAGCAAAGTGTATTTCTTTTAGCTTGGGTTTAGATCAGTTTTACTGGACAACTGGGTGGTTCAGTCAGTTAGGTGTCTGCCTTCAGCTCAGGTCATGATCCCAGGGTCCTGGGATCAAGTCCTGCATTGGTCTTGCTCAGCGGGAAGCCTGCTTCTCCCTCTGCCTCCCCGATTGTGCTCTCACTCTCTCTAACAAATAAACAAAAAGATCTTTTTAAAAATAAGTCATTTTTATTAATATTGTTTAATTGTAAGTTGCTATAAAATTATTTTATTATATATGATCATGTTTATAAATTATATTCATAATGAAGCCATTGGGGCAAAATGTTAATGGGTGGAGGTGTGCAAGAATTATTTTCTTCTGCTTTTGCAACCTTTCTATAAGTTTAAAATGATCAAAAAATAAAAGTTATATAGATTGCATTAACAGTGTGATGTTTCATCTGTGGCTTGTTTAATCATTCCAGAAACATTCATTTGTGTCCATTTGTGTGCTGGGCATTGATTTCCCTTTAGCTCTGGCCAACTTTTTATTCTGCTTGATAAATTGGGAGAGTTTAAGAAACCTAGGTTAAGGTACTTGAGTGGTTTTCCCTGGGAAGAATCGTGTAATTGGTTATGGAATGGAGTGGCAATGAGAGTTTGACTTGAAAATCAAGCCTAATTAGATATAGATTTGGTTTTAAACCTGAGAAGGTTTAGGTCATGATTCATTGATTAAATGGCAATAAATGCAGGTGATCCAGGCCTCTCTTCAGTATCTAAGAGCTTCCTCATCTTATGTGTTCAGCTATTTCAATATGTTTATAAAAGTCTTATGAAAGCCTGGAGCTTGGGGATGCATCTTAGAAGATTTTTACTTAATAAATATATAATTTTCTTGTCAATGTTGAAAATCCTGTCTCCATTAAACTAGAGAATTTTCTAGGCCAGACACCCTGTGAGGTGGGCTTTGAAATTGATGGACCAGAATTTATATCACAATTCTGCCTTTACCAGCTCTTAATCAAGTTATTTCACTTCTGTGTTCAGTTTTGTGATGGTGAAATGGAAATAAATACAATGCCCTTGCAAGTTTGTCTTGAAGAATGAATTTAAAATTTAACATGGGGACTAGGCCCTGTGCTGGCCCATAATAAGGGCCCTGAAAATGGAAGCACCATCCTGGGTTGGGGACCGTCCTGTCCTAGAGAGGGCTGGGCTTCTAGCCACACTGACACGGTTTGGAATCTGTGTGCTGAGGTTCTGAGGCGTGTAGGTTATTGTGAGCTTGGCTGACTGCTTGACCTGGGACTTGAATTGTCTCATTGGTAAAATGGAGATAATAATCTCTAACCCTCAAGGTAGTTGTGAGGACTAAACAACTGGAACAAAATAAATGCTAAGTAAATGGTGGTTGGATTTTTTAACACCATAATCATTATTATCCAATTAAAACATGATGCGAGAGTAAAAAATAAAGTAAATTTAAAGGCAAATGTCTTCCAGACTTTTTTTTTTTTTTTTTTTAAGTGGTCTCCATGCCTATTGAAGCCCAGTGCAGGGCTTGAACTCATGACCCTGAGTTCAAGACCTGAGCTCTTACCAAGAGTCGGTCGCTTAACTGACTGAGCCACCCAGGCGCCCCTCTAGACGTACTTTTAAGAGGGGAAGAAGATATCAGAAAATAATGAATCTGTAAAGGAAGAAACAATGAATGAACAGACATGAGTGTATGTGGACAACAACTGGTAGAAGGAGAGGAATGTGCTGTTGCTGTACGCATATTATTTCTGTAAGAGAACGGTGACATCGGAAACAGTCTCCACAGCTCATGTGTGGCACTGTGTTCAGTCCTCTCTACCATTTTAATAGATTTTATTTTGCCACATGTACTGGGTCAGAGTCTGATATACTTACTCTCAGCTTTGGATTTCTGAGAAGACTTTTCTGCTAGTAGTTATGCAAACCTGAGTAGAATGGAAAGAAGGGGATGGGGTCCTTCTGCCATGCTGGATGCAAAGCACATTCCAGAGAGTGTGAGATGAAGAGAAGTCCGTTCACAGGATTCCATCTTCTCATTTGAGAACTAAGAGGACAATAAAAATGGTAATTTCCTCATTCACATTCACTGTAACTCCTCTTGTTTTTTTTTTTTTTCTTACTTGACTTTTCATTGTGAGAGGTTTTCAAACCATGGGAAGTCACTTGGAAAATAAATAGGAAGATTGTTTTCTAGGTTGGAAGGAAAGTGAACTGGTGCACAGGAGAAATAAAGCTGAGTTTCCCACACATTCCCAAAGTGACAGGGACCTGAGACAGAAAGAATCGTCCCCTGGGCTCTCAGGAAACTTATTCCCAACTTGGTAAGATTTCGGAAGAAAAACAAGTAGGCGTTATTTGTGCATGAAAATCAAAGCATTTCGAAATCTTTCCAGGCTTCTTGTTTTGTAATAGACTGATCAGAGGGTATCAACCACTTGATGGTTGATAGTGTGTAAGGCCCTAAAAATCACAGGCAAAACCAGTATTAAGACACATCTATGTTCTGACTGTAAAGCCTGTTTAACTTGAGAATTTATTCATTCATTTACCAAGCATTTATTATTTATTTAGCAAGCATATTACTGAGCATTTATTACCAAGCATTTATTTATCATCTGAGCAGCAGGGCACTGTCCTTGTCCCTGGGAGTATTGCAATGACAAAAGGCAGTCAAGTCTCTGCTCTCACGGACTGTCCCTGGTAGGGGTGTTGTCAAAAACCGACCTTTATGCTTCAGGGCCAAAAAAGAACTCAAAGACAGAGTTTGGGATGAAGAACAAGAGCTTTTTTGCTTTGCCCGGCAAAGGAGACTGCAGCAGGCTATGGCCTTCAAAAACTGTAAGCCTCCCACACCCACCCGCAGGAAGGGCCTGGGGTGGGGATGTAGGGAGATACAGGATCTAGCTGGTCTAGATAACAGGAATTGTGTGAGCAGCCAGCCTCGTGAGTCCTGTTAATTCTTCTCAGGGTGGGACTGGGTTCCTAAAACAAAAGGCTAAGGGTGGAGAGGTTTGTGGAAGAGAGGAAATAGGCTACTTTATTTTTTATTTATTTTTTTAAATTATTATTGATTTATTTTAAAAATTGTGTTTATTTATTTGACACAGAGAATGAGCTGGGGGGAAAGGCAGAGGGAGAGGGAGAGGCAGGCTCCCCTCTGAGCAGGAAGCCCTATGCAGAGCTTGATGCCAGGACCCTGGGATCATGACCTGAGCTGGTGGTAGACGCTTAACGGCTGAGCCACCCAGGCGCCCCTATTTTTATTTTATTTAAATATTTTATTTATTTAGAGCGAGTGAGCAAGGGGGAAGAGCAGAAATGAGGGAGAGAAACTCTCAAGCCAACTCTATGCAGAGCACAGAGCCTGATGTGGGGCTGGATCCCATCACCCCGAGATCATGAACCGCGCAGACATCCAGAGTCAGACGTGCAACAGACTGAGCCACTCTGGAGTACCCCCCAAAAAGGTTACTTTAAAATCGAGTTCTGCTGAAGCACAAGTGCAGCTATTTTGATTTTTGTTCAATATCATGCTTTTAAGCAGTTTCAGGGGGAGACAGACAATAAGCAAACAGACAAATAAGGCCATTTCAGCAGGGACAAGACCTACAGGGTTAATGTGACAGTGATGGCGGAGCAGTGTGAGATAGGGCCGTCTCATTCAAAACTTTAGGTTTTGTTTTGAAAGGTTAGGATAAAATACAAAGAAAGGTTAGGATAAAATACAAAAAAAGAAAAAGAGTTTTTCAGTTGAGAAAAGAGCCTTTAAGACCTTCCCTGTGGTTAATCCTTAAGGAAGGAAAAGCACAAGAGCAGGTAGTTAGCAAGGTTGGACTTCGGACTTGAGTTTGTTAGGCTGAGGCTGGGCAACCTCCCAAGACATCTTTAAGCCTTGAATAGGGGCCAAATCAGGAATGTGCTTTGCAGAAATAAGGGTCTTGCATCCCTGTGTCAGATTTTATCACTACCTCTCCTTCTATCTCAGTAATGGGTTACTGAATCCTGCCATGAAAAAAACATTTGCAACAATAATGCATCTCACTGGCCTAGGTCGAGTCCCAGCGTTTACACAGGATTTATTGAGCAACAACTTGTGGCGCATTGTGCTAGGAGCATAGTACAAAGTACGGAGCTGTACAAAAGATGTCAGTAACACCAAAGTGACCTAGAGTTCCCAGGAAATGGGATGTCAGGCTCATGGAAATTTCTGGTTGAACACTAGACTCGTTTCCTGTCTCATCATCCATGTGCGAGCAACCCTCTTGTTCTTATTCTGTTAGTGTTACTTACTTAGGCTTTTGTAAGATTTACTGGATCCTGAGAGACAATTCACATATTCGCAACAGTTGGGGTGGACATGATGGGCCGGCCACCCTACCTCCGTATCTGCTTCTTCTCTGCTAATAGAGGTGACTTTGTTTCTAGCCTCAGGGACTGAACTGTAATTGGTTATACTAATTCTGTTCTTTGCCAATGACTGGTCTAGGGTGAGGCATATGACCCATTTCTGGGGAATGAAACACAAGTTGACACTTAATGTAGGTTTTGGGGTGGGAAGGTTTTCCTGCCTAACAAGAAAGAGGCCTGAGGAGGATCACCAGCTCTGCTGTTGGGTGAAGTTCAGAAGTTGCTGTGTGGGGATCTGACTCTTGGAGCTGCTATAGCCTTTTTGTGAGCTTGAGGAAACACTGGTGACACCGGGGCATGTCAGAGATGTTGAGCTACTGAGCTAACCCTGCAGTCATCTAACTCCAGTCTCCTTATGAAAAATAAGGCCCTATTTGTGTAATCTAGTTGTTCTCAGGTATTCTCATTTTATAACCCAGGTATCCTAACTGATAGAACAGTTGAGGGTGTGGGCTTTGAAATCAGACATAACTTATGTTTCCATTCCAGACCCACCACTAGTAGGCTGTTTGACATTGCCTATTAGTTACTCTTTCTGTACCTTAGTTTCTTCATCTTTAAAAAATGGGAGGAGGGGGGTGCCTGGGTGGCTCAGTGGGTTAAAGCCTCTGCCTTAAGCTCAGGTCATGATCCCAGGGTCCTGGGATCGAGTCCTGCATCAGGCTTTCTGCTCAGTTGGGAGCCTGCTTCCTCCTCTCTCTCTGCCTGCTTGTGATTTCTCTCTCTGTTAAATAAATAAATAAATAAATAAATAATCTTTAAAAAACAAAAAAGGGAGGGGGTGACTGAGTGGTTCAGTCAGTTAAGTGTCAGCCTTCTGCTCGGGTCATGATCCCGGGGCCCTGAGATTGAGCCCTGAGTCAGGTTCCCTGCTTAGCGGGGAACCTGCTTCTCGTTGTCCCTCTGCCCCTTGCCCCTGCTCATGCTCTCTCCACTCTCTAATAAATAAAATCCTTTTAAAAAATGGAGTAATATGGGGCGCCTTGGTGTCTCAGTGGGTTGAGTCTAACTCTTGGTTTCAGCCCAGGTAGTGATCTCTGAGTCGTGGCACCAAGACCAGCATGGGATTGTCTCTCCCCTCCTCCCTATGCCCCTCTCTCCCCACCCCTACCCTCCTATCCACCCTGGCTCACATGCTTTCTAAATACATAAATAAATAAAATCTTTTGAAAAATAAAAATTGGAGTAATCAAATAATAATACTAGTGAGGACTAATTTAGATGATGCCTAGATATTGATAGCACACAATAACTATTCAACAAATGTTGGCTATTATAATTATCATTTCCTCTGTGTTAGGTCATCAAAGAAAGCCTAGGCAGGTGGACAGAAAGGGAACTCGCTCAGGCACTTGGGTGATGGTTGGGAACGGTATCAGCCAGGGCTGCTGCTGGGAGGGAGGAGCCAGCAATGGCACCTAGAAGAGGAGAGGTAAAGACCTTGATTCCTTCCCAAAGCTTTAAGCTCATCACCCTCCCCGGTCATCCCGAAGGTACAATTATAGAAAGTGTGGGTCAAGTCACAGAGGTCATATTTGGCCAGCAGATAATTTTGTTGGCACAAATAGTGATTTGAAAAGGTGAATTACTTGCCAACAAGGGGAACATTCCTCCTGAAATCTAGATCTAGCTATCTCTGATCTTGTAATGATGCAAGAAGAGAAAGCCACTGTCTAATCCAATCATAGGTATTCTTACTTTGTACTCAGAGGCATTCGAACAGATGTAGGCTTGAGCTTGGAGGTCAGACACAGCTGGGCCTTGGAGCGGTAGGGAGGATGCTGAGGTTTTCTCTCAGCGGAGGGCCTCCGGGTTGTCACTTGCCTGCGCCTGAATGTCTTCAGTAAGGAAGGTGGTGGAGGCCTGACTGGTCCAGCTGAGTGAAGGAAGAATCCTGCTCTTTTATCATGGGAAGCCAGCCCAAGCCAGGTGATTGGAGTGTTTCCCTACCCATGTTTTTGATGGCTTGAACAAAAAGGTTTTTAGCTTATTGAACTTGCAAATACAACAAACTAGATTTTCCCTTGTTAAAGATCCAAATTGTGTGTGTGTGTGTGTGTGTGTGTGTGTGTATGAGTGTGCACACACACGAAGGCCCCAGCAGTGGCTATGAGCTCATGCTCTGATATGGAACCTCCAATGTGCAAATTTGGCTCTAAATCGTACTGAACCTGGACAGATCACTTAACCGCCACACTTCTGTTTCCTTATCTTTAAGATGGGGTTAATAGTAATTTATGATCTCATAGGATTGTGAGGTTTAACTAAGAGGTGGGGAGTGTTACGCCCCAATGATAAGTCCGTGATTAAAGGAGCGAGACTGATATAAAAAGAAGGTCAAGCAAAGTTTTATTTCGCGCCAAGCATCAAGAATCTAACCGAACGTTCAGGGATGCACCTCTCATAAGAGAGGGCGACCCTTCTCTGTTTCACAGACTAGCTTTTAAGGGCAAAGGCCATGCGGTCGGGCCTGGCCACACACAGGTGGCCACTGAGATTGTAACACACACAGGAAACTCCACAGTGATGCTAGGTGACCAATTGAGTTACAATTTACCCTAGCAGACATTTGAACCAGCCTATTACACCTTGACTGGGATTGGCACCCAAAAGGCTCCCAAAGAGTGGGGCCCATACTCTTTGGTAACCAAGGAGACAGTATGCACCGCCCCCCCCCAACTGATTGGATGTCTTCACCTGACCTGACCCACCTTTGTATCTGGGCTTTGTTACCTGAAGCTGGTTGCCGGGACTTGTCTCCAAGTAAATCCCCTGGGGGAAGGGGAGCAGGGACAGTTTCTAAATAGGTCCTTACAGGGAGTACAGTGCCTAAAATGGGCGAGTAGTAAATGTTGGCTTAGGAGGTTGCCCTGGATGGAAGGATCAGGCCTAGGGGAGTTTACATGTTTCTTGGCAAAAGAAAAAACCAATTCAAGTCTTCTCTGCTAAGGGAAAATAATCATCAGCTTCTGTGACCTGAATTGAAGGAAAAACATTCAGGCAGAAAGCCCAAGACGTTTCTAATTCCCTTTTCTTGTAAGCCTCTTTCCAAATTTGTTCAAGTAAAAAAAAGTTGAGTAGCAAGAGGCAGACCAGCTGTTGCATGATTGTGCAAAATTCTGCTTCTTCCAGCAGAGGCCTCCTGTGCACAGGAAATGGGGCCGGTGGCAGTTGCTGGCAGGGGGGGTGGGCGGGGAGTGCGGTGGGCAGCCATAGGCCAGGGCACTGGTTTCCAGGAGGCTTCCCCTGCAGAAGGTGTGGAGAAGACTCTGGGGAACAGCCTGCAGGGTGTTCACCTGTACCCCAGCCCTTCCTGCCTCAGAATGCTGGAGGCCCCTGCCCTGGAATGGAAGAGTCTTCCAGGAAAGAAAGAAAGAGAAAGTGGGTGGGGGGTGTGGAGGATGGGGGGAGAAAGAAAAAGGCAGAAAGAAAGAAAGAAAGGCAGAGAGAGAAAGAGAAAGGAAACGAGGGAGGAGAGAGAAAGCGCGAGAGGAGGAAGACAGGCCGGCAGAGAAGGGAGGCAGGGAGAATAAATAGGAGGGGGCAGGGAGGCCGAGCGAGGGTGGAGGAGGGATTATGACCTTTAACCCTAGTTTAATTAGGATGGGTCATGAAAACTTGGCATAAAGCCTCCAGAAGAGGTGACGGAGGAGGAGGAGAGGAAGTCAGATGTGCTCTTACAAGGCGCAGTAACTGGGAGCAGTGGGAAGGGACAGAAACCCCAATTAAGGCGTCATCTGAAGAAAGGCAGGGCCTGCTGGTGACAAAGAGGGAGATCTGGAGACTCAGGAGGCGGCCATGTGGGCATGTGGGTGACTCGCCGCCCACACAGTCTTTCTTGAATCTTTAAATCTGGAGTCTCTCTGCCTTTCAGAGCTAAAATGGTCCCTGGCTCTTGTAAGTGTGCTTATGTTGATAATCCCTCAAAAGGTGCTCTGGGTGAGGTGGGGGAGGGAGTCAGGGCCCAACGGCAGCTTTGACCTTCCCAGACAAGAACAGGACTACAGGGGCCCAGGGGCGAGCAAACACTTCCTGGGCGGCCCCTGCGGAGGAGGGGGGAGGTGGTCTCAGGTGTGGCAGGAGGGGCACAGCCTGGGACTTTGGGGAGGAGATGCGGGGAGGCTTCCCCCCCGCTGTGATTTCTGGCCCTTTGGCTTCTCTGGCCCAGGCTGCCCTTTGGCTGTGGGGCAGGATTCCACACTACCTTGGGGACCCTTGGGAGAATCCCAAAGCAAAGGAGGTGAGAGAGGCTGAAAGGAAGGACGGAGGAGGACATCCGGTATGATCCCCTGGCCTCTGGTGGTGGTGGCGGCGGCGGCGGCTGCTCGCAGGGACTGGTACTGAGAGCGCAGCCGGCCTGGCCGGATGCCGCTATCCCTCCGCTCTGACAGCCTTCAGTGTCTGCATTTGGCCATTTTCCCTGCCCTCTCCTGGGCCTGCCATTGTGACCTTCCCCTTCCAAGCAGCCACGTGTTCTGGGAGGGGCTGCAGCGCCAGTCCAAGGAGGGCAGTTAGAGCACTGAAGGCCGAGTCCAGCCCCCATGTCCCTGTTGGTTCCAGAGGAGGAACCAACAGGGACATGGGGGCTTTGCTATTTTGTGCGGGGGGGGGGGGGGGGGAAGGCGGCAATTAAAACTCCTCCCAGTTTGCTTCACAGATTGTTAGGAGAATAAACATTTGAAAATACTGTGTAGATCAAAGTTTTAGATTTTGTTTTTGGATTTTTTTTTTTTTCCAAAACTGCAAAAGGAATTTTATTTCAAAAGCCAAAGGGAACATTTACATTTGAACTAAGTGATAAAAAGGTGCCCTGTAAAAGAAAAAAAAAAAAATCCCTGAAATTTCTCATTTGAATTTTTGAAACAAAATAATTTGTTGTTGATTCTTGCTTTAGGAAAGGGAAGGGCAACCACACAACAGTTTTGAAATGGAAAAAAAAAAAAAAAATCTTACTGCCAGGGAATAGTCCCAGCAACCCGGTTATCTGTAGCATTCGGCATGAACGCATAACCTCCTCCCATCCTATACGCTCCCCTCATGTGCCTGGCGGTTTCATCTGACCGTCTTCAGCATCAACCCTGCTTCCTGAGTCCTAAGATGGAACCCCAGGAGAAGGAGTTTCTAGAATTCTTTCATTTGCTCTTCTTCGGGCCTGGAGGGATTATTATTCCCCTAAGAACCCACTTCTGCTCCTTTCCTGTTCATCCGAGAAATGCCTGTTCTCTGCAGATCACAAGGGAGATAAACTTGCTTGCCTTTCTCCTTTGGGTGGGATCCCAAGAACCATGATGTCTTGAAGACTCTTAATCTTGGCATCAACAAGCCCAAGGTCTGTTGTTAAGGAACTACAGACCCCAGGGGCTGGAGAACAGGAGTCCTCCTTGAGTCACCGCCAGGGCAACAAGCCCTTGCTGTAATTCTCCCTCATCCTACCTAGTCTAATACACTTGATTATTTCTGAGGATTTCCTGAAGAGGAACTGTGACTGTCCTTACGGTGCATCTTTCATTCTTAATCCTGGGAAATGGTTTTGCTTTCGGTTACAGCCAGAGTGAGTGAATGTTTGCACACAACTTGGAATTAGAAAGAACCTTCAGGTTCAAGCTCCTCCTTCAGTCAGGTAAAGAATTTTGATCTGTGCCAGACCCTGGGATGTGTTCTCCAGAATCATTCCTCCTAATATAGGGAACAAAAGTTGATCACCCCTATCGCCTTCCTGCGCTTGGTCCCATGGCTGTGGGACTTACGTTCTTCTCTGGGGCCATGTGAGAGGAAGCGCCCCTTTCAAAACTCCCACAAGTACTCCTCCGTGCTCCTTTCCCCTTTCAGCTGACTGGGACCCTGGCAGCCGAGGGTGGGAGGAAGAGCGACTGTCAGCCAGCGTCCTTTCATGACTAAGTGGAAGAGACATACCCTACCCACCCACCCCTGTCCCTGCTGCAAGTGTGGCTTATGAAACCACCTTATTGCAATCAGGAGATCCTGTGGTTAAATGCTTTATGTGTGCCTTAGTTTACTCATCTGTAAAATAGGGACAGATTTTTCTTCACAGGGTTTTCAGATACGTAATATGAGTGAGTGAATGATGACCACCTATTGTAGTGCCTGGCACGCAACAGATGCTCAAAAACATCTTGACTGAATACATATCTTCATTCCTGGAGGATTGTTGTGATATTTTAATGAAATCATCATTTTGGAAAGAGAGAGATCATTGTGGAAGAGCTATTTGCTGGAAGCGAAAAAATGATATTTCAGCCCCTTCCTCCCTCTCATTCTAAGAAGCTTGAACAAAGTGTAGAACTCGTCTTTTGTCCAGGGTAGTGCAAGCAGGCCATTGCAGACACAATGGAATCCACAGTAATGGAAAATGAGAGAATCCATTTAATTTCAAGCCCCTCTACAGCGCCTCTCCCAACCAATGGACAAAGATTTATAGTCTCTGGGATTGGTGTTTAAATGAAGCGGCAGGCTATAGTGAGCATTATAAATTGAGATGCTTCCTATTGTAGGTGTTTAAAAAAAGATGACAACTTGGGTGATTTACTTAGGTGATCTTTAAGATACTCCCCAGCTCTAAGTTCTGTGATGCTTAAGAAAATAAGCAGCATTTTTTTCAAGTAATCTCTATGACCAACATGGGGCTTGAACTCACAGCCCTGGTATCAAAAGTCACATGCTCTACTGACTGAGCCAGCCAGACCCTCAAAATAGATAGCATTCTAGCTTCACCTTCTCTTTACTCCTGTGCCTCCCCAAGCCTATTTCCTGGGGAAGCACAAATCAGAAAGAAAATTTCCCCCAGAAGCACAATAAGGAGAAAGAGATGCTCCTAGTGACCTCCTGTCCATGAATAATTCATACTTAAGCATCTTAGCCTGGTTTTAGAAGGAAAATCAAGCCAGGTTAACATTTAAGCAAGAAGGCTCTTCAGTGATATTCCAGGTTCATTTTGTATTTTGGTTGAGGTACCTTATGACTCTATTAACATATAGAATTGTGTGGATTTTTTTCTTTCCCTTTTAAATACCACCTCTTTCCTTGTAAGGTCTTCAGACATGGTTAAAGAGTAACCCGTGGGATCTGACAGAACTGGATTTAAATCTGGGGTGAATTAGTTAATATTCAGATTATCCATTTCCTCACTCTAACATTGGGGTTAAATATGTACCTCAGAGGGATGTCTGACAATTATCATTTAGAAATCATTAATGCAAAGGGGATTGCACATCGATCTGCCTGGCTCCTGCCTTTCTTTTCTCTTGCTAAGGTGCCCAGGGTCTGGTTTGTGAGGCTGCCCTCCATGGCTTGAGGAGGGCCCTCCGTGCCCCACTGGACTACTGCAGGGGACTCAGGTGGGTGATGAGGACCTCCTTCTGCCAACAGATACTGCCCCTCCTGCAGAAGTCTAGGTTATGCCTGCAGAGTAAAGATGACAAAGTTCTGAGAAAGCTATTTTTAAATGGCTTCCTGCTGAGAGACCGGCTTTCTGGGAAGGTTGATTTCCGGCCCAGTGTAGCTTTCCACCTGATCTCCCGCGTTCCTCCTGGTATTGATCCCCATCTGCTGGTACACTATGAAAGACACTTCTTCCTCAGAGGTACAGATAGCGTTGATAGCCTTTTTGCTCAAAGCACCATGCAGAGGCTCAGGCCACACGGAGATCTGGGAGGCGGGGAAAGAGGAAGTTTCCGGAACAGAAGAGAAACAGGGCTTCTTATTGAAGAAGGAGAATGTTATTTTTAGTCTCGGCATGAGTGGTTTAGTAGTTCCTCCTGGAGTCCGCTTCTCTTTAAAGTGGCTTTCTGGTATGGGAGCTGTCAGGTTGGATCCCTGGAGCATGTCAACACTCCGCACGGAGGACTTAAAGCATCAACCACGATTTTACTCGTGAATCTGCCATTTGCATAGGGCTCGCCGGTCTCTGCTTGGACAGCAGTGGCTGAGGCAGCCTGAAGGTCAGACAGGTGTGACTCAGTGGCTAGCGACTGGAATTAGCTCAAGGCTTGCCTCCCTCAGACATCTGCTGGCGGTGCTGGCGTTGGCCATGACCTCCGTGAAAGCTGAAGGCCAAACACCTACGACGTGGCTTCTCCATGTATCCACTCGGCTCCCCAGAGTGTGGTAACTGGATTCCAAGAGGGAGTGACACCGGGGGTGGGGGGGGGGGGGGGGGTGGGGGTGGGGGTGGGGGGGTCCGGGCAGAAGCTGCACTGCATTTTCCAACCTAACCTGGGAAGCCATTGACCATCAGTTCGACCCTTTCATAGGCCTACACTGATGAGGGAGGAGCACAGGCCCGTCCCTCAGTGGGAGGAGTCTCGGCCGCCATCTTGTAGACCGGAGAGCTGCCGTGGGCCAACTGGAAGAGGACCATCTGCCACAGAGAGGAACAGGGGAGGGACAGTGTCCTGGGCTTGTTGCTGGAGAATTAAGGAAAGTAAGGTTTTTTGTTTTTTGTTTTTTAAAGATACAGCTTTCAACAACTGGAAGAGTGGATTGGAGCATGTGGAGAAATGGCAATGTAATAAAAAATAGAAGTAGAATTTAAAAAATATTTTCATTTCTTTGGGACGCACTGTGAAATGAAGAGCCCAAACTGTTCACACCAAGAACAAAGTCTTACTTAAAAAGGCCTCCTCTATTTCAAGATTATTCATCCATGATTTTTAGTATTTCTAGCATTTTTATGGTTTCATTTTTGATATATTTGGGAGTCATTTTGGTGAAAGAAGGGAAGTAGAAGTTCAGATTAACTAACTTCTTTCCAGTGATTAACCAGATGGAACATCTTATTGATTAACCATCTTTTCCTCTTTGATTTGAAATTTATTATAGACTAAATTCCTATATATTTGGGGGTCTACTTCTGGACTCAATTATCTTAACCTATCTTTTTGTCCTCACCAAGGTAATTCTCTAGCCCATTAGCTCTGGAACTAGACAGACCTGGATATACACTCAGAAGCAGCTTAGCCACTGCCTACTTGAACTCTTGGGGCTCAATTTCCTTCTCTGTATGTTGGGGATAATTCCGTACACCTGATTGGGTTATTTTCAAGATTGCCCGACTTCATAGGTTGAGCGAAAGTGGTCACCGTTAGCTGTGAGCCTCTGTGCAGGTTGGACTCCATGAAAGCCGGCTCTGAGAGGGAGCCAGGGTGGCCTGGGATCCAGGCCTGTGCAGGCCGGGGGAGGAAGCCGTCCTGGGCAGGCGGAAGACCCAAGCTGTGACGCAGACCCCAATAACAGCTCAGCCAGTGAGAGGGAGCTCTGGAGTGCAGACAGCCAGCCCTTCACCGTCGTCCCAGGGGCTGAGGAGCCTTTGTATGCCACATCCATCCATGTTACTCGGGGCCATCAGGGCCAAGAGTGTGACCTGGTGGGGTGGCTCTCTGTGGCTGAGGCAATCCCCGAAGGAACTGACAGGTCGAAAGGGCTTTGGCCAAGTGTGCTCCCGGCGGCTGGGTGGATGCGGCCTTTGTTAAAGAGGGTTCTTGGTTGCGTGTCCCAGGGTTCATCACAGCACCTCCTTAAAACGCTTTTCATGTCCCCTCTGCCTTGTTTCCAAGCCTCTGAGTGAAGAGCAGTCAGCCAAGCTTCCTGCTGGAAGGCTGCTGGTTGCAGGCCCCCCTCCATGTGCTGAGACCACAGGACCTGAGGCAGTGCAGGGGCCCCGAGAGCATCCTGAGGGTTGCAGGGGCCCAGTGTCCCACGAGGCGGTGGGAGGTGAAGTGACACAGCCAGAATGAAACGAGCCAAGCGAGGAGTCGACAAACTCAAAGCTTTCATCTCAGCTTAAAACACTGCTCTTTTGATCATTTTTGGGGGGTTCATTTCTGGGTCAAAAACTGGACTCTGAAGGGGTATGTGAATGTGATAACTGGGCTGTGGAATGATCCCGTGATTGTAAGAAATCATCTCAGAAAAGTATTTCTGAAGATCGAACAGAATGAGGTAACCAATTTGCTTTTCCTTTTATTATAAAAGTAAAATAAAAAATAGCATTTATAAATCCAACATATTTTCCTTTAAAGTATTTGATCTAAAAAACATATTTACAATAGCAAAATGCAGAAAAAGGGGGTAAAGACCATTTGCAGCACTGATTGTAACCATGTTTACATATTGACATTATATGTTGACATTATATATTGACATTATATGTTCTGTTTTCGAATCACATAGATAACCACATTAGAAAAAGCAATAAAGCCTTTTTTTTTTTTTTAATTATACACCAGGTAACTTTCATTTAAAAATATCCCTTTTCATAATCCTTAATCTGAATGCACGACAGTGCTGTGGACGGCCAGAGAGAACACCAGGTGGGGACTGGGTCACCTTTTAATGCCAGCGGGAACGCGGGGGTGTGGGGGCAGCAGCAGTGACAACGGGAAGCAGCTGGGAAAGCTCACTAAGCCGGCCTGCCCACGGGGAGGCGGCAGGCCAGCCAGGCATGGTGACTGCTCAGGACTGTGTGTTCGTGGACTGGACTAGTAACATTCCCGTGAGAACCGAGAAAGGAAGCCAACTGCAAAAGGCCTTGAGTGAAATTCCGAGAGACGGAGGCAGGCTGCTTTTCCTCTGAGCACCCCGTGGATGCACTTCGCCTTCCTTCTTTTGGACAAGGGTGGAATTTCAAAGCTTTGGTTTACACGGTGTGGGAGAACTGCCAGCAGGCTAGATTTTGCCCTCTATGGGTCCTTCCTGCCCGTACTCATGGGGCACTTTGTTAAGAGTCAGCAAGGAGCTGCTGCTGGTCAGAGACTCTGTAAAGCTGAGTTTGCGGAAGGACGTCTCCACGCCGCTGTCACAGATGCTGTCGTCTCGGACCTCGTCTGGGGGAAGAAGCACAGAGTCACTGGGGCACAGCTGGGGAGAGGGCAGAGCCTTGGCTCTCTTACACCTGTTAGCCCAGGCAGGCTCAGAGTCTGGGTCTAAGAGGCTCGTGGGCAGCTCCTGTCTATCCGCTTCCGCAGGCCGCCTGCCTGTCACTCCTGCCACCCGCCTGTCACTACTGCGCCCAGCGGTGGCTGAAAAACAGAGAACCCCGGGCAACAGAAACACCGTGAAGACATCAAAATTAGGCAAATGTTTCCACATCTCTTCCTTACCATCACGTTTATCAGAATCCTTTCCGAATTCTCTTAACTCACAGTGGGCCTTCTTTTTCTTAGAAATCAGGTGTATTTTTCCAACCACTGTATTACCTATTTTCTAGCTGGGGAAATTGCTGAACCCAGGCAAAATAAATCTGTGACCAAAGTAGGAACTAAAAATGAGATATCTCTCTGGGCCTCACGTGCTATTAAATGCTACTCATTGCTTCAAAAACATTCTGGTAGCAGAGAAAAGATGAGGTGATTATGGGGAAAAGGAGTCTGTGATGAACGAGTAGGTCACATTCTCCTTGTTGAGAAACGTCTTTCAAGATGGGAACAATGTGGAGTTATTGCCTATAGAGAGAAAGTGATCAGAGAAACAAAGTCTAATATACACAAATCAAAATGCTATCTTCTTGTATATTAAGTTCTGATATTAAAATAGTAAGACCTTAATGGCCGTGACACGCTGTTGTTTTTTTACTAATTTGGTAGATTTATTGACTGATTTGATTTATTCGGTCACCCAATCTTTACTGGGTTTCTATTATGTGTAGGAGGTATTTTAAAAATAACTACAAGTCAGAGATCAAATCAGATTTTAAAGATATAAGTATTTTTCTATTTCTTTGTGTAGAAGGAGCATCAAGTCACGACATAAGAGATTAGGGCTATTTTGCTGGTGGACACTTTATTCCTTTCCAACGTGTGCAACATCTGTCCTTACTCTCCTAGAAGGGCCCCTGAGAAGGTGACCCCTTGGGCTGACACTGAAGGGCAAGAAGGAGCCACTGGGTGAGGATCTTTGCAGGCAGGGGGTCCTGAGATGGGATCAGACTTGTGAGCAGAGGGCTTGGGGGACAGTGGGTGCAGGGAAGTGGGGCAGGAGGAAAGGCATATGGAAGGGATTTGCGAGAGACAATGGATAAGTGACACTGCCTTTGTTACCTCTCTCTCTTCAAAGCCTTGAACAGTGCTAGACACACAGGATGTGCTCATTTAAGATTTGGTGAGTGGATAAGTGAACTGGAAGGTATACAACAGGTACAACCATAGCAGTACTTTTTAAAAAGACTCTTGTTGCCTGAGTGGACTGAAGGAAGAGGGGCAGACCGGAAGCAGGGAGACTGACCAGGAGCTGCTGCAGGAACTAAGGCAAGAAATGAAGGTGGATGGACAAGGGAGGCTGTCCCAGAGGAGGGGCTGGGGGCTGCGTGTGTTCTGGCTGCGAGCAGCAGATGTTCACAGCTGAGTCTGGGATTTTTGTCCTAACCTCCTGGAGGATGGAGGAACTTCTGCCTGACATGGGCAACTGTTGGTCTTTCAGGGATGAGGGAATTCTAGCTGCTGCCATGTTCTCGGTGGGAACTGACAGAGAGAGGGTCCAAAGAGAGAAAGCACGAGTGGTTGTTGAGAGAGTTCGAGAATACATTTGCAGGGAAACAAAGGGTTACTGGGCTGCTGGGAGTCTGTTCTGGGATGTGTTTCAGGTGGAGGACAGAGGATCAGTGCTGGGGGCCGGGAGGGGGCGCAGGGAGAAGGTGAAGCCACTTCTGGGCTGGACGGGAAGAGCCGAGGGTGCGGTGGTGGGAACTGCGGTGTCATCTACATTCTGGGGCCAGCCCTGGCTCTACAGGTCCTGCTCTGTTAGTTCCTTTCCCTCCTTTACACTTAAGAAGTGAGAGAGACACTATTTGCCTTAAGTAGCCACATCACTGTTTTTAGTATTTATTTATTTTTTTTTGTTTTTTTTTTTTAAAGATTTTATTTATTTATTTGACAGAGAGAGATCACAGTAGGTGAGAGGAAGGGAAGAGATCACAGAGAGAGGAAGGGAAGCAGGCCCCCTGCTGAGCAGAGAGCCCGATGTGGGACTCGATCCCAGGACCCTGAGATCATGACCTGAGCCGAAGGCAGCGGCCTTAACCCACTGAGCCACCCAGGCGCCCCTGTTTTTAGTATTTATTTTACTATTTACTACGTGGTATTTACTACGAATCCAAGTGACTCACGGGTCAATGGGACTGCTCCTGGGGACAGCACCCTGCCTGAACAGCAGCATCAGGAGAGGCACAGAAGGTAGAACCCGTGAGCTGTGGAGGGAGATGGACACACGGGACAGGGTCCTCAGGGGACGACAGCCACAGCTCAAGACATGGAGGACACAGCCTGGGGAGCAGGAGGTTATCTCCACTGCTTGTTCTGTTTTTCCCTTACCTACTGGCGACCTCGTGGAGGCAGGTGAGAGGGGCAGTGAGAGGGTCTGAGGCGTCGCCTTCCCGGGGCCGGGGACCACGGTTGCTGGGGTGCAGAAGGCTGCCTGGATCACTTCGATGGCTTCGGTATAGCCCATCTGTCTCAGGGCCTCCACCAGCTCTCTTATTGTGCCCCCGGAGACCTGCGAGAAAGACAGGCAGCATGCGTTCCTGAGCAGGGAGCCAGGACCAATCAGGCAGGCCATCCCCATGACACCTGCCCCGCTCGGCCCCTGCAAGCACCCAGAGGCCTGCAGGGCTTGGCGGGCAGATGGCCACGGAGACGCGCGGCCTTCATGTCGGGCTTCTTGTGTCAGCGCAGAGACCTCTCAGGAAATCACAGAGAAGCAGCTTCCAGTAAGCCCAGAGGACAGAGAAGGATAGAAGTGCTGAGGCGGTGAAACTCTGCCTGCCGTGAAGGTCACGCGGTATCCCTGTTGGGGTTGAGGCTCTGAAAACCACCGAGAAACCAGAGCCACAAAGGAAATTCTCAGTAGACCAATGATTTCACCTCACAGAAAGCTGCCTCTGGGTCCTGACTGGGGATCACGGCATGCTCTTGGGGATGAAAAGATAATGCATGTGGATCACAGTCTATCACGGTGGTTCAGGCGGTCAAAGTTCTGTGACAACCCTGACCTTCTACCTAGGATTTGTGCAGGAAATCTCAAGATATCTGAAAACTGTCTTCTTACAAAGGTGGGTTTCTGCCCTGGTCGGGGTCACTCTCCCAGGACACGGTAATGACCGATTTTCCGCCTCCTTGGAAGGGGACCATGGCCAGGTCAGTGATGTTAACAGATGAGAGTCAAGTGCAAGGGTGAGGTGATGGGTTACCTCATAGTTGTCCATCAGCGTTTTAGAAGGAGCAGGACTCAGCCGGAAGGCATTATTTAGTATGCCCAGACCTAACTTCTGTGCCAGAGTCGCCCAGTTTTTATCTGGATCAGGGATTTCTAGCAACTTGTAGAGCTGCAGCTTTGCATCTTCAGTCAGCTGTTTCATGTCTCCTGAAAGAATGAAGAAGAAACACAGCTGTGCTAAGCACCCAGAGATACTCTGGAGGGACTGAGCATGGCCCGTGCTGCTGCCCTTGGCTCCCAGTGGGAGCCAGGAAGCTGCTTTTCCTGGAGCAGGCAGCAGCCTAGCCAAGTAAGGGCAGTATGCATGTTTTAGCAGATCACAGTCGGACAGGCTCCTTTGCATACAACCAAGGAGCTTTTGATTCTGGAATAAGCCACTGAGCCTTTCATAGCACAGCCTGGCCAATGCTGCTTCTCTCTCAGCCCTTTTAATGACTGTGTGGAGGGAATACCGGTTAAGAGCTCACCTTGCGCAAGTAAATCATCAGATGTAAACTCTGGCTCATAGGGTTTTCCATTTAATATATCAAACACCTGTTGGGGAGAAAACCGTGGAGAAACATTACACATTAAAGGGACCAGGACGGAGTCAGTTGCTTTGTAATAAACTCACTGTGTCCTCCTGACGAGGGCCTAGTACCCTAAAGGTGGAGGAATGGGAAGGAGTCGGTCCCATGACCCTCAAAGTCAGGACAATGCCCTTTGGACAAAGAAAAGTCCTGGGGGCTCTGGGGCCAGGAGGCGGGGCTATATAGGGGCTTCTGAGGTGGATAGGAAGACCCAAGCCAACCTTGCAGAGAGCTGGCACCACAGTACTTTTAAAGGACAAAGCCAGAACAGTCCAGTGGCACCTGGGTGGTTCAGTGGTTAAAGCGGTTGCCCTTGGCTTGGGTTATGATCCTGGGGTCCTGAGATCGAGCCCCCATTGGGCTCCCTGCTCTGTGAGTAGCCTGCTTTTCCCTCTCCCACTGTTCTCCAGAACAGTCCAGGCCACCAGATCGGCCATGTGTTGGTGGGAGACTTGTCAGTAAGTGATGTATGTTTGAGAGCCCGGAGGAGGACTGGGCTTAAGCAGAGCTGGAAGCTGGGCCTCCTCACTGCCCCCTCTTCCCTCAGGGAAGGCGTCTGGAACGAAGTCTATAGATGTGCTCAGACTGGGGTATAGTAATACTCACAAAGCTGGATATTCTCTTCCAGCACCAGCTGCATTTTAAATTGAGGGGACAGAAAAGTCTTAGGTTAAAAGGAAAAACACAATTCCGTAGCTATGGAGACCTCTCTCTGTGCTCTGCAGTCACTCCGGGCTCGCTGACTTTGGTAAGGACAACATGGGGTCACTAAAGTGGGTTATCTTTGTGTGTTCTGTGGTGAGGCTTCTGGGAAAGCCAGGTGCTCAGCATTAAAGGGAACCGTGTGGTCTCTGCCAGGGTCACTCAGCTCAACACCACGAGCCTCAAAGAGGCAAACAAGCAGTTTTTGGATGTGGAGCAGCGCTTGGCCCTAAGAAAGTCGATTTTGTTGTGTCAGAGATGTGTCTGATGCCCGTGTCCTCCCCCTGGCTCTTCTTCCTGGCCCATAAAGACTTACTCACTGCTTTTCACCCTCAGATCTCAGGTCACTGGAGTGTGGAGGAAGAGTTTAAGTCTCTTTACTATGTTTATAGTTATTAAAATCCTCAGAAGAATCCCTGGGTTCTTTTTATGAAAAGAAATCACTTAGCAAAATTCTAAGCAAACTGCAACATTTCTCCTAGCTTCAGAAATGGAGATGGGAACCATTCTGGTGTGAGCTCAGAACGGGAAACTCTTGCATGAATTTTGTGTTTTCTCTTGCGGAACCCTCTCTCACAATTTAACCGTGATCTGATTAGGCTCACACTTTCACACTCATAACTCTGCTGACCTAGATCTTTCATGGGTAGGCTTTTCAAGATAAGTATGTCTCTTGACAAACAGACTTTCTTAAAAATAAAAGGATTGTGCTTTGGGGAATGAAGACCCAAGAAGACCATCTGTTCTTATACTCCCGAATCATTAGCTCCCTTCGGAGCTGCCGCCACACAGACAGGAACCACACTCACCTGCCAGTTGGTGGCCATGTCTAGAGGTGTGGTTCCAGGCACGACTCCTTCATCCTCTCCATCTTTTTCCCAGGAGTCATCCAGGTCATAGAGAGGCTCAAAGTTCTGCACCAGGGGATCTGCGCCTGTTAAGTTACACAGCACAATAAGCCCCAATCTTATCGACTCTGAAATGCCTGCAGAGGTCACATTTCCAAAGGTAAAGCACAATAGCTACTTGAGGCAATTACTGGGATGATTTTTAATAAAGGAAACATGCTTCTACCGAACTATTCAGAGATCCTCTTTTAAATTCTAATTTATTTTGACTGTAAAGATGTCTGATGATACCCTATACAACCAAGGACATTTTCAAAGACAAAAGACTTAGAAGTACCCTGACCCTCACATTTAACTCTTTAGGACAGTTTTCAACTGAATGAGGCATCTTTAAGCTGAGGAGTAACGGCAGTGATTTATAAGGGCTGGGCTGCCTCCTCAGGATTCAGGACCTAATTTAACGTTCAAGTTCATGCCCACCACTGCACATGTCTCAGGCTATTCTCTTACTTGCGCAAAAGAGCAAACTTTGCTGTATAGGGATACAGTAAAGTTTGCTATCCCTATACAGCAAAGTTTGCTCTTTCAATAGGCTCACTTTTATTCCTGGGTACAGCACTGCCGGGGCCCCAATCCTTAAATGGACAAACACCACAAAAACATTCTCCTATGATGTCTAGTTATTGATCTTGGAAAAATGCAGTCTGTTTCTTAATGTGCAGCAAGAAAACACCAAAAGTCACTCAGAGATTAGAGCTAGTTACCTCTTAGAGGCTTAGAAACTATTTTTATGAGAGCGTTTAGTCAGCTGTCTAACGAACAGTAGTCAGTTCAGTACACCCTTCTGGGAAGAACCTGTTTTTATCTTGCTGGGCGATCATTTGCTTTGTGCCAACTTCAATAATAGGAGAGGGCCAAATGAGAGTCAGGGAAGGATCTTCGTGCTGTTTCTTACTTCAGCCTTCCAGCCCCCACCTGATCCAGAAGGCAGGGAGGGCCATCTGACCACGGAAAACACAAGAGAAACTAAGAGGAATGATGTATGGGCTGATGAATGCTGGAGGAGCTGAGCTCTGGTCCTGAAGTGACCTTTGGCATGACTGGGAGCTCAGCACTAGGTTTTTCATCCGAGTACCTTCATTTACTATTTTTGTACTCTGTTTTCACTACTCCTTTCATGGGGTATTAAGAATTTAAGAGAAAGTGTTTTTGAAAGGGTTATAGGTTTTTGTCTGAAATCATTTCTTTAAAAGATTATTTATTTATTTATTTGACAGAGAGAGAGAGAGAGAGAGATCACAAGTAGGCAGAGCGATAGGCAGAGAGAGACAGGAGGAAGCAGGCTCCCTAGCGAGCAGAGAGCCCGGTGTGGGGCTCCATCCCAGGACCCTGGGATCATGACCTGAGCCGTAGGCAGAGGCTTAACCCACTGAGCCACCCAGGCGCCCCCTGAAGGCATTTCTTAATTGGAGCACTGGGTGTGGTGCAAAAATAATGAATACTGTTATGCTGAAAATAAAAAATAAATTTAAAAAAAAAGGAAAAAAAAATCTTTACATCAACAAAGTTATGCGATAATCACAAATTACTAAATGGAATGAATATTCGTTAAAAAAAAAATAACCAGGGACATCCCAAACTATTCACACATACTGCAATCAGAGTCTCTTGTTCAAGAGAAAGGTTGACTTGACCGAAATGAAGAAAAGAGAAGGTTATGGTTTATTTGGACATGACTTAATTCGCTTAGAAATATGTGGGGCTCCCCAAAGAAAAAGTCTGTATATCATCCTGGGCTCAGTTTTTAAAGAGGTATTTAACTCGTTGTGTTTTCTTGAACTTATGAAGCATCTGTTTTCTAAAAAGGTTCTAATAAGATCTGTAGTAAATCGGATAGCTCAAGGTTTGCGAGACTACTCCCATTAAACATTTGTTGAGGTTCTAAGTATGGAAGGCAAGAGAGATTCAGGGGTGAGCAGGAGTAATTTCTATACCTCACAGGACTAAAGAATTAAATGGAATGACACCTAAAAATCCTTGAGCAGAGCAGGGGAGAGAAATAGTAGAGAGAATGGAGTCTGGAAGCTCAGATGGATGAGATGTGAGTCATAGCTGTGCCCTTCCTAGGACCCCAGGACAGGGTCCCACAGGTTTCTTCAGTCTGTTTCATCTGCTGTGAGATGGGAAAAAAAAATGATACTTAACTCTAGGGGTTATTGCAGATTAAATGAGACAGTGCATCTGGCAGGCCTAGCACACTGCCTGACACATAGCAGCTAGCAATTTCTAGGGCCTCACAAAAAACCATTTGTTTTTTCCTATTATTTCAATTTCTAAGGGACCTCTCTTGCCCACGGAAATTCCTAAATGTCTTCTATCAATCAGCTTTTTTACCTGGAGATTTCTGACACGATGTGAGGCTGGCATTGCTTAGAGTTCTTTAAGGGATCAAATTCAACCTTAAGAAGATCTCCTGTCATGGGAGTCAACCTAAATCACTAACACCCAAAACAAACCAATGAACCAGAGAGAAAGGACTGACACACGCATCGGGATGGAGCCCAGGATTACAAGTCCCGCCAGCGCCATTCCAGCCATGGACGTGTGATTTTTATTTACTCGTGCCTTCCAGCAATAGCTCCGTGGCTTAAAGGAGCAGCTGGGGCTGTGCACCTGGAGTTGGGTTTGCATTCCTGATAGAGCTTTCCAGCCCGACCTGCCAGGCCGCCTTACCTGCTGCCTTGAGAAGAGCTGCCAGCCTGGTGGACCCTCTCCCGGCTGCTATGTGCAGAGCTGTCGTCCCATCGTAGGTGGTACTGTCTACGTGGGCCTCGCCCTGAAATCCAGCCCATACAGGAAGGAGTTAGTGGAAGGTTCTTGCACCCTCCAGTCCCCACTGTCTCCTGTCAGCGTGACTCCTGGGTCCTATACCAGATCCTATAACTAGCCCAGCGGCTATCTGGGATGCTCTCCGCCACTTCAGAAATCCCCAGTTGGAGAGAAGGGGCTGGCGGTGTCAGGACAGCCCAAAGCTGACCACCCCGTAGCCTTGAGGAGCTTTGGAATAAATCGAGTCAGCTGCAGGGAGAAAGACGTCACTGACGTCCGTCCTTGAAAAGATGGTCCTAACGCCCTCTGGGGAATGTAACGCGAAGGCAAAGAGGCATGTCCGTCACCTCCAGGAGCAGGCAGCCCGCCAGGGAGATGTTGTCCCGCTCCACAGCCAAGTGCAGCGCCGTGCGCCCGGACTTCCGCTCCTGGGCGTTGACGTCGGCACCGGCGGCCACCAGCAGCAGCAGACACGGCAGGCTGTTGCTCATCACGGCTATGTGAATGGCGTTGAGACCTGCGGCCCAAGCACAGGGACAGTCATGGAGCTGGGAGGCTGGTCGCAGGACAGCAAAACTGGACCCTAGGGAGGGAATGCTGTCGAGTCCCTGCACACCTAGCGTCTGCTCCAGAGAGCCTGGAAAGGCACTGCAAGGCTGTTGTTCTTCAGGAAAACCCACGGTCTCCTCGTGTGTGCTCAGGAGACACTGAGGGTAAATAAACATTCTGTGGCTAATGACGCTTGATGCTTGCTACACCTTGAGGCCGGAGTTTGCTCAGGCCTCTGCTTTTTCCACCTACTAACAATTCCAAATCATCTTTAAAGAAATTGGTCACAGCGGGCAACAGGAAATTCTCATGAGAGATGACAGACTCCAGGGAAGTTGGGAAGCATTTTTGGGTGCAAATCAGAGAACACACATTTATCATGTAGCTAGCTACCAACTGTTTAGAAAGCAGTGAGAGGTCACCCATGACATCTGCTTGTCTCTTACCTTCCCCATTAGGGTGGTCCATCAGTAGTGCTGCCTTCTTGTGCTTGAGTAAAATACTGAGAATTTTATCTTGTCCTTCTTTGGCAGCTAGGTGCAAAACAGAGTTACCCAAGCGGTCCAGAAGACTCAGGTCGGCCCCGGCCCTCAGCAGGTCCTCCACCACAGCCTCTTGCTTGGTGATCACTGCCAAGTGCAAGGGTGTCTGGGAAGTGGAGAAGGGTCAGGAGACAAATGGGTCAGAGGCACACACTTGAAACCCCCTGGGTTTTGAACCTACCGGCTTGGTCGCTACCATTGCAAGAGGGTGGTGTCCTGCCTTGGGGCCACTGCCCGTTGCCAGATCAACTCTTCACCTCCGCAAACGAGTTATTCCCTGTTCCATGCCCTGTGAGAATGCAGTCTGTGCCGGACTGACAGTGAGCCACATGATAATTAAGGTTATTTTTATATCTACAATTCCTAATTGCTTTCTTGTTCCTCATTACAGCTTGCTGACTGCTGATATGTTAATTTTTCTATTAATAAATTTCTTTTCCTTGATTTTCTAGCAGAAATCTATCTTCAGCTGATAATTCTGCATATTAACAAGTCAAAGCAAGGCTGTAGTTTTACTTAAGAAGTGGAAATGAACTCATTACTCAATAGAAACCAATTCACAAAGGTGCTGTCATTCAATATTGACATGGAAAATGAGTTTGCTAAAATGAAAAATATTCTTCCATGGACCTGCTCCATGATGAGACCAACCAACAGAACTCTGGCACCCCCATTTTACAACAGGTGTCCAAGGATTCTAAATGTCTTAACAAGGACGAGAGACCCATCTCAGTAAGAAGCCTCCGAGGAATAAGCAAGCTGACTTGCTGACACCTCACAGGTGCGTCCAGAGTCCATTTGATTACTCTGCCCGCAAGCCAGTGCCTCGGCAAATGCAAATGAGATATTTTGCAAACAGTGTTTTCAAAATGAGCAACAAAAACAGAATTGTGAAAGTATCTTTCAAAGAACTGAGGCCACTGACAAAAGAGTGATATGTTTTTATACAACTCAGTCTATTTCACAGGAGTTCGCGAAATCCAGTGTGTCTGGTGACAATTTGCCTACACTTTCTCTCTCGGCATGCGATTCCTAGCGACAGCAGCGACAATAGCAACGCCCCTGGTGAAGGACGACCACAGCCCAGGATGCAATGCAAGAAGTTCCCACAGCTTCAGCTCACTCACAGTAATAAATGCACACAGCAGAAGCAAGGCAGGCTTTTGGACCAAATTTCCATTCTTTTTTGTTTTTTTTTTTTTCATATTTTATATCCCTGCTTAAAACAGAATGGTGTCCTCAAAACTTTAGATACTGTAAGCCAAGAGCCTTCTTCTCAAAAAATAAATATGTAAAACAAAAAGGGTGCATGTATTAATAGGAAGCCCTACTTGGGGAGATGAAAAATGCGAGAGAATGAAATTGTAAAAAAGATCTGAAATTATAAAATATTATACCACTCAGAAATTAGTAATTATCTTTTTTTTTTTTTTTTTAAAGATTTTACTTATTTATTTGACAGACAGAGATCACAAGTAGGCAGAGAGGCAGGCAGAGAGAGAGAAAGGGAAGCAGGCTCTCTGCTGAGCAGAGAGCCCGATACAGGGCGGGGCTCGATCCCAGGACCCTGGGACATGACCTGAGCTGAAGGCAGAGGCTTTAACCCACTGAGCCACCCAGGCGGCCCTATATCTGGTTTTAATATGATTTTTTTTCACGTTACACAAATTCTGCTACCGTGAGTACGTTTTTTTTTTTTTTTTAGCATAGTCCCACCAAAGGTTTTCTATGAAATTTCAGTCTTTATATCTTTAACCCCAGGATTATATAATGTAGTGTGGACTGTGTGTGAGAGTATCCTAAAATATCTATAATATTTCAAGTGTATATGTTTATGTAGCCAGTATCTGGAAAAATACTTACAAATGCAGTAGTTATATTTGGGAATGAGTTTGGGGGACCTGTATAGTGCCAGGGAGGGCAACTTTTGATTTTCCAGTGTATTTCCTTATGTATGATCCGAAGAACCATTAACATATACTGTATTGATAAAAGTTAAAAATAAAGAAGCAAAAACCCACATGCACAAAACCCCTCATTAATGTTTCATGTTATTCACACATAACAATCTAGTGAGAGCTACATGTAGACATTTTAGCTCTTTTGCCTCGAGGAGATAAAAATGACTCACGGCACCTGCTTTAACAACTGATAAACAATCCATATCAAACACACTGGAGGGGTGATCTGTGGTGGGGGGGAGAAGAAGAGGAGAGGGCTTGAAGGCAATTGATTTCAGAAATATCTTCAGAAGAATCCTAACTCTATGCACTGGGATTATTTTGAGTACATCTCTAGAAAGTGGGTGGGGAGAGAGATTTGATCATGACAGATGGTCACAGAAATGTACTAAGATTAGTGAATGGTATTTTGGGAGGTTGTCTAAGACAATTGCCAAATAATCCAAATTACTTAGAGAACTGCAAGATTCTTCCATCGAGAATAGTTAACAGAGAGCCTTTACAAAGAGAAATGAGTCCAAATTTTAGCCTTTTCTAGTTTTCAAATCGAAGTCGTCACTGGGTGTATCTTTGAGATCTAGAAGCCATTACCAGGGGATCCTAGATTCCCTGTCCACGAAGGAGAGTGGTGCTAAGTTGGGGGAGAAATGGACCTGTGTTCTCCCCAGAGTCCCCAGATCGGAAGGCAAGACGTGTCAGAGGTGGTGGTTTCAAGGTGTTTGTGTCTAGCACACCAGAGAGTCTCAATATATGTAACCAAATGATACAGTAAGGAGGTCAGCCCATAATAAATCACGACTACTAATCCTGTTGCGCGGTGCCCTTTGCAGGGCCTATTTATAAACAGAAAAACAAGTAATTCCTTGAATCTGACCTACAGGCAGCGAAGTGAAGCAATCTTTGAAAGGAGGACCGAGAAGCGACAGAGTCCCGTTCGTTCCCAGTTTTATTTGTATGCTCGTGATGGTTGAGAGGAACAGTCGTAAAGATGGAGCAAATCAAGCTTTAAGGGCCAGATGACTCTCCAAATACCACCAACCCCCAAGATGGTATGAAAATCTGAAGACATTCTTTAAATGTCTACCTAAAATTAGACTTTGTCCTCATTACTTTATATTATGAGTCAGTGAAGAATCCCCAACTTCATTCTTCCGTCGACATAAAGCACCACCACCAGGGAAGGAGCCGAAAGCCTTACATCAAATGAGAGACTTATTTCCCTTATCAGGAAACGCCTATTCACACATAACAATCTAGTGAGAGCTACATGTAGACATTTTTGCTCTTTTGCCTCGAGGAGATAAAAATGACTCACGGCACCTGCTTTAACAACTGAGAACTGGAACAGGTACCTTTACTGTGCAGTTAATTGCACACGACAGTCCGTATTTTTAGAGTGACAGGTGTGCCTGGACCAGGCACCTAAGCACGCTGTCCGGGCCACTAAGGGCTGGGAAGTCACTCTGGGTGGAGTGAAGGGAAGGAGAAAATGGGAAAGCTAACAAGGAGCAAAGCCAGGTGGGGTGGGGGCGAAGGTGGCTGGGGCAGGAGAGTGCCCCTTTGGCCAGAGTGGCTGGGCCAGGTCTCAGACTCCCAAAACCAGCCTCCAGGCTTTGGTTCTGCCAAGTGCAGTTCCAATTTCTTTTTCTCACCTAAAGTCTGCACGTGCCCATCAGGAAGCCTCACCGGGTCCCAGCTACCTTCTCTCTGCAACGTCTGAGACCTCTGTACCAGGGTTCCTCAGTTTGCTTCTGAACCCACTGAATTCCTGTTCAAACCCAACCCGAGCAAAATTCTGTTTTTTTTTTTTTTTTTTTCCTGGTTTCCTTGATTGGCGCTGTCTTTCAGATTTTTTTTTTTTTTTAAAGATTTTATTTATTTGTCAGAGAGAGAGAGAGCGAGAGCGAGCACAGGCAGACAGAGTGGCAGGCAGAGTCAGAGGGAGAAGCAGGCTCCCTGCGGAGCAAGGAGCCCAATGTGGGACTCGATCCCATGACGCTGGGATGATGACCTGAGCTGAAGGCAGCTGCTTAACCAACTGAGCCACCCAGGCATCCCTGTCTTTCTGATTTTGAAAGACACTTTCTCCTCAACTGACCTTTTTTACTTTTCTGTGTTCTGATTTCAGCACCCTTTATTTGATATACACTTAATCTAGATATTGTCAAAATGTGTTTCAGCAGGCTTCAAAATTCTTACACATTATTGGGTTTCCAAACTTAATTTTTTTCAATTGTATTTATCTTGACAAAAATGACATATTTACTCCAAGTTCTCCCATACTGCATATCTGAAAGTTGCTATGAGCGTAGATCCAAAAGTTCTTATCACAAGAAAAAAAATTTGTAACTATAGGCGGTGATGGATGACAAACATATTTTGGTGATTATTTTGCCATATATACAAATACCAAATTATTGTGTACCTTAAACTAATACAATGTTATATATCAATTATATTTCAATTTAAAAAAGAAAAAAAGATGCTCAACACAACTCATCATCACGGAAAAGCAAATCAAAACCACAATGAGATATCACCTCACACCCGTCAGAATGGCTAAAATCAAAACCAGAAACAAGTGTTGACGAGGATGTGGAGAAAAAGTGATGGGAATGCGAAATGGTACAGCCACTGTGGAAAACAGTGCGGAGGTTCCTCAAAAAATTAAAAATAGAACTACCCTACAACCCAGTAATCCCACTACTAAGTAACTACCCCCAAAATACAAAAACACCGATTCAAAGGAATCTATGTACCCCTATGTTTATACCAGCATTATCTACAATAGTCAGACTATGGAAGCAGCCCAAGTGTCCATCGACAATGAACAAAGAAGAAGTCACACACACACACACACACACACACACACACACACAGGAATAATATTCATCATAAAAAAGAATGAAATCTTTACCACAACATGGATGGGGCTATAGAGTATAACACTAAGTGAAATAAGTCAGAGAAAGACAAATACCATATGATTTCATTCTTATGGGGAATTTAAGAAACAAAACAAACAAGCAAAGGGGGAAAAAGAGAGGGACAAACCAAAGACAGACCTTAATTACAGAGAATAAACTGATGGTTACCGGTGCTGGGGGTGGGGACAGGAAGGACAGAATAAAATAAACTTGAAAAAGAAAAAAAAAAGAAAATGAATCAATTCTTTGACAAATTTCTAAAGTTTAAACTTTGCCTTCCCCCAGCAGGATGCAGAATTTTGTTGTGGAGTGATTTCTATTATACTCACAGACTAAAGGATCTTAAATCATAAGCAATATGCCCAAGTAACGGGCTTTTAGGATTTAACTTACAAAATACTGTATTTTTCTTACTGTTAACATTATTAGAAATAATATGTATACACACGCACACACACATACATGCACACACACATGTAAAGCATGTATTAACTGCATTTTTCTTCAGTTGGCATTTCTGCTTACCTGGTAGAGATCATTTCTCATATTGATAATGTCATCAGAAATCAAACCAGATGTGACTTCTAGTAGATCCCTCACAAGCTGAGCATGAAGATGGATGATTGCTAAGTGTAAGACACTGAAACAAAAACAGAGTGGCAGGAGTCAACTAAAGTGTTAGTGACTAAAAAAAAAAGAGATCCCCAATAAAGGACAGACTTGCAGACTGGACCTAGCTCGCATACTTCCTCTTATTCAGCCCCCAAAAGTCTTGAATCTCAAATGTCTTGAATCTGAGGTGGGAATGTTCTACTGTTACACTCATTTTCCATGTCTGCCTGGTCTCTGGGGGCCTTTTGGTTTGATCCCTAGAGGTATAAATGTGCCTTGAGGCAGAGAAATCTAAGTTCAAATCCCAACTCTGCTTCCCTGCAATAGCCAAGGGCATTTTCTCCTCTAGCTTTCTGCTGGCTTCCTTTGACATATAGATCCTGTATGTAAAATGCCTGGCACTAGGAACCGTTCAGGAAAATGTAGTTACCTCACCTAACCTTCCAGCTTCCTCCAAAATACAGTGTGTTGGCTTCTGAAAGATCTTCTTAGATCCCAGGAGGGAAGAATGGGGTCATGCTTTTAACTACTGGGGGAAGACTCTTGAGGTAAACTTCTGAAGGAACCACGTGATTTTATTTCTCCCTGGCAAACATTCCCTCTGCCTGGAATTGTTTTGCTCCTCTTCTCTGCCTGGACAGTACCTACTCCATCCTTCTTTTCCAGCTCCAACCTTACCTCTTCTCCGAACTTCTGAGGCAGAGCACATGGTTAGTCTCCCCTCAAGTTTACTGCTTGGTTACGCAACTGTGGTTTGCTATGCGTCTTTCCCCCTCTCTGGCCTGTGGTCTCAGGGCCGGTCCTCCCTGGGTCAGCCTTACAGCCCTGGCACACAATTTAGGCACTAAATAAGGGTGACAGAATGAGACTGGGGGCTTATGCTAATGAGGCTGAAAATATTGGCAGGAGCCAAGCATCAGTCCTAAGGACACAATTTTTTTTTTTTTTGAAGATTTAATTTATTTATTTTACAGACAGAGATCACAAGTAGGCAGAGAGGCAGGCAGAGAGAAAGGAGGAAGCAGGCTCCCTGCCGAGCAGAGAGCCTGATGCGGGGCTCGATCCCAGGACCCTGGGACCATGACCCGAGCTGAAGGCAGAGGCTTTAACCCACTGAGCCCCCCAGGCACCCCAGGACACAATTTTTTAATTGTTAAAAATCTTACTACTAAAATTAACTTGAAATTCCTAAAAAAAGTGGTTACTATGGGTTTAGAGCTTCTATTTACCAGACCATGCTAAGCAGTTGACATATATGACCTTATTTATCATAACAAGAAGCCCTATGAGGTAGGTAATATTATCCTCATTTTTCCAGTGACGAAATTGGGACTTGCAGGTAAAACAGAACTCAACCCATGCCACATAACTAGTGAGTGATGAAGCGGAGAGTCCAGCCCAAGTCCATCTGGCTCCAAAGCCACCTCTGAATCCCTTAAGCCTCCCTGGCGAAGGGGTATATGGGCGCTGCTCTGTAGAGCTGCTGATGAACCCCTAAGATAAGGAATACGCCAAAGAAAGGACAGATCTCGACGCAGAGCCTACTCCAAGTATAGCGTGATGGCAGGACATCTGGGATTTGAGGACAGGCTAGATTTTCTCCAGTTGAAACATCTGAGGTGTCCTGTTCTTGAGGCCTCTTTCTTTGCAACAGCAAGTGCATTTTCCTAAGGATTAACTTTGGCACAAGAGGGCCTAGTAAACAAACTCGTGACTTTGTTACTTGAGAGAGCAAATGAATGATGTCGAGGTTTCACTACTGTCTCTTGAAATGTGAGGCTGGAAGAAGGCTTCTAAAATGGGCCCAAAGTCTGACGCAGACATGATGCACATATACCAAGAAAAAGGTCGTATTTCAAAACTCCTAAAAATTTCCATGTGCAGCTCAGCATTTCATCGCAGAAGCACATTCCCCCTCCCCCATAAATCCTCACACCCTCATGGGAATTTCCCCAATACCAGAAGTTCTTGTCTTTTCTTTATTGTACTTTCTGTGATGACTAATGACTCCAGGATTCAGATTATTAGCTGAGTGTGACAAATGCAATGAAAAGAAGAGCCCTGAGGTGTGAGGACCAACAGCTTTCCCTTGTCTAAATTCTCATGAGGCTTCCTCTTGGGTCTTCCTTCTCTGTCCTCCAGCTGGGGCAAACCCCGAGAGTCTGCTGGCAGGTGTACGTTTGGGGTCCCAGGGGGGGACTCGAAGGATTCATGTTCCACTTGGGCAGGGAAGACCACCTCCTGGGTCCCCCTCTGTGTCCTTACCCATGCCTGCAACTTCCCCTCCATGCACCCATCAAACGCACGTGCCTCGTATCTTCTCCACAGTCCTCCCCTCACAGACCTGCAGTCCCTCGCTAGCTTCCACGTGCTCATCTTTCTTAGGCTCATCAACTCTGCAGGTCTGTAAAAATGTCACTTGAAACACTGTTCTATCTTGGTTAACTGGCAGCTTTCTCTTGTGGTTCTATGCTATTGAATGCTAATTGGATTCTTTAACCCTGTGAAAACATTCTGCTGTTCACAGCACCGCACAAACGAGGCTGTACGGGTGCCTCTTGTACTGTATAACAAGGCCAGTGGTTACACCACATCCTTGGTTACGTTGCAAGGAATGAGAACAAAGGTCTCTGTTTGAAACCCTGAGGTTGGCACTTTCCTAAAGCGTTTGATTCCGTTTTCAACCGAGGTTTAAAAACACAGCCCTCAAGAGTTCCTCTACGGAAAAGGATTTCTCAGGGTTGACACTATTTTAGGAAAGTTTTAGATAAGGCACTTGACTTGAATCTGAGGGCTGTTGTCTCTTGTTATTCTCACAGGCTTTTGAGATCATTCTAGAAGTCTCAATGCAAGGCCTGAGAGGACTGGTTTAGAAAGAAGCCAGGGGCTTTGCCAATATAAACTCAGTAGCATTAGAAACGTACGATTGGTGATTGGAGCACAGGCCTCCCACACGGCGGGAGTTAGAGCAGTCCCAGGAGCCTGACCCAGTCACAGACTGGTAACTGGTAACAGGCGCAGGAGGGAAGGAACCAGTAACTGGGAAAGAATGATAGCTGCCTCTTAACTGTTTTGTTGTTTTCGTGGTGCTATCTTTATAGGGCTTTTTCTTGAGTACACGGCCATTGTAAATATGCAGTTGGGATAACAAGTGCTTGAGGGATTTGGTTGGACCAAATTTTATTATTATACCATTTCAGTACATAAAGCAAATGTTATTAATCCAATAAATAAATTTTTTTGAAGATTTTATTCATTTGAGAGAGAGAGAGTGAGAGAGCACAAGCAGGGGGAGAGGCAGGCAGGGGTGGGGGGAGAAGCAGACTCTCTGCTGAGCTGGGAGCCCAATGTGGAACTCGATCCCAGGACCTGGAGATCATGACCTGAGCTGAAGGCAGATGCTTCACCATCTGAGCCACCCAGGCGCCCCATACATATGTTTACTAAATCTTATTTCACATGTTATCCCAATAAACAGAGCGAGGTTTTTGAAACCTTCCCCATTCCCCACACACGTCTTTGTTTTCTTGCCCAGAAGGCAGTCCTCCTAGAAGAGGACTTGAGCTATGCTAGGACCCAACAGGTGAGAGCCACAGGACAGGAGAAGCAAACGAAGGATTCAACCTTACTGACACCCTACTGTCCACGACAGTCTTCCAGTGACAGGACCCGATACCTCTAAACGATTCTTTTTATCTCTAGCCAGTGAGCATACAGCAATTTTCTCTCTTCCCTGCCCTAAGACAACTTTTGCTTGCTCAAATCCTGACTTACCTGTCTCCATTCTCATCCTGCACTGCAGTGAGGTGGCGCTGGACAGCCAGCAGCATCTTTACGTCCCCTGTCACGGCGTAGTCAAATAGGGCGTTGGCATGCCGCTTGGCCAGCTGCATAGCCTTCTCTAGAAAGAAGTTATCTGCAAGGCAAGGACACAATCGCAGCTGAGTTTCCTCTACTTGCTTTATAGGTATGGCGTGCTTGAGGTCAAAACCATCAGCAGCAGAGTTCCGATACCTCAACACACATCGTTTTAATTGCAAATGCTCCTCTCAGTACTTCTGCATTGTGTTCACTAGAAAAAGCACAATTGGACACTGGACAAATAGAGAGGCTGATCTCAAAAATCTGTCTCTGGTTCATCAGGGGAAAGAAATTGAGAAATGTCTGTTATCTTATGGGGCACACTCAATCTCTAAATAATGTTGATTCAATTCACTATATCATAAGCAATCCCTCTATTGATGAAATAATCCTTCATGGAGTCTTCAGCAACTTTCCTGTTAGACAAAGTGTCAAAAAACACAGAAAGACAGACTTTCCATAGGCCACCGGTGTTCTTGTGAAGTTTGCTTCCGGAAGGACAGGGGAAGGAAACTGAGACCTGCAGGCCAAAACCGTGGCCTGTTTTTACATGATCGGCCACTTAACCATGCTTTGTACATTTTTAAAGTGGTATTAAAAAAAAAAGGAATCTGTGATAGAGACCATAACTGGCCAATAAGTTGAAATATTTGCCATCTTTCCCTTCCCTTTTCTCTAATGAGTACTGGTCCGAAATATGCGCAGAAGTGCACGTCCCTCTTTATCCTAATTGTTCAAAGAGGGCATCAGGGTAAAAGGAAATGGCAAAGTTCTACTTCAATATGACAGTCAAGCTCCAGTCGAGAGAGGAAACTATTAAAGTGATGGACACTTTTCTCTATTATCTGTGATAGAAATGAATGAGATGATCTCCCACGATACCTAAAACTACATAATTATGATTGGAGAATGCATATGTAAACCTTAGTCTTTCTATTCAGAGACAACATGGGGAGCATGGAAATCTCAGTGTGAGTAAGATGATCAGACACATGCTTTTCGAAAAGGACACACGACTCTGAAGAGCACACTGAACTACATATTGATGCATCATTCTTAGATGAACAGAAAATAAACCTGTCTTCTGGCAATGGTCTCCACACCTCGAACCAACCCATCTCCTCACCAGTCAATACCACGTAACCATGTGTGTGTTCACTTACCCTGAAACCTAGAATTCTCTTCCTTCACTCCCACTGTATACGTCAATGTAACCGCATCATCTCCAGTGCTGGACTTCTTGTCCTGTTCTATGGGTTCCGTTACTTTCCCAGAGGGGCTGACTGCCCTTCCGTCCACACTCTTGCCACCAGCTTCAGAATCCTTTTTAGATGGGGTGTCTGTGGTTCCTAAGACAGAAACAAAAATTCCAGCTTTTTCTCAGTAAAATCTATTAAGTTATAATTTACTGTTTCATTTGTCAGATAAAGATGGGAGGCAAGTTTACTGCAAAGGGAAAAGAAAACACAGTAATTTAAAATTTCTTTTAAAATAGTTAAATCATTAGGTAACTTGTTTTGGAACTATTTTAAAGATTTTATTTATTCGGCACAGTGTTTTGGAGCTATTTTATTTTATTTAAAAAATTTTTTTAAAGGTAGATTTTTTGGGGGAAAGATTTTATTTATTTATTTGACCGACGGAGATCACAAGTAGGCAGAGAGACAGGCAGAGAGAGGAGGAAGCAGGCTCTCTGCTCAGCAGGGGCTTGATCCCAGGACCCTGGGATCTTGACCTGAGCTGAAGGCAGAGGCTTTATAACCCACTGAGCCACCCAGGCACCCCTATTTTAAACATTCAATTCTAAAAGACACATTTTTACTACTGACATATAACATTACATTAGTTTCAGGTGTACAGTATAATGATTCAATATTTGTATATACTGTCAAATGATCATCACAATAATTAATATCAGTTAGCACATATAAATCTTTTTTCTTTTGATGAGGAACTTTTAAGATCTTAAAAAGTTTTTATTTAAAGTTCTAAAAACTTAACATTTCATTGTTTATTTATAAAGGAGAAAAAAGAAATATAGCCCTTCTGTGAACGGCAGGGAAGTGGATTTTTTTCTTTTTTTTTAAGTGGCCTCCATGCTCAGCATGGGGCTTGAACTCACCACCCTGAGATTGAGACCTGAGCTGAAATCGATAGTCGGATGCTTAACTGACTGAGCCACCCAGGCACCCCAGGGAAGTGAAATTTTTAAAGTTTAAATAAAAACAGAGGAATTATTCTTTCCCTAATGTTATTTCACCAAGCAAGTTGTTAGAATGTGATATCAAGCCATGTTCTCTAGTGCGGGATCTACTTGGGGCACCATTTCTGTGCTCTTTCAGGCCGAACCATGCCATCTGACAGGTGCTCTGAGAACACACAGGTTTTATGAGCAGAACTGGCTCAAATCCTAGTTCTGCCATTAACAGGTACGTGCCTTCAGTGAGTGAATGAACATTTCTGAATCTGGGTGTCCTCTGTCTGTACAATGGAGACACTACTCTTTTCCTTATAGAACAATCATGAAGATTACAGTCAAGATGTGTAGCAGCACCTGACAAAAAATGCATTCCATACTTGGGAAGGCTTCATTGTATTATTTCTTCAATGGGTCCACTAGAATGGACATGTAATATAAACCATGAGGCCATGGTGTGACAACTGCAAATTAGGGGAAGCATTTGATGGGAAAGGTCACCCCTATAAAACTCAAAATGTCTATAAAAGTATAGTATTTAAGGGGGAAAAAAGGGAAAGAATAGGTAAATTTGGTGACTTTTTTATGCTTCAATAGTCAAGTGTCTCTCTAGATCCCTTTTTAATGTTTTCTTCCCCCTGGTCATACCACTCACAAAGTCAATATATTTTTTAAAGTGGGCTCCATGCCTAGCATGGGGCTTGAACTCACGACCCAGTGTATAAACACATTCTGGGACTAGAATTTATATTCATTTATAATTTATAGAATTTTATATATATATATATATATAATTATATATTATTATATAATATAGAATTTATATTCTATAATTCTATAATATATTATATAATATAGAATTTATATTCCCAGTGTATAAACACATTCTGGGACTAGAATTTATATTCATCACAGGGAATAACTTTTTTTTTTTTTTTTAAATGGAAAAGTACCTTCTTAGTTTATTTGCCTTTATCAGTTTTTTTTCAAGATGATAATGTCATGATAGGTAATGATAAAAAAAAAAAAACCTTCTTGGCATTAGTTTTGTTATTCTTTCCTCACTATTAAAAAAACTATCTTACTTACCATGTTTCATCCCGGCATTAGATTTAGTGGTTCCGGGATGGAAGGTAATTCCACCATATGTAGGAAATCCATAGTGAGGGAAGCCATACCCTGAAAAAGCAAGCAAAACAATTGAAACCTCATGCTTTTTTTTTTTTTTTTTAAAGAAACAAAGACTCAGCAAAGTTCAGTGTCCTTCCTTAAGGTGAGTGTGGGCTTTGGTGTGGGAGGCCAGTGTGCCCAACACGCTGCTTCCATGGAGAGTTAGCAAGATACACTGTGGGAGATGACAAGATGAACAGAATTCCACTCTGATCAAGCTTAGATTTAGCAACTCAGGCAACGCCCAGGCCTGGGGCAGTGTGGAAGAGTTCATGCTGGAAAAAGGCTCCCACCCCTGTGTGGAGAGGAGAGGCCAGTGGTGAGTGGTCACCAACCAAACTCCGACACGCTGACACAGAGGACCCTGAAACAAACCTCTGGCGGGAAAAACTGAACCAAACAAAATACGGAAAAAATACTGACTCTTCAGAGGAAATGACCACACTGTTCATTTTCAGGCACTTGGTGGCAAGTTTTTCCAAAACTTGGTGGAAGCATAAACTCACACGTAAAACTCTTTGGGGGAAGCAGCTGGTATTAGATGTCATACTCTCTGACACTAAAATTTTACTTCAAAGAATCTAATTTACGAAAATAATCTGGAATAAAAGAAAAGCAATGTGGACGAAGGCATTGAGTAAAGACAATAAAAAACAGGAAACACATTCAAGTAAGTAATGCTATGGTGTGTTCACTTGATGAAATACTAGGAGTCATTTAACTGATGCTTAAAATGTTACGCTTACATAAAATTTATACTGCCATGGGGGAAATGCCTATGTTACTTAATCTGTTAGGGAGAAGCGGCATCTCTGACTCTATATACACAATCGTGATGTGCTGATAATAAATCATACAGGTGAATAAATCAAATACAACACATTATGAGGACTGCAGCTGTACTCATGACACTGCATAAATCCATAGTGTAATGTCTGCACAGAAAAAAACAATTTGCAGAAGTTAACCTTCAAAAGCAGGATTTTATGTATCTTCAGATTTTCTACAATGTAGTACATATAATATGAAATCCTCTCAATGGTTCCAAAGAAAACCAAGACAGTATGGAAGGGAGGGACTGAAGGGAAGGAAGGAAGGAAGGAAGGGGGGGGGGGGGGGAGGGGGGCAGGGGAAATACACCAAAACGTTAGTAGATGCATTCTTCAGATAACTGGCCTCGGGTGACTTTTTTTCTTCATACTGTTTTTGGTGTTACCTACAGTATGTTGCAATAGGAACATGTGTTTCCTTGAAAAATTCTGTATGTTGGGAAATTTTAATTAATTTAATCTGTTGCATTCAATAATGTCCCGGCCGCTTGACCACAGACAATCTGGGAATTCTAGGAAAGGAAAATTAGACCATGACAAGCTTTAGAAAGAGCAGACTTAGTTCGTACCTGGCCCCGTACTTCCAGCACCCCCTCCGCCACCGCCACCGCCAAACATGCCTCCGCCTCCAGCTCCGGCTCCACTCCCGCCGCCGAAACTATCTGAGAAATTAGGCATGAGCTTCTGCCGTTTCCTCTGCACTTCCTCTTTATCTGTATTTAAAGGAAGAGAAACCAGAGGAGAAAAGACTGATTCAATTCCACTACTAGCCACAGAAAGAGTATTGATTCGGATGGTATTTTTAAACACCTTAAAGGGAAACAGAAATCACCCAAGGAGGAAGAGATGCCAAATTTCAAGAAGCAGTATATTTATTCCAATGGATCGGAATACAGAGAACTGGCCTCAGAGAGACCACAGAGCTGCACACACCCAAATCCCCTCTGCAGCAGTTTCTGAAGTCCCCAGTGTCATTCAGATTAGTGAAAGACTAGATTTCCCAGCAAACGTTAGGATACTGAAGACACAGAATAAGAAAACCAATACTGAGCATTCTCATTTGGTCCTTCACAAAGGATTCCTAGCCAAGTACCATTTATAATGACTCTACTATGAACTAAGTGCTAGGGAGAAAGAATATATGAATAATGTCTTTGCTGTCAAGAGCCCTTAAAATATAATTTTAAGGTTGCAGGGGGTGTTGCGGGGGAGACCTGGAGACAGAGAGGATCCCAGTGCTATATATGTTAAATTTAGGGCGCACACCAGTGTTCCAGGAGATCAAGGAAGCACTTCTAGGAAGTCCCTGTGGGGTGGAAAACTCAGGAAAGTCTTGCAGGAATCAACTTTCTGTCAGGAGAGGGCACTGGGAGGATGTTCTGGAGATGGGATATAGGGGCAAGTGATGAAGGAAGGAATGTACATTGTGTGCTTCTGAGAGCTGCAGTGGTTCCGTTTAGCTGAAGTGAAAGTTGAGCATGAGATATTCTTGAGAAATGGGGCTACTCGGGACTGCCCTATAGAGCTTCTGGATGGTGAACCAAAGGGGTTTACCAGCAGGAGAGCCACTGAGTGTTTCTGAACCGGGGATGATGCACATAGGGTGGTATTTTAGGAAGCTTCCCCTGTTGCAGATGCATAGGACAAAATGAAGAGTCAAAGTGAGAGGCAGAGACAGTGGAGACATAAGGAGATGGGGGCTGTTCCTTACTGGGCACCATGATAATACAAGCGGGGTGAACCCCAGAAATACAAGGAAAGAGGGATCGGTAGTCAGTGGTGACTGATGAGAAACGGGAGGCCGAAAGTCTAAGAACACAGCTTGACTGCAGTACAGTGATGCCCCCGAGACTGTTGACTGTCCCGGTCCAGACACTACTTAAACCATCTTCCCTCATTCCTTGTGTAGTTGCTGTTTTCTTTTGCTTTTCACTCTGTTGTTCTCACCAGTCCCAATGCCTTTGCAGTCCATTACTGTGTTCTTGTTTCTTCTTTCTGTTTCCGTTTCTTTCTCTTCTCTGGCCTTCCTACCATATACTTTTTTCTCCCCTCTCCCTTTTGGGCTAAAAGGATGGAAGGTTTTTGTTTAAGTACATAACCAGTGTGGTATTCTTTTTCTCAATGAGCAGCTTGATACTTAACAATTGTCCTATTTCTGATTTTTCTTTTTTTTAATTTTTAAAAAATTTTTCTATTTTTAAAAGAGTTTTATTTATTTGTCACAGAGAGAGATCACAAGTAGGCAGAGAGTTAGGCAAGAGAGAGGGGGAAGCAGGCTCCCTGATGAGCAGAGAGCCCGATGCAGGGCTCGATCCCAGGACCCTGAGATCATGACCTGAGCCGAAGGCAGCGGCTTAACCTACTGAGCCACCCAGGCGCCTCCTATTTCTGATTTTTCAACGTCAGTTTTGGTCAATGTTTTTATGTTCAGAAAGATCCCTACTTATTTCTAATTCTGTGGTTGTTTCAGTCACCTCAGGGCTCAAGAAGATGCTCTTACTGACTACCTCACAGTCACTGCAGTGCAGCTGGAAAACTAAAGCATGGAATAGGATACAGCAAAGTACCCTTACAAATAATCCTTCAAAAACTGATCATGTCGGGATGCCTGAGCCGCTCAATGAGTTAAGCAGCTGCCTTTGGCTCAAGTCATGATCCCAGGGTCCTGGGATCAAGTCCCGAGCCCCACACCAGGCTCCTTGCTCAGTGGGGAGCCTGCTTCCTCCTCTATTTCTGCTAGCTGCTCCCCTGCTTGTGCTCTCTCTCTGACAAATAAATAAATAAAATCTTAAAACAACAACAACAACAACCTATCATGTCCACACCTGTTAGGAAGAAGAAAGCCAATGTCGGTCAACTTGAAGAGAATGTGCTTCCCCTAGAAAGTGTTGGCCTCAAAGTGGAAAAACTTTACAAATGTCCTTATCAAAGATTTTGGATAGATTTATAAAATTTTTCCATCAGTTGTACTATAACCAATAGTCGTATTTATTACTCAATCTATATACTGTTGGTCTCACATAGAATATTAGTTCATTAGAAATATGAAACACAGGAGGGACAGTTCACTCATCCATCTTCAGGGATAATGTTATCTATTGACGTGCTTTCTAGCAAAGAGATCATTTGGCATTTGCTATGTACTTCTTTTGACTTAGAAAACAGATGTTCAATGGTTATATTTCACTGTAAAATGAGAATTTTTGAGTCAATTAAAAAATATTAAATATTCTATA
The DNA here is from genome assembly GCF_022355385.1 of Mustela nigripes. Taxonomy (NCBI): domain Eukaryota; kingdom Metazoa; phylum Chordata; class Mammalia; order Carnivora; family Mustelidae; genus Mustela; species Mustela nigripes. Next base: position 165,593,126 of record NC_081557.1, on the reverse strand, counting down.
TCCATTAAGATTTCAATGACAAGAAACTGAAATGGAAATTTCATTACGACAGGCTTTTAAAGAAAAGAACCTGCAGTCTAAATTTCCAGAAATAAACATGGAGATTTTCCCATTGCGTTTACTAATCTTCATGGTCTGCCTTTGCCAGTGGCACCATGGGTTGTACTATGAAACATCAACCTATTCCAGAAGGGATCTAAGTGGTCACTTACTACAAGCTCTCCTTTGGGGAAGAGGAAATAGAAGCTAGGAAGATTAGGGGACTTGTCAGAGGTCAGGACAGAGTGAGGATCAGATCCAAAGTTTAGTGAGCTTTCCATTATATCAAGTAGACATTTTTGGGGAAACACTCCAAAATATCTCTCCTTTCCCACCCCTGCCATACCTTTTTTTTTTTTTTAAAGATTTTATTTATTTACTTGAGACACAGAGAAAGTGAGCAGGAGGAAGAGGGAGGAGAATTCAAAGCTGCCTCCGTGCTAAGCGCAGTGCCCCATGCAGAGCTTAATCCCATGACCTCAAAATCAAGATCTGAGCTGAAATGAAGAGTCATACTTAACCCACCGAGCCACCAAGGCACCCCCTCTTTCTTTTAATAATTGATGATTATGATAATAGTTCAGTTCACAAACATAAACTTTTAGTTTCCACCCTTTTTTTGCTGTGTGTATGCCTTAAAAGTAACTCATTCTGATTTTTCGGGTTCTAGTGTTCTAGTAAAGATATCTGCATTCCTTTCATAATTTAAAGATTATGATTCTGTTTCTTCTGAATCTCTATCTTTTCAGACTAAAAATCACATGGTCTTTTTTTGCTTTCATACAGCAGTTGCTCAAATATCTTCTTTTCTTTTCAATCATCCCTCTCTATTATTTTGTCTTCCCTGAACCCAACCGTCTCCATAAAGTTTTGATGAGGTACAATGTCAATAACCATAGAGGTGTCTGGATGATTCAATACAATGAAAGGAATATGTGTTATATTTTTTTGTCTGATGTCCTTCTTGATGGCACCCAACAAATTACTAGCCTTTTGGACTGGTCAATCAATAAGTCAGCTTTCATATTTACAAGAGCCAGGATATGGAAGCAGCCCAAGTATCTATCGACTGATGAATGGATAAAGAAGATACAGTGTGGGGCGCCTGGGTGACTCAGTGGGTTAAAGGTTCTGCCTTCGGCTCAGGTCATGATCCCAGGGTCCTGGGATGGGGCCCCGCATTGGGTTCTCTGCTCAGCAAGGAGCCTACTTCCCTTCCTTTCTCTCTGCCTGCCTCTCTGCCTACTTGGGATCTCTGTCAAATAAGCAAATAAAATCTTAAAAAAAAAAAGAAGATACAGTGTGTGTGTTTGTATGTGTGATATATATATTATACATATAAAATACATGCATGTGTGTGTTTATACATAATATATATGATATACAATATTATTCAGCCATAAAAAAGAACAAAATCTTGCCATCTGCAAAAACATGGATGGAGCTAGACAGTATTATGCACTAAGCAAAATAAGTCAGAGAAAGATATCACGTGATTATAGTCATGTGGAATTTAAGAAACAAAACAAACAAGCAGAGAGGAAAAAAAAGGAAGAAAGAGACAAATCAAGAAACAGACTTTTAATTACAGAGAACAAGCTGCTGGTTACCAGAGGGGAGGTGGGTGGTGGCGGGTGAAATAGGTGGTGGGGATTAAGGAGGGCACTTGTGATGAGCACCGGGTGATGTATGGAAGTGCTGAGTCACTATATCTTACAGCTGAAACTAACAGAACACTGTGTGTTAACTAAGTGGAATTAAAATAAAAACTTGAAAAAAATAAGTCCACTTTCAGATTTATCTCAGCATCTACTATATGACATATACTAAGAGGTAACCGGCTGGCTCAGTCAGTAGAACATGTACTTTTTGATCTCGGGGTAGTGAATTCAAGCCCCATGTGGGTGTAGAGCCTACTTAAAAAAGTACATACATGGCATATACTGTTCTAGATGTTGGGAATGTAGCAATAAACATGAAAGATCAAATCTATGACTTAAAGAATAGTCTTCCTATTGAAGATGGAAGAAGATAAGACATGTAAATTAATACATAAGACAATTTTACATATTGATAAGATAACAAAAAATACAAAATTAGGCAATGACATAAGGAGTGACTGCAGGGGCTGGGGCAGTGGAAGATGTATTCAGTGACTTCTGAGAAATGTATACAGTGATTCTTTTCCTGGGTTGTATAGTTGGGATTCACTTTCATACACTTAGTCTTATATGAAACGGCCTGCTACTTTTCGGACCACGTCATATGTCGTGTGATGATTGCTCCCTGCAATTATTTCACCTTGGAATTTTATAATCCAGAAGGCTTTATTGACTAAGGTAATTTTTTACCTTCAATGAAATAGTTCTAATCTCACATGACTTGATCACAGTATGTTTGGTCATTCTTTCTGTGGAGCTCAACTGCCCTTATTTTTCCAGATGGTTTTTTTTTTTTTTTCCAAGATTTTATTTATTTATTTGACAGACAGAGATCACAAGTAGGCAGAGAGGCAGGCAGAGAGAGAGAGAGGAGGAAGCAGGCTCCCCACAGAGCAGAGAGCCGGATGTGGGGCTCGATCCCAGAACCCTGGGATCATGACCTGAGCTGAAGGCAGAGGCTTTAACCCATTGAGCCACCCAGACACCCCCAGATGGTTCTTCTTATTTGTTTGTATTACATGGAGCTTTTAGTCAGTGGCAGTCTGGAAGTGCTTGAAGCATATAGGTGGGGATTTTGAACTTTTAGAAGACCCCATTCTCTAACCCCAGCATCTGATATTATGAATGAATGTCTGAACATGTCCCAGCTGTCCCTTACTCTTTTGATGAACAGATACCACTGCAAAAGGTAGACAGGTGGCCTAGAAACCAAGCTTAGCTTTGAATGTTTCTAGGCTCATACATGTGTAGGTAATCTGGGTATTTTTTTTAAAGTAATTCTCTGTGTCGGAAAGAACAGACATTATGTGAAGATGTATTTTAGGAGAAGAAATCTATTTTTTTCCCTCAGAAAGTCCCTCCAGATTAGCCATATTTCTCTTCTGTGTCTATTAAATAAGTGTGTTTAATTGGAAGCAGTGATTTTCATCTTTATGCAGCCTAAAGCATTTGGGAGACCTCAGGCTATTGCTGGGTCAAGAAATAAGGGGAGGTGGGCTTCTAAGGAAGGCCAAGTGGGTCGGCTCCCTACTTCCACTTTAACCAGAGCCTGTCAGTACTGGGATTTTTCAGCCTGTATGTACTGGGATTTTGCATGAAATTATACGTGGAGGGGGGGAAAAAGCTCTTCTGCTGACAATGCCTTCACACCACAGTAATGGAATGCACTAAAAATTGGACTCAGTGGTGGACAGGTCACAACTTCTGAAAAAGAAATGAGAACCCATGGAATCATCTTCTAAATGCTCCTGCCACAACATGAATCCTAGGAAAAGAAGCCCTTTTCAAGGATCCCACATCACATATGGCTGTCACAGGATCCAACATCCCTGTGTGTCAACAATATGGCACCTTTGTGGCTTCTGACGTCAGTCAAGACATGCCCTGTGATGATCATTTCATTGACCTCCCCCTATGGTCTCACTTCCCTCTAACCCAGGGGTTTCTGACTTTCTTTGTGCCATGACCCCTTTTTACAGTCTTGTGAAGCCCACGGATCTCTTCTTAGAATCTTAATTATTAATATGTAAAATACAAAATAGGATTATATAAAAAAGCTAATTAACTAAAGTCCATTTCTATTTTTGGACCCTTTGGGGATCAGTGGACTCTAGGTTAAGAAGGATCTTTGAGCAATTATTACACTGAGGGGCTTGTCACACTCATTCTGAGAAGATTCTCAATGCTAAATTTCCCACCCTGCCTTCTGGAGTTCCAGTCTTGCCTTTTGACGGCTTATTAGGGATTTGCCAGAGAAACCAATGTGACATGTTTGAAACTGAGCTCCCTCTTTGCCCACTCAAACCTACTTTTGCTCTCTTGATTCTTTCATCAGCTCAACCACGTAACATGGCTGGGATTCCTAGAACCATCTAGGACTCCTGAATTTTTCCTTCACCTCCTAGCCCAACCAGCATCTGGGTCTTCTTGACACTACCTTCTTTCAATCTTTGCGCTATGACCTTCATGAACCTCACCTTTTCTCACCTGGACTCTTGCATTACTCTTCAGGCTCCTTGTCTGCTGCTCACATAGTCTCCTCAGTGTCCACATAAGGAAGTCAGAGTCATCAATCCAAATCTCAGTAGGCCTCATCATTCCCCTCTCCAGAATCAATCAGAATTCTTCAGCTACCCATCAGAGCACTTCTGTGCTTGGCTCTGGACTTCCTTACCTGCCTTGGTCTTCAGTGGTTCATCTTGGTGCTCACAAGGCTCTCACTTCTTTCTGAACAAACACTAATTGTTCAGCTCCTCAAGTTTCTTAAGCCTAGGAAACCCTTACGTTCCCTGTTTCTCACCCAATTACTGAAATACACCCCAAGTGAAAAAACCTTGAAGAAGCCTACTTCTTCTTCTTTTTTTTAATTTTTTTTTTTTAAGATTTTATTTATTTATTTGACAGATGGAGATCACAGAGAAGCAGGTAGAGAGACAGGAGGAAGCAGGCTCCCCGCTGAGCAGAGAGCCCAATACGGGGCCCGATCCCAGGATCCTGAGATCATGACCTGAGCCGAAGGCAAAGGCTTTAACCCACTGAGCCACCCAAGCACCCCAAGAAGCCTACTTCTTGGTGGCTTCTTTCGAAACAAGGGTCCTCAGAATCCTCAAAGTGTTTTTGGATGCCTCCCTGTGGGAGCTTATCAAAATCATAATTCTCATTGTAACTATGTAAGATTATTCTCTCCCCTTCTTGGGGTGTCTTTTGTGAGGACAAGAAGGGTGCTTTATTCATTTTTATGGATCTGCACTGCATGGTGGCTGAGTCTCCCGTTCTACCGTCTGAGGCCAGTTGATACAGCGTTTGATTCTCCTGAACAGCCGCCTTAACCGTCCAAACCCAAAGAGTCTCAAATAAATGGCAGATTCTCAGATTCAAGGGCTAATTCTCAAATGTCTAAATCTCACATAAGCTTGGTAAAAGTAACACTGTTTTGAAAGGCTGGACTTAATTCCATGATCCCCAAAATAGGATATTACTTCCCTCCTCTAAAAATCAATACCATTGGTCTGGGGGCCAACTCCTCGAAGCCATTCAAAGGAAGCAGCCAACTGGTCTTTTCTGATCAGCTTTGTCCTTTTATGGGAAACAGCACAAGAGTGTAAGCAACCGAGTTACCTTTGATTTCAGGGTAGTAGAGAAAAGGTTTGGGTTCGCTAGTTTCCAAATCAGATTTCCTCCGAAGTTGGACAAACACGGAAGCTGGTTTTGTGATGTTGACATCTTTATACTTTGGGGTTTTGAAGACGATGGCAAACTGTAGGATACAAAGATCCAAATGTTGGGGGAGGCCTGTATTTTTTTTTCCTGGAAATGCTACTCATTAAACATATTCTTTATGCCCAATGTCTAGACACAGTATACTAAAAAAGAAGGCATTCTAGAGAAAGTTACAAACTCAGAATTCTATGCCCATACATTATCATTAAATTGACACAGTAAAACTGAAATACAAGATTATGCTAATGTTTTGCCAACCTTTCTTTTCATTTGTTTAACATTTCAAATGTCTTCCAGTAGTTAAATAATCGTGTGAGTAAAATACATCATATACTCCTCCTTCTCTTCTAAGTCAGCCTTAACATGCTCCAAAATTATTTACAGCAATATCAGAAACACTGGATGTGGAAAGAGAGAGTGAAGAACGGGGTACTACAATCAGCCTGTAGGTTGGCCAATGAGGAGAGGAAGCTAAATTCTGCAAGAGAGACATGTATTTCCAAGTGAGGATGGCCAATGCGCTAGGCTTTGAGGGCATTCTGTGACACCTCTCAGCTAGCCTCCTCACTAATTTCTGCTAGTGCCACAATAGTTTGGCATTTTTACAGTTTCTTGTTTGATTTTTTTTTTTTTTTGACTATGTAATGTATTCATAGGGATCGAGTCTTTGTAAAATATGGAGAGGTACAGAGGGGCATACCCCATGTCTGAACACACCTGCATACGCCTCTGGAGCTCCAATCTAAGCAATTCCTACTGTGAGCCTGCCCCCAGAGGGAACCACGGTGATGTTATTCATTCCTTGGGTACGCTTCCAGAATTTCCTTATGCTTATGCAAACATGAACGATCTATTTTTTTTAAAGCATTTTGAAACAGGTAATCCTTTTTAAAAAAATTTTTAATATTTATTTGTCAGAGAGAGAGAGATCACTAGTAGGCAGAGAGGCAGGCAGAGAGAGGGGAAGCAGGCTCCCTGCTGAGCAGAGAGCCTGATATGGGGCTTGATCTCAGGACCCCGAGATCATGACTGAATCTTTTTTATATGCACTTTGTCCTGTATCTTAAAATATTTTTTAATGTTGTACTTTCGAGATTTTTCCATATTAGTTCATCAACTATTCATTCTCTTTAATAACTGCATAATATTCCCTCATACAGATCCACCATAATTCCTTTAACTGGCCACTTCTTGATGGATATTTTAGATTGTTTCCAGTTTTGGGGGGTGAAAACAGTATTTCTCAATCACTGAGAGTGATTAAGATACGAAACAGCATTTCTCTTAGTTATATACTCACTTGTCACTGGGAACTCCTGACTTATCATGATGATATCAGCCTTAAGTAGAAGACTCTTCCTTTCGACACTTTCCATTACAATATCTCTTTAACAGGTCTCGCCATAATTACTCAGGTGGAATACTATAGCAGATGACTGTCCCTTCAAAATTCCATGTTGAAGCCCTAACGCCTAGTGTGGCTATATTTGGAGAAAGGGCTTTTATGGAAGTAAATAAAGTTAAATGAGGTCATGAGGGTAGAACTGTGACAGGATAGGATTAGGGTTCTTATAGGAAGAGACACCAGAGAGCTACTTCTCTTCTCTCTTCCATGAGAGGACATAGCCAGAAGGTGGCTGTCTGCAGGCCAGGAGGAGAGAGCTCTCACCAGGAACCATCCCTGTTAGGCCTTGATCTGGGACTTCTAGCCTTCAGAACCATGATGAAATAAATTTCTGTTGCTTAATACACCCAGTCGATGGTACTTTGTTATGTCAGTCTGAACAGATTAATACGATTACTTAAAATATTTCCCCTAAAGGACCCGAGGGCCATTGCCTTAATGGGTAGGTGACCAGACACCCAAATGAAATGTCATGACAAGGTCTCAGAGCCAGTAGTCTAAGGCCTTGCTCATAATTCTATGGTAGATAACTTTTCTGGAAGATGTGCAAGAGTGTTAAAAATAGTATTCTTTTATGAAAGTTAAATAAGTATTTACGATTTTTCTTATTTCATACATGGAAATTAAGTACTGAATTTCAACAAGACAGAAAATGTAAAATGGTCATGACCATCATCATCATCCACTTACTTGTCTATGAACATCTGTGGGGGAAAAATCTCCAAATCCTTCCCAGATCCCACCATTTTCCTCCTCTTCATAAAATCGAATCTGGATGTCATCTGCAAACAGTCACATATTACACAGAAGTATAATTTCACATAGAGTAGTAATATTTGTAAGCATGCTGGAAAATGCAGCTGGTTCAATATTCTACCTATTATGTGTTTAAACTTTTAAAAAAGTAATTAATATGAAAGACTTTTGAATCATTCAAAATTTTCACAAATCAATGCATTTTTTTTATTAGTTACCACAGTAATGGACGCTGAGTTTCATTTATAATGAGAGAACACTAGATTTACCTATTCGATCTGACTTTACTCTTAACCAGTCTTTGACTTTCCCACTTCTCCATCACTAACCCAATTCATTTCTGAGAAACACAAAGGATATCAAAGAATATCAGAATCCCAAAGGGTGGTTCAAACTCCGTACAGATCTATAAATAATATTTAACTTCTATAAATTATACTATATGGTAACACTATTTTAAGGGATTTATGTGTATACATGAACTGATTTCATCCTCACAACAACTCTGTGATGCAAGTGGACTATTAAAATCCCATTTTGTGGAAGAGAAATTGGAGTTCAGAGAGATTAAGTGACTTATCCAAGATTGAATAGCTAGTAAGTGGAGAAGCAGAATTTGAACACAGCCTCCAGGCTCATAAACATTCTGCTCCGCTGCTTCCTTGTGATACTTTGTCAGTCCATATGGAGAAGTTGTTAAAAATATCATATTGGGGGCACCTGGGTAGCTCAGTTGGTTAAGCGACTGTCTTCTGCTCAGGTCATGATCCCAGAGTCCCGGGATCGAGTCCTGCATGGGGCTCCCAGCTCCACAGGGAGTCTGCTTCTCCCTCTGACCTTCTCCCCTCTCATGCTCTCTCTCTCTCAAATTAAAAAAAAAATCTTAAAAAAAATCATATTGGTCAAGTACCTTTGGATGAAATAGGAATGCCTAAATTTCACACTTGTGTCATTGGTTCTACTTCTGCAGAAATATGACAATATAACTCAGACTGGCATCTCCTTGGCTTTACTTCCCATTTTATAGAAAGAACTGCACTACTGATTTATGAAAACTAAGTTCATATTTCTATTTAAATAGAATTTTAGAAATATTAGGGTTGGATAAAACAGCTCATTATCTCCTGGTCAATTCCTTTGCCTTCAGGTAGGACTAAAACAGGACCTAGTTATTCAGACTCTTTAAGCCAGGTGCAAGACTTCTCTCTTTTTTTTTTTTTTTTAAGATTTTATTTATTTTTTTTGACAGAGAGAGATCACAAGTAGGCAGAGAGGCAGGCAGAGAGAGAGATGAGGAAGCAGGCTCCCTGCTGAGCAGAGAGCCTGATGCGGGACTCGATCCCGGGAACTCGAGATCATGACCTGAGCTGAAGGCAGCGGCTCAACCCACTAAGCCACCCAGGTGCCCCTACAAGACTTCTCTTAATAAGTCATTCCAATGTGATGATAATGATTAAGAATTGCATTTATAAATAAAGGAACTCAGATTGTGTTTACTCATTGAATGTGTACATATCACCCGGATTGAATGGGTTAAAAAGAGGTGGACACCAGGATATGCAGAGGAAGTACAAGTTGTTTTTTGAATAAAGATACATATATGTTTACCTTAAAATTAGATTGTATTTTTTTCTGACCTTTAAATCTCAGGTCTTCAAAGCCATCATTCTTCTGTTTAAGAGCTGTATTTTTAGGTATGCACTCCTCACTTGGAAATTGCTCGTCAATTTGTAGCGAGTAGATCGTTATCATACCATACTCTCTATCACTGTATTTTAAAAATGAGTTGTTGGAGAAAATAACACAATCTCCTTCAGCTTTTGCTCCTTTATAAATCTTGTACCATGACTAATGAAAGGTCAATGCCAAGAACCTTTCCTGAAAGTGGAAATTATGAGAAATATGCTTTGAGAATTTCCCTATAGTCCTTATTCTCTTTTTCACAATTGACATCAGTGTCACATGAACGTTTTGGAGAAGCTCTCTCAGCAATGAAGTCTTACAAAAGAAACTAAATTAATGATTTTACACTATAGGGGCACCTGGGTGGCTCAGTGGGTTAAGTCTCTGTCTTTGGCTCAGGTCATGATCTCAGGGTTCTGGGATCAAGCCCCGAGTCAGGCTCTCTGCTCAGTGGGGAGCCTGCTTCTCCTTCTCCCTCTGCCTGCCATTCTGCCTACTTGAGCTCTCTCTCTATCCTTCTGTCAAATAAATAAATAAAATTTTTTTAAAAAGAAAAACAAATTTGGAAGAGGCAAAATGTGTACATTTTCTGAAGGAGTTCCATGGCAGAAGAGGCATATACTGGATTTGCTGCTAAAAGGTGACTCACAGACACACCCAGAATTACATTTCACATTTTGAAATCAGAGCTTATATTTACCTTTCTGAACCTTGTCACAGAGAAGATAAATTTCTTCTCCTCCAGTTACACAACCAGCTGTCCTGTCCATTCTTACAATTTTCAAGTTGGACGCATTGGGGGCCTCTGTCCACAGGAGAGAAACAACAAACATCATGCTTTATCCTCAGCTTTAGAAGCCAGTCTCTTAGAGGGAACCCTGCCTTTAGCACACATTAACCAAAGAAAGTTAAAATAATTTATCAGGAGTGGTCAGCATTAAGTCATGTATAAAACTGTCAAATCAATATGTTGTATGTGTGAAAGCAATATAATACTGTATGTTAATTATACTTTCATTTAAAAAAAAATAGAGGTATGTGCTATGGTGAGTGCTGTGAAGTGTGTAAACCTGGCGATTCACAGACCTGTACCCCTGGGGATAAAAATATATTATATGTTTATAAAAAAAGAAAAAAAAATAGATGCTTTCATTTATATTGTTTCAACAAGGACACAAATACAAAAGCTTTTGGAAGTCCTTGGAAGTCCTCACCTCTTGAGCATGGATCATTCATTACTACCCAAACACACGAAGCAGAAAGGAACAATATTTGCTTCTCCCAAACACATTAAGAAAGATTCATACAGAAAGAGAAAGATCTTTTCTGATGTTTCAGGGAAGTACTGAGCCAACGGATTTGTGGAATTTTGTATAAGTCAAGACCTTCAATTATTTCCATAATACTGATATACTTTTACAAAAGTCTTAAAAATCTAGAAAAAAGCACAGTTTTCTTAAACTGCTTATAAATTCTTATTTTACAGAAGAGAAAAATGGAGAGGTTAAAATTCTTTTCCCCAGACTAAATTAGAATTCTGTGTGGTTAGGGGCAAAAGTTGCTTGTGGTAATAGTATAAAGCTTCCTTTTTTTTTTTTTCCCCTTCCCACAGCTGCATTTTAAGGTGATCTTTAGTATATAAGTCTACATCATTTTATAACTCTTTCACTTCCTTTCAAACTTGTTTAAATTAGAGAAATCGGTCAGTTGTCGTACTTGGGGCATGGAGTTTTCTACTTAGACCAAACTCGATAAACTTTCAGTGAGCCTAGGTACCACACTTGCAGCCTTCTACAATTTGTTTAATAAATCCCATGCATACCAAATAAGAAATCTGCAGGGTAAAGGCTGAAGACCATTGTAAAACTCTTTTAAAAAGTTCTAGGAACTACAGACTGAAATAGAATTTTGAAGTCACATACTGTCTAGACTACTCATTCAGTTAACTTGAAGTTCTTTTCTTGATAAAAGCTAGAACATGCAAGAATGTAGACGGATAAGAGCAAGGATTGTTTTAATTAACACCTCTTTAGAGCCTCAACAGAAAATATTGAGGGTTATTTTTAGGAGCATCAACAATATATCCTCATGGCAAGGAATTCATAAATAATAAGAGATCTGCCATCCTCAAATGGCATATAAAAGTCTAGCATGCACATTGGAGGAAGGAGAACCATATTTATTGCTCACCTTGTAGCATTCACTTTGAATCTAGACATCAACGTTTCAAGCTAGATTTTAGTATTCCAATTTTGTAGATGATAAATGTGAGGCTCCAAGTGATTAAGTTACTTGCCCTGGGATTCTGAGCTAGTCAGTAACTGCCAGGCCTGGGTTAAAAGTCTGCACTTGACACTACACCAAGCTGCCTCCCGGCAGAAGTCAAGGACTCACTGCTGTCATAGATGGCGTCTGACACCACGGGTTCCAGGCGCCTCGTGAAGCTGCCGGTGCTATCTGGAAGAAAAGCTGTAAACATGAGCCGCACCACGCTGAGGTCCATCTCCTTCGTCTGCTGAAGGGCTGCCTGGCGGATGATCTCCTTTTCCCGATCTAGGACCACACAGCACAGCGCATTCATGCCCAGGGAAAGAGTAAAGCCAGAACACTTTAGATAAGATGTTTTTATAAAGCTCAAATAAAGACCATGAATTGAAAACAAAAATCTATTTTTTTCTTTTGAAATTGTTTGTATTGCTAATACAATTTTCAAAAAATTTGTCTCATTTATGTCATCCAAATTAAAGGCATCAAAAGAAGACCTGCGTTTTCTCTGGATGATAGTGAAAACTGTCCTCCGTGAACTCAACTGCCTCTCTCCTTTCTTATCTTCCCCTGATTTCTCCTTTTTCTCCCTACAGTGACAGTTAAAGGCACAAAAGGTGTGAAGCCATAGAATGCAATAAACTTATTATGCGTGAGTTGTACTGTGAAATGTGAAAATTAAGTCTTCTGAAAGCTCCCTGAGCACAGGGACTATGTTCATTCCACAGTGCCTAGCACAGAGCCTGGCACATGGGAGGTACCCCAAAAATGCTTCTGGAGAAACTGAATGACTCAACTGCATTTGACTCCTTCCTTGCCTGCTTGCATTTAAGTTATAGTATCATAAAAGGTGATAATTCAAGTGGAGAATACTGTGAAAGTGCTACAGTTAAAGAGATAGGGAATTTCAAAGGCGGGGAGAATCCAGAGGCTCTGGAGCAGAAGAGACATATTTTCTCAGTCGTGAAGGGATGGTACAACTTGAACTTATGCAGAGAGTAAATAAAGTCATTCCAGGAAGAGGGAGCAGCAAGAATAGAAAGAATGTGCCGAGGCAAGGAAGTGAGAATCATGGTGTTTCTATGGAATAATTCAGTTTGACACAAAGGGTGGGGGGCGGTCCTGGGAAAGAACACTGGAAATTCAGCAGGGACCAGCTCTTGAAAGGCCTAAAAGGCCAGCTTACTGCATTTGGATCTTATAGACAGCGAGCGGGGAGATACTGAATAGTGGTGAGGCGTAGGCTTTTGCAAGATCCATCTGCCCGAGGTGTAAACTGGTTCAGAGGTGGGGATGGGGAGAAGCAAAGCAAGAAAAATGGAGTGAGGAGCGGAGCGCTAGAAAGAGCAGAGGGGAGCAGGGCCACAGGCTGGAGACGCAGTGCAGGCAACAAGGAGGATTCATTCAAAGGTGACGTGAAGGCTTCTAGTCTGGACATCGGAATGCGTTGAGTGGAAAAACAGCGATGGTTTTGGGTCACCTGAGTAACAGAGGATGACAGGATGACCAGACAATGGACAACGTGTGACAGCAGAAACGGCACATGTGGTAGGACAGGATTGGGGTGGAAAGAAAAAGTGTAAGTAAAAATAAGGAAACATAAAATCATAGCATTTTTACAAGAAAGAGCATAGTTTATGATGTGCCTGAAGAGCCCGAAGAGATTCCTTCTAATAAGGTGAGCCCGGGGAGGTAAAACAGAGAAAACTAAAACAAAGGAACTGAGTGTTGTCTTGTACACTGGTTTTGACAGGCTGAAAAGGGCAGGGAGTGGTGTTTTAAGTCGTGGAAAACACATAAAAAACTATGAATCTGCATCAGGTGTTCAGGGAGCTGTGACGGGGAGAGAGGAGTGCATGGAGGGACTGGAGATAAAGCTGGAAAGGTGACTGGGGCCAGACTGAGGGCTTTCTATACCAGGCCGTGGAGGTATAGACTTTATTCTAGGAAAGAGTGGGATGCCATCAAAGGTTTCTGAGCAGAGAAAGTGTGGTAGTAGCTCAAGGGACAGTTTGGGAGAAGGAGAAACTTGGGGTAGACCGAGGAGCACCCAGTTTACACACAAGCAATGGAGAGCCTGATCTCAAAGCACAGGCTGGCAGAGCAACACTCACCTGTGAGCTGCCGGTCTCCTCCGCCTTCCGCTTGCAAATAGGCAAGATCAGGATGCACCAAAAGTCCAGGGTTGTAGCCCTTTGTACATGCCTCTGTCATTCGTGCTTCCAGTGTTTCAAATACTTTCTTCTTTGTCACATGAAGTATACCCAGGTTCGCAAAGCTGGTGAAAAAGCAACATCCACCACCAAAAGTTAGGCTGTCAATGACAAGAGTCTAGTTTTACTCTAGCAAAGCGGCTTTTAAAAAAAATACACGGGCCCTCAGTCGCTGGAGCCCACACTATAATCAAACATGTTACTATGTCCATGGTGAGACGTATGAAGTAGACTCACCAAATGGGATCATAAAGACTACACATCAGGTCAGAGTGGGTCTTGCTGCCAAATGGGCCTGTGGCAAACTTTATAAAATTTGTTGGTTTTCAGGGTTTATTAGGCTTTCAAATAACACTCCAGGGAGTGAATACACAAATATGTATGTCTTATTAAGAAAGCTTCACCTAGATTCACTCTGAAGTATTTTCTAGGAGAACTCTTTAAATTAAAAAAAAAATTCTGAATATAGTACTAACTTATCTCATTTTTTTGAAGAATAGAGGAATCCTATATTTGGAAGGATTTTTTTTTTTTCTTTTGGATCATCCCTGGGTTTCTGGTTGGGCTTTAAAGTCTATAATGGAGTCTCATCTCCTCTTGGGTTATCTCTAAGGCTGGAATTATTTATTACCACTAGAATGCCATCTAATGCTACATGTATTCAGGATAGAGAACCTTTTATTTCGTGAAGCCTACATACCTCTTGGGCAAAATATGTTAATAAGCTAAATAAAACAAGTTAAGGGATTTTAAAGAAAAAGCATAAATTACTTCAGCTCTTCATTTTTTAAAGTACATGAAACAAAAAAGTATATTCAAGAAACATAGTACAACAAACAAAAAAGTACTTTACCAAGGAGGAGACCCATTTGTTCAACAAATACTTATTCAGCTCCTTATTTTTTAAAAAAGATCTTATTTATTTACTTATTTGACAGAGAGACAGATCACAAGTAGGCAGAGAGGCAGGCAGAGAGAGGGGAGGAAGCAGGCTCCCTGCTGAGCAGAGAGCCTGATGCGGGGCTCGATCCCAGGACCCTGGGATCATGAACTGAGCTTGAAAGCAGAGGTTTAACCCACTGAACCAGCAGGCACCCCTCAGCTACTTATTAGTGCCAGGCAGTGTCCAGGTGTCCTGTCAGCACCCGGGAATCCCTTCCTTTGTAGAATTTATATGTTAGTGTAACCAAAGAGAAGAAACAAGAGATTTTACAGTATAATTAAGAGGGTAATTAGTGTTACCAAGAAAAATAAGGTAGGAATGGAGAAAAGGAAAGGTAATAGTAGAAGACACGATGTTTTAAAATAGGGAGGAGCCAGAAAAAGCCTCACTGAAAAGATGACAATGAGCAAAGACTCGAAGAATGTGAGGGAAAAGACGTGGCTAAATGGAAGAACAGTGTTTGAAAAGGAATACCAAGTATTTGAAATAACAGTATTTGAAAAGGGAGAAGCCGAGTCCCTGAGATAGGACCGGACCTGATGTTTTCAAAAGGCAACAATGGCAAGGAGGCCAAAGTTACTGGAGGAAAATCCACAAGACATGAGTGGTAAGTGAAAAGGTCAAAGAGATAAGTGGGCACACAGATCTTTTAAAGCCTTGTATGCTTTTGCAAAGACTTTCATTTGGTTCTGGCTTTTACCCAGGAGGAAAGATTAGTAACAGAAGACAAATATTATGACAACTGGACTAGATGAAACAAAGTCTAAGATAGTGTGGGAAGAAGACAAGATGAACTAGAAGAAGAAAATATAGGCGGTGAAGGCAGAATGAGATGAGCGTTCGGACAGAGGCCCAGAGGCGCAACGAGAAACATGTCCAGAGAGTGACAGAAAAAGGACATGAACTAGCACGATGTATAAATCTGGCAAATCACTATGTTGTGCACCTGAAACTAATGTAACATTGTGTGTCAACTATACTAAAAGAAAAAAAAATAGAATAGCTGAGGCACACAGAGAAAAAAACAGACCAACTCAGAATATAAGCTCCTGATGGCAAAGAAGTCCAGTGCTTAGAACAGTGCTTGATTGGGGCACCTGGGTGGCTCAGTCATTAAGCATCTGCCCTCGGCTCAAGTCATGAACACAGGGTCCTGGGATCGAGCCCCACATAAGGCTCCCTGCTCCACCAGAAGCCTGCTTCTCCCTCCCTTACTCCCCATGCTCATGTTCCCTCTCTCGCCGTGTCTCTCTCTGTCAAGTAAATAAATAAAATCTTTTAAAAAAGAACACTGCTTGACATATGGGTGTCTAATAAATCTTGAATACACGAATGCATGAATTCACACAGCACAGAAAAATATGAAACATGACGTATCGATATGTATGGAAGCATAGACAGTTTATTAGAAACAACACCATCTTTTGGCCTTTCAGGCTGTACTCTGATGTAGATCATCCACAACTACCTATGTATAGGTAGTGACAGTGACAAACACCTATGTAACTCTTTACCCTTTACCATACAGAAAGTGATTTTCATGTATATTATTTACCTAATCCCTATGAAAAGGGCATCATCCTTATGTGAATAATTTATTTACTCTGGTAATAAATGGAATAATACAGAAGCTAATCTTCTGTTTCAGATAATGATGGAAGTAACAGGGACAATATTGAACCTTTCACCTTAAGTAACATAAAACACATGGAAAATGGTTTTCTAACACGGGATAACAGGCAGCACAGGATAGGGATCCTTAAGAAAAACAACTAAGCTGATTCCTACAATAATGCTGGGTTAATGCCTGAAGTTTCCGGGCTGAAGTCTAGGAAGGGAGACCTAAACAGGACCCGGTAATCTCCCTGAGTTTTGGAGACAGAGTTAAAAATCTGAGGAGGCTAAAGAGGCTGCAAGTCACAGGCAGAGAACCAGAGAAGAAAGAACCACATACAGAGTGATACTCAGGGATGTACAATGTGACCCCGCCTTGAGTCTTCAGCAAAGTAATGATCAGAGCATGGGTGTGAGGAAACAACTGAGACTTGGGGTAGGGCCGGGGTGGCGGGGTACAAAACACCAGAAAGGAGCAGGCAAAATGTTTCTTGGAGCACAGTGGGGCTGGACTAGTTCAGGAAATCTTGTAATACATGAATCATCAGGATGAATATTCAGAAAGGTATTGGCTTAGTAATGGTGTCAAATTAACCCCAGATGGAAGGTTGATCTGGCTTCCCTAACAAATCTTAGAAATAAGTCTAGAAAGGATCAAACTGTTCCCAAATTTAATTTCATCCCAATGTTCAAAAGTATTTAAAGGCATACAAAAAAAAAAAAAAAAAAAAAAAGCCAGCATGCAGCAATCTAAAATTCAAAATGCCTGCCATTCAATCACAAATTATCAGGCATGCAAAGACAGAGAAAAAAAAAAAAGAAAAAGAAAAAGAAATAAAGACACAGGAAAATACTGCTTATAATGAGGATAACAATCGATCATAGAAACATATCCAGAAATGAGACAGAACAAAAAATTTGTAGACCTCTACACTGAAATAGCTATTATAGATATATTCCATATGGTTAAGAAGATAAAAAGCTTTAATATGTTAAGGAACATTTGCAAGATATTAAAGAGATGTCAAACAAACCTACAGAGATGAAAGCTGCAATGGCTGAAAAGAAAAATACACTAGATGGAATTAAGAATATGTTAGACACTATAGAATAAAAGGATTAGTGAACTTGAGGACATAGTAATAGAACAATTCAAAATGAAACACAGGAAGAAGAACAAATAAAAATAACAGATCACCAGTGAGCTCTGGACAATTTTGAACAGCAAAACACACAGGTAATTGGTATTTCAGAAGAAGAGGGAAGGGGCGCCTGAGTGGCTCAGTGGGTTAAAGCCTCTGCCTTCGGCTCGGGTCATGATCCCAGGTCCTGGGATCGAGCCCTGCATCGGGCTCTCTCTCAGCTGGAGGCCTGCTTCCTCCTCTCTCTCTGCCTGCCTCTCTGCCTATTTGTGATCTTTGTCTGTCAAATAAACAAATAAAATCTTAAAAAAAAAAAAAAAAAGAAGAAGAAGAGGGAAAAGATAAGTGGATGGACAAAATATTTTGAAAAAATAATGGCTGACACATTTAAAAATTCAATTATAAAACTCTAAACCCAGAGGTGCCTGGGTAGCTCAGTGGGTTAAGCCTCTGCCTTCCGCATCGGGCTCTCTGCTCAGCAGGAAGCCTGCTTCCCCGTCCCCCCGCCTCTTCTCTGCCTACTTGTGATCTCTCTCTGTCAAATAAATAAATAAAATCTTTAAAAAATAAAAACATCTAACCCCAGAAATCTAAAAATCTTAATCAACTCTGAAGCACAAAAAAATGAAGAAAACTATGCTAAGCCCATAATAAAATTGCTTCAAACTAGTGAAGAGAAATGAAAATTAATGAAGAGAAAATCTGAAAAGCTATTGATAGAGAAAAAAATGACACACTACATGAAGAGGAACAAAATATCAGAATGAGGGCAGACCTCTTGCTGGAAACAAGGCAAGCCAAAAGGCCCTGAGGGCAGCATATTTTAAGAATGTGAAAGAACATTGTCAACCTGGAATTCTATACTCTTCAAAAATATCTTTCTAAAACAGAGACAAAATGAAGAGTTTAAAGATGTATGGCAACTGAAGAATTTATCAGCAGCAGACCAGCAATAGAAAAAAAAAGAAAGGAAGGGCTTCAGGCAGAAGAAAATGCTACCAGACAGAAATCTAGAGCTATGAAACAGAATGAAGAGCACTGCAAATGATAAATACGTGGTTAAATATAAATACTTTTTTTCCTTATTTAAAATTTCTTTTAAAATATAATTGAGCGTTCAGCCATTCTGGAAAACAGTATGGAGTTTCCTCACAAAGTTAAAAATAAAGCTACCATACGACCCAGCAACTGCACTACTAGGTATTTATCCGAAGGATACAAAAATAGTGCACTCTGATGTTTATAGCAGCAATGTCCACAATAACCAAAGTATGGAAAGAGCCCAAATGTCCATGGACAGATAAATGGATAAAGAAGATGCAGCATATATTTATATGGTGGAATATTACTCAGCCACCAAAAAGAATGAAATCTTGCCATTTGCAACGATGTGGATAGAGCTACAGTGTATTATGCTAAGTGAAATAAGTTAGTCAAAGACAAATACCATATGATTTCTCCATAGGTGAAATTTAAGAAACAAAATAGATGAACATAGGGGATGGGAAGGAAAAAAATAAGATGAAAACTGAGAGGGAAGCAAACCATAAGAGTAGCTGAACTACAGAGAACAAACTGAGGGTTGCTGGAGGTAAGCTGGGTGGGGGATGGGGTATTTGGGTGATGGGCATTAAGGAGGGCACTTGACGTAATGAGCACTGGGTGTTATACGCAACAGATGAATCACTAAATTCTATCTATGAAATTAATAAAAAAAAAGGTAATTGAGAATTTAAAGCAAAAATTTAAAAAATAGTACATTGTGGTAATTACCACATCTTGTAGGTGTAAAACAGAGTACACAATAGCCATGGGCTGAGAGACGAGAAATGGAAGTACTGTTCATATACCATCTACGAAGAAGTATAACGTTAAGTAAAGGTAGACTACGATAAGTTAAAGATGTATAGTATATAGCAAGCTGTAAAACAACTTCTAAAAACTATAAAGTGGTTATAAACCAAAATAGAAGATTAAAATCATAGCAAATAATTAATCTAAAAGAAGACAGAAAAAAGATGATAAAAGGATCAAAAATCGGATGTGATAAGCAGAAAACAAAGAGCAAGATGGGAGAGTGAAACACAGCCCTATTAGTAATCAGATTAAATAGAGATTATATAAAGACCTCAATTAAGAGGCAGACAGTGTCAATTAGAAAAAAAAATAAGACCTAACTATATGCAATGCATATTTACTCTGAATATAAAGACACAAATAGGTTAAAACTAAGAGGATGGGCCAAAAAATGTTCCACACTAACATTAATGAGCAGAAAGCTGAGGGGTGCCTGGGTGGCTCAGTTGGATAAGCATCGACCTTTGGCTCAGGTTATGATCCTGGGGTCCTGGGATGGAGCCCCAAGGTGAACTCCCTGCTCAGTGGGCACCCCCTACCCCCGTGCTTTCTCTTTCCTGCATAAATAAAGAAAATCGTTTTTAAAAAAAGGTGAAATGGCTATATATTAGTATCAGCCACGGTAGATTTTTGAGCAAAAAACTAGTACAAGGGATAAAAGAGGGTCATCTCATAACCATAAAAGGATCAGTTCATTAAGCAGACGTAAGAATCCTGAATGTTTATGTATCTAATAAAAGAGCTTCAGGAGGGTCACCTGGGTGGCTCAGTTGTTAAGCATCTGCTTTTGGCTTGGGTCATGATCCCAACATCGAGGGATCGAGGCCTGCATCAGGCTCCATGCTCAGAGGGAAGCCTGCTTCTCCCTCTCCTTCTCTCTCTGTCTCTCTAAATAAATAAAATCTTTAAAAAAAAAAAAAAAGAGCTTCACACAATACAAGAAACAAAATTTTATAAACTGGAAGAAGAAATAGATATATCTATAAATATCATCAGAGATTTCAACACCTCTCTCTTAACAACTGAGAGAACAAGTAGGGAGAAAGTCAGTAAGGATAGAGAAGACTTGAACAACACTATCAAACAACCTGACCTAATTGACGTTTATAGAATATGCATTCAACTCAATTAGACTAAGCATTCTTTTTAAGTGCGCAAGGAACATTTACCAAGCATACCATATTGTAATCCATCAAACAAATCTCAATAAATTTAATAAGAGGACTGAAATCATACCAAGTATTCTCCTAACAGAATGGAACTCATATCAATACATGAAAGCTATCTAGGCAGGGGTATATTTAAACCAAGATGTAATTAATTGTCAAAGCTGGGTGATGAGTACGGTAAGGGCTCATTGTGGTTTTCTTCTACTTTTGAGTATGTTTGAAGATTTCTAGAGTAAAATGTAAAAGAAAACAAGAGCAGGCATTACTACTAACAGCACGTGCAACCGAGAAAACTGAGGATCATAAATGGTTTTTTTGTTTGTTTGTTTTTAAAGATTTTATTTATTTATTTGACACAGAGAGAGAGATCACAAGTAGGCAGAGAGGCAGGTGGGGGGTGGGTGGGAAGCAGGCTCCCCTCTGAGCAGGGAGCCCAATGTGGGGCTCGATCGACCCTGAGATCATGACCTGAGCCGAAGGCAGAGGCTTAACCCACTGAGCCACCCAGGCGCCCCAAGGATCATAAATGCTAACACGTGGGAATGCAAGATGGTACGGCCACTTTGGAAAACAATTAGGCAATCTCTTATCAAAACAAATGGACCCTTAGGATCCATCCACTCTTCAGTATTTACCTAAGACCAAAGAAACGAAAACTTACGTTCACACAAAAAGTGGCTCTGTCAAAACGGGAAAGAAACTAAAGGTTCTTCAACAGGCGGACTAACTAACTGTGATGTACATCAGTGGGGTGCGATACCACTTCGGAATGAAAAGGAGGACGCTGCTGGTACACACAAGAAGCAGGAGGAATTGCAAATGCATTACACTAAGTGAATGAAGCCAGACTCAAAAAGGCTATATATGTATTGCCGGATTCCACCTCTATGTCATTCTGGAAAAGGCAGAACTGTAGGGGTAGAAAACCCATCCGGAGTTGCCAGGGCCTGGAGTGGGAGGTAGAGGCACAAAGGATTTGGGGGACAATGGAACTATTCTATACCTTAATTGTGGTTCTTAGAAGATGGCTATCACAGCTAATGAAAGAGGGCTGGGTCTAAAATCTTGTGTCTTACTCAACGTGCCGTAGTCTCTACAGTAGTTTGCAAAGTGTAGTCTCTAGACCAGGAGCATCAGTGATTCCCAAAAACTTATTAAAATGCAAATTTTGAAACCCTACGGAATCAGAAACTCTTGAGGGTAGGACTCAGCAAATCCTCTAGGAGATCCCAAAGCACCTAAAGTTTGAGAACCACTGCTCTATGCTCTGCAAGACCAAAGAGATCAGAACCTCTGAGAGGAGGGCCTGCCTCAGTATTTTTATAAAGTGACCAAAGGTGACTTTAATTAGCTGGCAGGTTTGAAGTCCTCTACACTGTTCCAGATGTTTCCATCATCATCATCGTCGTCATCATCATCATCATCGCTATCATCTGGGAACTACTGCTGCCCTCTGGGTAGGTTCAAACCCCCGTGTCATTAGTTTGGGATTTTAATTAATTAATTAATTAATTAATTTTTAAAAGATTTTATTTGACAGACAGAGATCACAAGTAGGCAGAGAGGCAGGCAGAGACAGAGGAGGAAGCAGGCTCCCTGCTGAGCAGAGAGCCCCATGCGGGGCTCTATCCCAGGACCCCGAGATCATGACCTGAGCTAAAGGCAGAGGTTTTAACCCACTGAGCCACCCAGGCGCCCCTAGTTTGGGATTTTAATGGGGCCCCTCTAACTGGCTTTTCTTCCTCTCAAGACGCAAACATTGACTTTATAGCTGACACAAGATTCAAAAGCATCCTGACTCCCAATCTACACCCTAATTTTGAAGTTGGACACTTCCAATCTCAGTCCATACTTTGTTCATTTTCTCCAACCAGCATCTTCTCTGTGTATTTGGGGTTAACATTATAAAACTGCCAATAATCAATTGTTTTTAGACCTACAAAACCACCACTTTAATAGGTTTGCACTAGCTCACTGAGGGAGACCTTGCTTCTCTTTTGTACTTATATAACCACTACTAGTGCTTACCAATTGGTACATGTAGTAAATAGTAGTTTAAAAAAAAAAAAAGCCTTCAAATCTCTCTAAAGCAGGGCTGCCAGGAAACAGAGGGTGTGGTGATCACTGGTGAGGAAGGCGCCTTAAAGCAAAGTCAGGTAACAGATAGTTTCCATTGATTGAAAATTCAGAGAACTAAAATGTTGTTGAAACTAACTGTTGATATTCAAGGCCAAAAATAAAATACCGAACTAAAATTATTTTTATGAGGACAAGCACTAAAAGCTAACTGAACAAATGAGTACGAAATAAAATGTGAAAAAAACTAAAGCTAAATAAAAAGAAATTTTTAAAGGCAAAATGTTAGCACTCAAACCTACAGTTGTGACTCAAGTTATCTAAAACATGAATATTTTAATCTAGATAACAAAATGTCTTTGAATATAGAAACTAAAAGAACCCCAAAGATAAATATGTCTTTGGCTTTGATAATTTATTTGTTTTAATTTGCTTTTGTTTTTTAAAAATTTTAATTCCAGTGTAGTTCACATACAGTGTTATGTTAGTTTCAGGTGTACAATATAGTGAATCAGCAGTCCCATATATTACTCAGTGCTCATCAAGATACGTGTACTCTCAATCCCCGTTACCTATTTCACCCTCCCCCATCTCCCTTCTGGCTTTGATAACTTAAAAGTCATTTATCTCCCCTGAGTTATTTTTTACATATTCTTTTTGATATGTTGGATTGGTGCCCTACTCATGAATATATACTCTTAGCCTAAGAAGTATTATTGGAGAGATTTCCTGGTTCCATTTCTAGTATTGACAAGTCTGCGGAGTCACTCTGGCTATCTTCCTAAATTTCTCTAGGTCATATTCTTACCTACAAGTTAGAACTGAATAACAGTAATCGATGGCATTCCATAAATACATGTTGCAAGTCAGCTCATGTTTCATAATATTAGCTAAAGTTAGCTCAGTCTAGAAGTTTTGAGAGGTAAAGGGCCTGGAGATAAATTCTGTAGCCCAACACTCATATTTTATAAGGGAAGGATTTAAAGGGCTCAAGAAGTCATACAGATTACACCCTAACCCTACTGTTGAGAGTGACAGAAATGAAGAGAATTCTGGTTTCCAGACTACTAGCATATTCTCTACTAAAATACAACAGGCTCTGACATTGGAAACTTAAAAAAAAAAAAATTTAAATAAATAAGAGAGACAAATCATGAAGGAAATATTATATTTTAGAAAAGACTGTAGGCAAAAGTTTCTCAATTAAAAATCAATTATAAAGGGAGTACCAGTGTTTCATAGAACACTCTTTTTTTTTTTTTAAAGATTTTATTTATTTACTTGACAGACAGAGATCACAAGTAGGCAGAGAGGCAGGCAGAGAGCAGAGGCAGCAGGGAGCAGAGAGCCCAATGCGGGCTCGATTCCGGGACTCGATCCCTGGGCTCGATCCCGAGGCTCAATCCCAGGACCCTGGGATCATAACCCGGGCTGAAGGCAGAGACTTTAACCCACTGAGCTATCCGGGCGCCCCTCACAGAACACTCTTAACAAGAAAGTCTACTGAGTCTGTTGTAACTATCATGTGGCATCCTCTTGACTGAATTTCTTGGTGAAGTTGTATAGGGTCACAAAAATCCCACAGCGCTATGAGGAGACATCTTAATGATCAAACTTGGGAGTGTAGGTGCTCAGAATGTTTGCTGAGTGAATGAGTTCTCCCAGCGACAGAAACCCCCTGCAAGAGAGTAAAGGATTTCCTTTCTTTCCTCAGAAACAGGGAACTTACTTCTATTCCTGCTGTAGGTCTCAAACCAAATAACCATTAGTTCCTTCTAAAATCCTAGAAGATTACGAAGCCAAGCCACAGAAACACCAAATTATAGACAACATACTGGCAGTTTTATAGTAACAAATGTTATTAGTAAGGAACTTCACCTATAATTTCCTCTAAAGGATATGATTATCACACAGATTAAACAGGACCAACACTTCAAACTGACAGCAGCCTACTGGGATAAATCCGCAGAAACACTAAGTGATCAATTAGTCTTGAAACTCTGACAATTACCCTGCATCTCAAAGCTCTCACAGGTCAGTCAGGAACCGTAAGAGTATTCCAACACTGTGACATTCAACAGGAAACAGGCTAGTCGTTTAAGAGAATGTTGAAACAAGTTCATATAAAGCACAACTGAATTTTTAAAATCAATTTAAGCTTCTTCCTCCAATCGAGAAGCTTTTTTTTCTAACATCAAAAGAATCAGATTTTAGTGACTTAAAAGAAAGCTTTCTCTCTAGGTTTTTCACACTTGAATATTTTCACAGTCAAACAAAGAAATAAATACCTAGGAACATGAAAGTTCAACCTCCCCAATATCAACCAACTTAAGACCTGATCAGAATTCAAAGCCTGAAATGCTACCATCAACTTAATTACAGTTGATTTAAACAATTCCTCTCTTTTGAGCGCATAGTCTAGATTAACTGGGATTTTATCATTAACTGTTTAAACCAGTATTAGGAAACCCTAGAAAGATATTCTTAAGAATCAAATAAAATTAAACTTTCTTACTCCTTTTGGGCTGAACATCTTTTATAATAACTCATTCATTTAAAATTGTTCTGTCTGTCTCTTACATGAATACGTCCCTTTATATTTAAATTTCAAGTCTGATGAATGCCAAAACTAATTTGCATTCCTGGGCTTCTTATCTGTGCACACTTTCTAAATAGCAGAGAACTGAAACAATATTTATCTATCTTTTTCATCCTATAAATGTACATCCTATAAATCCAGACTCAATAATTCATTTAAAGCATCATCAAGAGTATAAAACCATCTTTGAGCATCTTGGGAAGGTTCCGAATGAAAAGGATACCTTCAGTCCAAGTCCCCCGGTGCCATGTTGCCTCCGCTCCTGCCTTTCACAGTGTCATATGCCCTCACTTACCCGACCACCATGTCCTTGGGTCCGGCAGTTACAGTGCAGATCCCATCCTCACAGTGTTTTCCCACCAGGCTGTGTGCGTGCAGGTGGATGTTTTTCCCATTTGTGACCAACTGAACAATAACCTTTGCAGGTCCCACATAGTTGCAGATCTATGTAAGAAGCACATTTAGAGAGTTAGTACATCTGACTATACAGCGACATGGAAAAACGTCTATGACAAAGCAGTAGTTGTAAAAAGTATGATACGAAATTTGGAATACCTGTACATATATGACCACAGTTCCATTAAAAAAAAATGTGATGAACAAATGACAGGATGGAAATAAAGTAAAATGCTAATGCTGGTTGTTTTGTGTAGAGAGGATATATTCCAGGAAGCAGGCCACTTATAATGTGTGTGTTGTTCAAGTTGGAATGGCACATCTCAGAGGATGCTGTGTAGCCACGAAGCAGCCCCCTTCCAACTAGCTGAGAACACGTTTTCATCTGTACCCTCGTCACAACTTTTGGTCATGAATGAATGCTGGGTAGAAGAGCCATGAGAAGGGAAGTGGGTTTGATGGACTGATGGAAATCAAGGGAAAGAGAGAGAGGAGCAGAAGCAGTGTAACCTCAAGTCTCTGCCATGAGATTAGGCAGGACACAGAATCTTGCCAGGGACTTGGCTCTGAAGGTTGGCCATGGATACCCAAGCCCATGGACTTGGTCTGTGGTGATGTGTCAGGACACTGCAGCCTTCAAGAGCACTCTCTGCTATGAGCTCTGATAAGTGAGTTACACATGTCCAGGTCACAGTAAGTTTCAAGTAAGTGCACTCCCTATAGGCAAATCCTTAGATCTGACACCTGTTTAGCTCTTGTTTTGTCAAACTGGATTTTTTCTGTTTAAGGTAATTTATCTTGTGCTCACTTCGGCAGCACATATACTAAGGTAATTTATCTTTTAAACTGTTAAACCTTTAAAATGTTGATAGGAGCCCTAAAAAGGAAGTAGCATGGAGATAATGGCATTTTAAAGCAAAGACAGCCTGGACCCCCTTTCTCCTCTAGTTGGTCCCCCAGCCTCCTACAGCAGACCATAGATTCCTCCCTTGAGAAAGCCCCAATACTAAACTTGTACTAACAGAAAACCCAATGGCCTTATTTTTACTTTCCTGAATCCTGTAAGTCAGAATTCTGTGATAAATTCAACCAAACTATTGAAAATGCACTATATTTCCTTAAAGGGCAATCAGCCATCCTGGCTTGCCTGGGATGGAGGGGGTTTCCATGGCTTTCAGGGCTAACACTGGAAAGAGGTGGCCATCCTATTTCCTTAGCTCTTCTTGTCTCTTTTTGAGGAAGTGAGTGAACTAAATTCAGGATCTCCTAACTATACAATCATTAGAAATATTTTGATTTGCACAAGCAGTCCCTAGCTCGGAAGGAAAAAAAAGTAGACAGGTATCCCATCTAGCAACGAATCCTTGATGGAAGTCTTTCTGACATTAACTTGAGGAAGAATCTACACTCGCCAATAAGATTTCTTGGAAAAAAGACAGAATCCCCTTCAATCAGTCTGCTTCCCCTCTAAGTATCATCAAATGGATTCATATTCCATTGAGGCAGGGTTTTGTGAGGATTTTTTCAGTATGGATTTTTTCTCCAATCCAATCTCTCACTGCAAGAGTTGAGGAGAAGTTGATCAGAGCTGGGATTGTCTGGCAGAGCCTTCTGGGGAGAGATGTTTCCCGCCCTGAGCAAAGGACAGAATCGTCTCTCATCAACAGTATAGCTTCCCTGGAAACACTAGCGCCTCTTTGCCTGAACTTTGGTCCAGAGCTGCTGCCAAAGTTGCTTTCAAACCTTCTAATACTCCTTCCCAAAGCAAAGGCCTTTCTAGGAAGTGGCCTCCCGACCTTGCAGAGCAAGCGCATCACACAGAACGCTGAGGATTAAATCAGTGTTGACTGACACCTCAAAGCACAAATCATCTCTAGAACAGGTATAGCGCTTTAAAAAGCCTCCTGGCTATAAAAATAATTATGAACTTAGTGCTCTCCCTTTTAAAACAGGCAGAAGAAAGCCTTTGCCCTTCAGGGCAAAGGAATGAAAAGTTCTGGGTTTGCTCCAAAATTGGTTGTTGTCCCCGCAGAGTCCCTGGGTTGCTGATGCAGTTCTGGGCCTTGGTGTCAACACGTGAAATCAGCCTTTGTTATGATGACATATTCTACAGGGACTTCTTTGGCAGTAAAAAGCACTAAATAGACATGTAATTTCAATCCTAAGTGCTCGGAGCACAGGAATGCAACCATGTAAGGCATGATGAAATGCTTCACTTGGGTGAAATCAGGGAGGCCCTCCACTTAAGCAGAACATCAGAAGGAATCTAGTGATTAGAGCCCAATCCCTTTGGATATCAGGGCTCTTCAATGTCACCACTATGAAGGAATCAGTCACTAGAATTGAAGGATAGACTAGGAGGCGTCCTCAAATAGCACTCACATCTTTTTCTTGCTATTACTTCATGACTGAAGGGTGGCAAGAATGAGGAAATGAGTAGTCTCTGAGGTAAAAGGACCTGAAAACTTTGCCAGTGACTAATGTGCAGTTTGATCCATTTAAAAGACTTTAGGTCAGGATGGCATCATCTGGTTTTTATACCAACCACAGGGCAACGACAGGGAGGCCCCTGGGTTTTGTGGACTTTCCAAAATACTGACTGAAAGAAGAAAGCTGAAGTGTGGGGACAGAAAAAAAAATGATACTATTTTCAGGTTGTACGGCCAATGAAGACAATGGAATTCTAACCTAGGGGAGGGCATACTTCAGAGAATGCCTCCATGACTGAGAGCTATTTGCCACTGATCCAGAAATCCGTATGTTCTACAGAGAATTTGGTTATTTTTATTCAGCCTCCCTACTTCTTTGAATAGTGTAGTTCCCTTGAAAATGAAGTTTACAGAAAGCAACTGCATCTGCCAGGAAGGCTGGGTTATTTTTGAAAGAATCTGAACATATAGCAGGCTCTTAAATGGTAAGGGCTTAAATGCAAGTTAAGCTTTCAGTGAAAGCCAGGGAGTCAAAGGTGAAAATGTGAGTAAGCAGCCACCAAGGGACACTGTAAGAGCACCTAGTGCAGGGGCAGACTAGCTAGGTGTGAAGATAGTTCCACCATTTACTAGCTGTGTGCCCTTGGGCAGTGTTCAGTTCTTCATCTATACAATAGGGATAAAAATAGGGCCTTGCAGTACGAGAATCAAATATGTTAAAGTTTTTATAATGCTGCCCAGTAAATAAGAGCAATATACAGTGTTAACTATCATCTTATTGATTACTGTAATGCACTCCCCTATCTAGAGACTTACAACTGCACTGAGGTGATTTTTTAAAAATCCTGTCTAAAGGCAGGGGCTGGAATAAATGACCAATTCAAGCCACTTTTATTCCTAGGGTTAAGTTTTTGTTTTTGTGCTTTTTCCCCAGAGTGCCATATTTTATTGGGCTTTGTTAATTTTCTAGTAATAAACTGTGTTATTATAGTAACAGCTATTATTCTTGGAGGTGCTCAGGATTTCTCAGCTTCCTTGATGAAATTAAACCTTTCTTCTGGGAGCTTTATGATGCAACAGTCCTGATGACCACAGGCTAGATCTACTTTTTTTTTTTTTAAGATTTATTTATTTATTTGACACATCACAAGTAGGCAGAGAGGCAGGCAGGCAGAGAGAGAGGAGGAAGCAGGCTCCTCACTAAGCAGAGAGCCCGATGTGGGGCTCGATCCCAGGACCCTGGGATCATGACCTGAGCCGAAGGCAGAGGCTTTAACCCACTGAGCCACCCAGGTGCCCCTAGATCTACTTTTTGAGTAAAAAACAGAAACCTAGTGTCGCATATCATACCAAACTTACTCAAATCACCTCCTTTTATTCAAAGTTATTCTGTCATGCTCTGGCAAAGTTCATACTGGTTCTTAAAAGGTGACTAAGAAAAGTAGTCTAAAATGTTGTGGGGGATCAGAATTTGAAATGTCTGGTATACTTACTGAGGAAATTTGACCTAATCACTTTGGCAGAAGAGTCAACATGAATGTAAAACGAGACACATGAAGGAGTTCTTTTCTTTCTTTCTTTTTTTAAAAAAGATTTTATTTATTTATTTGACAGACAGAGTTCACAAGTAGGCAGAGAGGCAGGCAGAGAGAGGAAGAAGCAGGCTCCCCACTGAGCAGAGAGCCCGATGCGGGGCTCGATCCCAGAACCCTGGGACCATGACCTGAGCCAAAGGCAGAGTCTTAACCTGTTGAGCCACCGAGGTGCCCCGAAGGAGTTCTTTTCTGCTTAGCCTTTCTCATGAAGTGATAACCATGATGACGATAATTGAGGAGGAGGAGGAAGAAAAAAAATCCATAATTTTCAAACAGAAATCTGTCCTAACTTTACCTGTGTACCTAACTTCGTCCCTCTTCTGCTAAAACAGCAGAGCAGTATGATTCATCTGAGAGCTCTGAGCTTAAGGTGCCAGGCTCAAATCCCTCTGTTACCACTTACTCTATAGCTGGGTCCATAAGAAAAGATGGTTAACATCTCTGGACATCAATTTCTCCATCTTTAAAATGAAATGAAACGCACTCGATTCCACAAACTGTTTTTGAGGATTAAATGAGGGAATACAGCGCTGACACTTAATGGGATTCATAATCTCAAATATAAACCTTTCTCCTCTCCAGACTACTACTTCACCACAAACCCAACCATATCCATTTATTTAGTGAGTATTTCTTAGGCTCCTTCTACGGTTCATGCGCTGCAGCAGGCCGGGGACTGAAGGGAAACAATGTGAGTGCAAAACAGACATAACCTCTGTTTTGATGGGAATAAAAGAGTGGGGCTCATAGTACCCAGAGAAATTCACAGAGAAATATAAACGCCGAACTGTGAAGCCCTTACAAAAGACACACATACTAGGAGCTGACCTCGTCAGGATGTCAGAGAAAGGTTCCTGAGGGAGCAACGAGAAACAGGAGTAGAACAAGGGAAGGGGTGGGCAAGAGATAGGGGATTGAGAACAGATGTACAAGGGGCCTGTGGTGAGAGTCCTCCTCACTCTCTCCCCGGCCATACTCATCACCATTCTCAGGGTTTCCTGCAAGTGGTTCCAATCTCCCCAGCAGTATCCCTCCTGTCTCTTCTCTATCTAGAACCACTCATTCTTCAAAGGTAAGACCTAAATATGCATCTTCCATGGCACTTTCCTCACCACTGTGGCCCACAAAACTCCATGACTGTCCCCTTTGGCGGGGGCGGGGGGTGGTGGAGGTGGGATGTGATTAGAGTGAGGCAGGAAAAGCAAATGCAACTTTTTGCAACGAGATGATGGTAAAACCAATTTGCAGCTCAAGGGTTATTGGCTTAGCTCTCTTGCTTGTTAACCCCCCAGAGCACATACATCTCTACCTGGTAACCTACTGTTCGTAGGGAATGCAAGGGAACGTGTTAACTCAGGAAGTCTTCATGGAGCCCCTGTAGGGCTACTCCATTCTACAGCTGAGGGAACAGAGGAACACGAAGATGAAGCAAACCATGTTCCTGTCACTAGAGTGTTGGGCAGCCCTGCGAACCTGGGTCCGTCCAACTCCAAAGCCCATTCTCATTTTCCATTACACTGCCGACTGCTGGCTCAATGACTTTTTCTTCTGTAAATACCCCGTCTGCCTGGTGTTGTGCAGCTCTCCTTTGCGGGGACGTGACAGTGGCTCCTGAATAACCTGTTTGTTTGGTTTTGCTGCTGTGTGTTGTGAGAAAGTCTCAGAGTTAGCAGTGAGGTGGCAGAAGTGCACCTGTCCTCTTGCAAGGCTCCTTCATTAAAAAAAAAAAGAAAAGAAAACATGCCACAGACACCATTAGCTACGCATCGATTCCTCTCAGTTAGGTGGCATGTCAGATTATAAAACAAAGAAGAAAGAGAGGAGGAGGCACAGGCAGGGGTCAAAGAAGAAAGAGAAGGAAGAGGAGGAGAACAGGAAAAAGAAGGAAAAGAATAGTTTTCATTATGTATCCTCTCTCGGTGATGATGGATAGATTTTCAAGTTCTTTATTCTTTGTTGAGCACCCAGGAAGTACAGAACAACCTTTATTAAATGAGAGAGGACAGAACCATGTCTAACATGGTTTCTGGCATGGAGTGGGAAGATGCTCAGTAAAACTGGTTTTTTCCTTTCAAGGTACGGGATTTAAAGTTGGTCCCATCTGGGATCAAATGCCGACTCTTTCTTCTTCTAGCTCCGGTGACTTTGTATGAGTTAGGTAACCTCTCTGAGCCTCACGCTCCACAGCTACAAAACGGGCCAGTAATGCAACCTCAGATGGCTGTTGAAGGACAACACAGTGCCAGACACATAGCCAGTTCCACGAGGCACTGGTTTCTTTCCTTCTCTTTTATTTTATAGACGTCCCAGTTCTTCCTGGGCCTCTCACCGACCCTTTTGGGTAGACAGAGAGGACACTATCATCCCCATTTTGTAGAAGACAAAGTTCAGACAAGTTCAGACAGACTAACAAGTGACATAACCCAAGGTCAGACAGCCAAGACATGGAGGACCTCGGAATTCATCCTATGTCTTCTGAATGTAAGTAAGGGAGGTGTTCATAGTAAGGTGGGATGATGTGAAAATATCCTCTTTGACCCATTGACTGTTGATGACATGGTTGTTTTTCCAGTGGGGCACCTGGCTGTGCACTGAGACAGTCACATTCCTTTACCTTGTTTGCAGTCCTACTTGTCTGACCAACAACACATATGACTCAGATGTCAGGCTGGGATAAGAAAGGCAAACTCAATACAACAAAATGTGCTAAGACTATGTTATCGACTACGCAGAGAGAGGAATAAAATCCTGGTCTACTATAACTCTGCTTTCAAACTTGGAGTCATCTGTCATACTTTGACCTAAGGTTTCTTTTTTGTCTGTTCTATTTTAATTTTTAGTTTTATTACATTAATATAGCTGTTTATAAATCATGATTCTTTCAGAAAATAAGTAACACAATTTCCTTAGCTTCAAGAATTGTTGGCATTTAGGGAGCCTGGGTGACTCAGTGGGTTAAGCCTCTGCCTTCAGCTAGGGTCATGATCTCAGGGTCCTGGGATCGAGCCCCGCTTTGGGCTTTCTGCTCGCAGAGAGCCTGCCCCCGCCCCCCATCCCTAGCCTGCCTCTCTGCCTACCTCAGGGTCCTGGGATCAGGCTCTCTGCGCAGCTGGGAGTCTGCTTCCCCCCCTCTCTCTGCCTGCCTCTCTGCCTACTTATGATCTCTCTCTCTGTCAAATAAATAAATAAAATCTTAAAAAAAAAAAAAAAAGAATTGTTGGCACTTGTACCTCAACAGGTGTGATCACCTCATCAGTAAATTTACAAATAAATCCTTACCCTTTATATGGCCCAATCATCCATGCTTGCAGAAGAACAGAGGAGGAGTACACAATGTGTAATTACAGATCAATCATGTTACAAATGTTCACTTATAAGCCAATTTTTCAGAATTGGGGTTTAATCTAGACTAGTGGGATTCAGGTACAACTCTCACCATCCTTACCATACTATGTGTATTTTCAAATTCTCTTTTTTCACCAAGTATACAATTATAACATCCAGGCAGTCCTTCAAAAATATCCCGACTCTGACCACTTCTCCCCACTGCCGCTGCTGCTCCCTGGTCTAAGGCCACGGTGATCTGTCTCCGCACTGTTTGCTGTGCCTGCCCCACTTCCGTACTGCCCTTTCTCCTGAATGATCTTGCTCAAGTCAGGTCATGCCAAGTCTTGTCACTCCTCTGCTCAAAGTTCTCCCAAAGTGAAAGCTGTTGAAGCTGAATGATTAATACAAGGGAACTCATTATATTGTTCTAAGTATATATGATTAAGATTCTCCATGATAAGAAGTTAAAGAAAAACAACTCCAAACCCTCCAGTGCCTTTCCATTTTAACAGTCCCTGGCAATCAGACACCCCACCCCCATTTCCTCCTCCATCTTTGTTTCTTACTGCTCCCAGCACGACAGTCACATCAGCTTGCCTGCTGTTCTTGACCTGGCCCGCTCAACTCCTGAGAGCTTCTGCACGCGTTGTGTGCTCTGCCTGGAACACTCTTCTCCGGATACCTGCATGTTCTCTTGCCTTCCTTCCGGCTTTGCAGAATGCCATTCTCGGGGGAGGGGGGTGTTCACAGCTCACCCCACCCCTATTAAAACTTGACCACTCCAATCCCTGCATTCCTTGCTCCTTTCTCCTGCTTTATTTTCCTTTCTACTAATTACTACTTAATTTACAACACACTTTACTTGTATTGATTATTGGCTATCTTCTAGACTAGAATAGAGGCTTTATCAGAGAAGGGATACTGATTCGTTTCCTGCTAAGTCCTCAGTGCCTGCAGTAATGTTTGTCATAGTGTGGGTATTTGATAATTGATTCTTTAGTGAATATATGATTAAGTAATTAAGGTATAAAATGTTATCCATGGAAGGCAATTTATTAAAATATAAAGAGCTGTGTTAAGTAGGAAGTGGAAATAGGGTAACTATATTCTTTCTCTTATTTTATCTTTTCAAAAAACAAACAAACAAACAAACAAACAACCATGGCTAGATTCCGGTGTAACCTCTCAATAGGCTATTTAAATTAGAATATGATTATTTTACATCAGAGCACATTAGCTTGAGTTGGTGGAAGGGTGTCTGGGTAGGGGCTCTAGAACCCTAGGATGGTAAGAGGAATCTAACTGCTCAGTGGTGGGAATTCTGGCAGCTGTGGGAAAGGTAAAGAAAGACCACTCTGAAATCATCTCCCTTGGAAAACCAAGGTAGTAGCTTTCCTCTTAAAAGTCCGAGACACCCCCATGTCCTTCCCTCGCCCCATCCTAACTGCTGATGCCCATCAGGCATTCTTCCACAGGGCTAAAGAGTCTTAGCCCCCGACTCCAACATATCTCTCTTCTTTGCTTTGTTATTGCCCTCAGGGACCCAGAATTCACATTTCTGGTCCACCCCAATTTCACAGTCCCTTCCTCCCCATGTGAGACGGCTCTTCTTTGATGCTCACTGTGGTCATTGACAGGAATAACCACCCCGCAGGATTATGAGACAGCACAGCTACACCTGTAAGCTCTCAATCTACTGGGGCTCCTTTTTTTCCCCCCAGGCTTCCTTGCCATGGAGATCAGGCTCTGCAGTCTGACAGTCCTGGCTTTGAACCCTGGGTCCTCCCATTACTAGCTGAGTGAGGCTGGAAGAGAGAGTTTGCCTTTTTGCCTTGTTTTCCCATCTGTGTGTATAAAGTGAATGCAAATACATAATCTCTGAAACTTCATGCGGATTAAAGATCATTTAAAGTGTCTTCTATGGTTCTTGATACACGGCAGGCACAAAATAAAGGACAGTGATTTTCATTTGTCTCTTCGAGCCTTAAGCAGATTATCTGCAGTTGAGAGATCCTCTCACTTTGTTGAGAGGGTGGAAACCATCGCATGCGAATCTGTTTAACCGTTTCCTTCTCCTTCCTGTTCCCTGGGCTCAAAGTGTCCCTGTTCCTTCACATATCCTCCCCGAATTCCAAGAAAGGTAGGTCTGTTCCCTTTTCCAGAGTCAACCAGTCTGCTTTTGCCCTTAGTGCCTACTTATTCCAGACCTCCTTAAATCACCCTCTTCCCTTCCTCTCAAAAGGACCCTTCCTCTTAGCCGCAAAACATGTACAGTCTTCTCCCTCATTCTAAAAATCCCTTTCCTGATAAGGATGATGACAACTGTGAAGGTCAGCATTTACTCAAACTATGGGCCAGGCATAACCCTAGGAAATACAGAAATAGAGAATGATTCTTTCATTTCATCTTCTCTCAAAGAACCCGGCGAGAAAGCTTCTTAGAAGGTCCTCCCACCTGCTTCAGGACCATTCTCTTTCTCCTTCACAAGTGTGTGAGCAAAGTCCTCATCTTTAAGTACAAAGCTGTACTTAACATGTAGCCTTCTGCAAATGAACTAAATCCCTTTTCCCCCAAATGAAAAAGTGCTTCAAGGTCATGATGACTGGGCTCCCCGTTTCCAAATCCACTAGCCACTTCTTAACTCTTCCTTCCGCTTCCCTCTTCAGAAACCTGGGCTGTCTTACCATTCCCTCTTAGAAACTCTCCCCTCTCACTTTTCAGACACTTCTGCTAAGGTGTTCTCCTTCCTCCCCAAAGAGAAGTTTCTTCAGAGATTCAGTCTTTGGTGCACTTCTAATCTCTACCACGATCACTCTGTTGATGTTCTTATCTAGTCTCCCAGCTTTAATTGTCTGTGCCAAGCAGATAACTCCTTAATTTAAAACCCATGTGTTTACCTTCCTTGTAAGCGTCTGTAACATTGCCAGTGGTCTGCAGAGCATCTTCCTGTCCACAACATCTTTGTAACTCAATCTGCCCGTGACTGAGTTAATGGCCCTTTATTCTGGAACGTACTCTACTGTTAGATGATCCTTCTAAGCAATTGCACTGGAAACCTCCCTGCCATCTCAGACACTTCTGCTGTCTTCCACATTTAGTCAGTTGCCAAATTTCAGTGAGGTCATAGTCCCCAGATCGTTGGCATTTGTCTTTCTCGTCTGTTCTCATTGCCTTGGTTTTTATCCATTTCAGCCTGAACTCTTGAGTTTAACTCAAAAAGAATCATGGCATTTCTTCTCACAGGTGTCCCTGTGCCTTTCCCTTCCAAAATCCCTTAGCATGTTGCTACCAGGTTTATGTTCGTAAAGCACAATGCTGTGTAGAGCATCTCATTCTCGTATTAAAACTTATATAATAATCTACCCATTTTCCACAAAACCCAGTCCAAGTTGTTGAACCTTACGCAATTTAGCCCTGTCATACCTCTCTAACCTTATTCCCACCTCTCTCATCTGCTCTTCCTACCAGCAGAATTGTTCACTATTCCCATTCGACCTCAGACTTCTAAGTTTGAGGCTTTGCTGTTGATTTTTCTGCTTGTTATCTTTTCTCCAGTTAGTTTACTTTCAAATTTCTATCTTTCCCTCAAGAGCCAAACCAAAATGCAATCTCCACCTCGGAGTCTTCTATGACCACCCTCAGTAGCCGGCTCTTACAAGTTTGTCTTGGTCTTGGAGCTATTAGGTCATTCACTCTTCCAGTCAAAAAGCAAAACAAAACAAAAAAACCCAAACAACTTTATTCAGCCATCTCCACACGGCAGCTACAGGTGCCGATTAGGTAGTGGTGAACAAAACAAACACAATATTTTCATCTTTCAGATATTTTAGGACATATTTTAGTTCCTCTATTGAACTGACTGATCTTTGAGGACAAAGTCGCTATTTAGTTCTTCTTTCCAATTCCCCAACCCCCAGCACAGAAACAGAACCGATTTAATCAATCCTTAAAAGAACTAATGAGTCTGGTTTGATCTCGGGTTTCAGCACCAAATAAATAAATAAATAAATAAATTAATAAATAAACTAATGACTGAATAAATATTTAGCTCCAGACTACAAGGAGGAAAGAAGGAGCAGCAAAGTGGTTAAAGGCCCCGGGGGCAGCAGTGAGGAGAGGGGGCTGACAGCAGGGCCCCCCCAGGCTCTTTTGCCCTGAGGTCCCTGTTCTGTAATAGGGTTTGTCTCACTAACAGAACCAGAAGGGATTGCCCTGAGGAATTTCAGAAAAGTCTTAATAAAAGGGGTGTGAAATTCTACTAACTCTACTAACTCCTTGACTTGAAATCATAGTAAGGCCACGAAACCTTGCCAGTATTTTTATTTCTTAAGATATTATTTTTTATAAGTACTTGTACTCCCTTTCCACTTCGATCCAGGTTTTCCACTAAGAAAAGGAACTGCCCTTTATACACAGTCTGGCTGCAGAGATGCTACCTCTTTAATTTTTATAAATTCAGTTCTCAGGCAGGATTTAACCCTGACAGAAATTTCCCAACTGTGCTGGGGCTTGGCCAAGATGGTAGAATGGGAGGGAAACAATCATCAAGGTCGGTTCCAGGTAAAACAGAAGTGAGAGCCAGCGGAGGGAAGCACTACCTTAGCCACAGGCCCTGGGTGATCAGGGAAGTGGACCTCACCATTCTCCATCCCTGCCACACTCTGCCAGAGTCGCTGGAGAGGAAATGGCTTTCCCCACCAGCATCCCAGAGACGCGCTGTCACCCTCCCGCCCAAAAGAAAGCGGTCCAAACTTCACGGGGTCAATTTACATTTTTAAGTCACTGAAAAACACCCCAGGAGTGCAAACTCAGGAAGCTTTAACCCACCTGAAGCCATAGCTTATTTTCTAGTGTGATTCCAGGTTTGGAGAAAACAAACGGAATGATAGCACAGTTTGTCAAGCATGAACAAACTGTGCTTAATATAAACGCCTCAGAATTCTTAAATGTGTGAAAGAATGTTCTCCTGAAGTCTGCAAATCTTAGATAAGAAGATCTGGATTAATTCTTAGTGTTAAAGTTTTCATTATCCAGCCAGTGGCCAGAGCTCTAGCCATAGAGCCGCTAAGATCCTTGGTTAGCCACCTTTCCTTCTCGGGCCCCTGATGTCTTCATTTGTAGAATCACTACGTAATGACTAACACATCTTCCAGCTCTAAAATTCTATGATTCCTGTTTATAGGTATGGGACACATAGGACAACACCCAAAGATCACATTTTCAAACTGAGGGGAAAAAAAAAAAAGAATTTAAGATCACAGAATTTCTGAGTTGGAAGGACCCTAATAGAAAAACTTCATTTTAAAACTGTGAACATTTTAAAAACATGTCACCACAATTACAAACTGAGAAAACATACAATCAACACTCAAATTACCTGTTGCAATGGGGCCTCTGATAGCATGGAAAATCAAAATTCAGAGACAAAGAAAACCTTTATGTTAGGCACAGATTTCAACTTTTGTCATTAACACTGAAATTGAGTACCCGCAGTGTTTATTTTCAGTTAATTCAAGGAGGGCCCTGACCTGGGACTTAAGTCCTGTTAATAAAGATAGGTCTTTTCCCGGGTTATGTCAGAAATGCGTCAGTTACACAAGTTGGTGGGAGGGAGGCACAGACAAGCAAAACAAAGTCAGAAGGAGAAAATTTTGGTCTATGAAAGTTTTTTTTTTCTTAATCCATACAAACTGCATGAAAATAATTAGAAGGATTAGACCACATATAAGTTCTGACTGAAGTAGGTCCAAAATAAAAGTTTCAGGTTTCTGATTCGTTTATTCTTTGAAAATGGAAATGATAAGTATAACTTTTTAACATTACTTCTTAAAAATTTTTTAAATTTTTTATTAACATATAATGTATTATTAGCCCCAGGGGTACAGGTCTGTGAAATGTCAGACTTACACACTTCACAGCACTTACCATAGCACATACCGTCCCCGATGTCCATAGCCCAACCTTTAACATTATTTTTAAATAAAGTCTCTCAACAGATTGTTTTTGACCCAAACTTGATTTGAGATAATTAAGATTATCTTCCAAAACTCAGATACTCAAATTTAGTTGGGATTATATATGACTAATTTCGTTCTTCTTAAAGGCATAAAATCATCCTCAGGATATATTTTTCTTGCTTACAAAACCCATTCTATTACTTTCCCTGAAACCCACTGGTTAAAGAAGTAATTAAATAATTTGGCTCTCAATGACTGAAAGTACTCAGAGACGACATTTGATGTAGAATTTAATTTGTACTGGAGTAAATACAGCTGCCTGTACAAGAAAGCGGACTACTTTGGGAAGAAGACAATTAACTGTTCCTTTCTTCAGAAGGAAAGTACATAAGATAAGGCATTTCAACTCTTCTTCCGTGATTTCCTGTGGAAAACCCCTACTAAATTAGAAGCATTACGAGTGAGTATAACTGGGAAATTTTCTTTGTCTGATTTCTTGTTGCCACTTTATTGGCTAATTTACATCCCAGACATCGATGGGGCAAAAGAGAGAATGCGACCTAAGTGTCAGACTGAGGTTAACCAACATGTTGTACCATCTACATACTATGATGTAAGCAAAAGAAAGAAGGGGGAAACATTAAAATTTCTAACAAGCTCTAAAATAATATCAGCCAGGAATCTGGAAAAATGGCAGGCCTTTAAACCTGCAAAAAAACCCTTCAATGCGATAACTTTATATTGTTCAGTTCAGTATAAAATGACTAAAACACAAAGTATATGAAATGAATCATACACTCTGATGCTTGGGCGAAATGTTCTGCAAGTTATTATTTTATATCACTTTTAGGGATTTGCTTTATAACCCAAGCCTGGTATCCCTTATCATAAAGTCATTAATTTATTAAGGAAAATTCTTTTTAAAGGCATACATAAAAAGGAAATTTTCTGACCGTAAAGGATCTTACATAAGTTAGCTTCCCTGTCCTATCGTCTTCCAGTTGATTTCTGAGCCGGTCTGGTGACAATGTATTTCATTTGTCCTGAGGCTATACATGCCACCCTCAGGCAGCTCTAACTCTCAGTAACAACTGAACCCTCTACCGCCTGGGGATTCCATTCATTGTTCCTCATTTCATCTTCTTATGATAGACGGGATAAAGCTCATCTTTTCTTTCTCATGATAGCCATTCAAATATTTGATGACAACCAAATTCTCTAGGCTATAAATAATCTCAGGTTCAAAGACTACTTCCTTTTGAAGGTTTGAGTTCTGTCACCATTCTGCCCTGAACACACTCAAGCTGGTTTCTATTTGTCTACATATGTGGTGCCTTACTCAGTATACACCTTACTCCTCGCGTGGCCTTTCAACAAAGAGTGGAAATAACACCACCACCTCCTTTGTTTTATATACCCTACTTCTGTTAATGTAGCCTGATGTGAAATTACTTGTTTGGTGGTCACATCACATTGCTGTGATGTTAAGTCCACTGTCACCTACAACTTCTAGATCTCTTTGCCTGCCTATCCCATGCTGTATTTGTGGTAATTTGTTTTTTGGATGCATTCACCATCTTTAAATATCGCTGCTTAAGAATTTAGCCCTTTGCTCCCTGCTCAGTGGGGAGTCTGCTTTTCCCTCCTTCCTCCGCCCCTCCTCGTGCTCTCTTCTCTCAGGCTCTCTCTCAAGTAAATAAATAAATAAATCTTAAAAAAAAAAAAAAAGAATTTAGCCCTTTGTCCCAGCTTTTCAAAACTAATCTGAACTCCTATATTTTGTTATTTGTCACTTCCCGTTACTGCAAATGTGGTAAGAACTCCATTGGAAACACTGATAAAATGCATGAAGTGGCTGGAGGAAGATCCCTAAGGCTGAACTATGCCTCCTGTTGACAGCACCAACATGAGAACTATTGTTATCCCTGAAGTACCAAACCAGAGATCTCCAGCATCTCACCATGTCACCACTCTAGAGACCTGTCAGACAAGACACAGAGTTACACTTGGTGTGATTTGTTCTTACTGAGGTGCCTGAGATGGATATCAGACCTCGAGCCTATGGTTTGGAAATACACCTACCAAACAAATGCCATGAGCATTCTATCACAAATGCGGGTGGCCGGCAGGTTAGAAGTGTGGAAGCCAGTAGGTGATCCCAATGTAAGGCTGTGCTTTCCTCCAGCCCTCCCCAAGAAACACACATGCATGCACATGTGTGCACACACTCAGACATATGCACACACCTACACACATACATGCACTGCAGAGCATCCCTGAAGAGGCACTCCTCCCGCAAATTTATATATATAAACATTTTATATATATAAACATTTTATATATATAAACATATATATATATATATATATAAACATTTATATATCATCCTGTATATATCTGCTTCCATGTGGCCCTGGGGGGCAGAGGTGATGACATTCATGTGTGTGACCCTGGTGCAGAGCTCAGCACCCTGCCTGGCACGTGGGGTGTGCTACATAAACACGGGCTACATGAATGTGAGGAAGGGAGGAGAGCCGAGCAGCCTTTGAAACCTACACGTGGAATGTGGTAGGGTTAGAAGGATTCAGGTTTCTAACTAATAACCCAGAACACGATTTACATCACGGCTCTCACTGATTCCTTTTGTGTCTATATTCAAGACAACCTGACTTTCCCATGATTTCTAAAGAGTCTAATTAATTTCATGTAGATGACAGATAATGAGATTGATAAATATTGAGATTCAAAAAATAAAATGAAATCAATAAGGACAGGAAATCCCTAAAACTGAAAACAAAAAGGGTGACTACATATCCCAACGATACCATACCTATATAGAAGGGTAAAAATTTAATTCAAGACACTTTCAGACACATTGCTTTGAATATCCTCTCTTGAATATATATGAAGGTCAAAAAAAACCCAAAAAAACAAAACTACAAAGAAAGTCTGAACTGCGTTTAGTAAGTTTGTATAGATATTGGTAGAGCAATTTAGAAGCTACTCTGTATGTACTACAGGGCTGAGCAAAATGAGTAGGTTTATTGGTATGACCAGCAACTAGGGTTTTTATTATTGAAGAAAGGTGATACAGATATGGAATGGGGAAAGGAAAGGAAGAAGCCTGTGGGGTTAGACCGGAATTATCAGTATGAATTCAAAAATATTTTTAAAAATTAATTTTCTAGCTCTGTCTAATGAGAGCCTAGGAGAAATTTTTCCAATAAAAGGAACCGGGGCTTCTTGAAGAGATGGATGATCTCAGGGCTGGTGCAGGGAAAGTACAGGATGCACCTAGTACATTCTATTATTTCAGAAATAAGGAAGTCTGGGACCAATTAAACATCAAAATAAACAATGACAGAAATGGCTTATAATATATTGACTAACAAAATGACTAATGAGTACATACTGATCCTAAAAAAAAGTTTTTAAAGAAATGTGAAGAAGAGAAAGCTCTATGTTTTTTCTTCTTTTTTTTGAGAAAGCTCTATTTTTTAAACAGAATTCCAACTAACAAAAAGTAAAAGGAATGATATAAGTCGAAAATCACAAGTTTACCACCATCAATTGCCAATAATAAATAATTCAGTAAAGATCCATCCATGAATGCTAAAACCATTGGGAGCAATAGATGAGGATGGCGGCTTGCACCAAGGAGGCAGCAGTGGGGGTGGGGACAAGTGATTAGGTTCTGGGTACGTTTGAAGGCAAAAAGACTTCCTGGTGGATCAGACGTGGGGGTGCAAGAAGAGAGGAGTTCAGGAAACTCTAAGGGTTTTAGCCTGAGCAAGTGGAAGGATGGAACTGCCATTTTCCAAGAAGGGAAAGGTATTAGTTCAGTAGGGAACACTTGCCATGGAAAGAGTCCACTGAGGAGTCTGAAGCAGAAGGGGCCCATTTCAACTCAGAAAATTTAGACACGTGGCTAAGGTCTAAGTTACAGTGTCCCAACTCAGTGGGACGAGGACACGATCACCTGATTCTTGGTCAGGTGCAGCAAGGGAGGAAAAGGAAGAGAAGGCTGTTGAGATGGGTAGAATGAGACAGAGAGCAATTGGAGTGAAGCCTTGAAGGCTGGTCAAAGACGGGATGCTTCCAGTAACAACCTATTATTATTACATCACGTTAAGTGTGTCTTCTTTAGCTGTATTATGATAGTACTGGTGCTCCTTTGCGGAGGTCTAATTCTAGCATTTCCTGCATGTTGATGATTCACTCATTATCCAAACAATTACTGGTTACTCACTACATACTATTGCAGGTGCTGGAGATAACAGCAGTAAACAAGACAGAAAAAAAAATTCCTGCCTGCCCTCATGGAACTCACAATCATGTTACAGACATTTTCATGATTTTTTTTTATTATTAAAAACATAAACATGTCCTGCGTGAACATTTAATGCTATAGATGTGCCAGGTGCGTGTATGTCAGTTACTTCACTTAATGCTGCTATTCTTCCTTCAAGGTAGGTATTTTTATTGTCATCTTATAAATGAGAAAAATAAAGTCTGAAGAGATTTAGCAATGTGAAAGATCACATCACCTTTAAGGGCACAATCTTGAGCAAGATCCAGCTTTTGCTTTCAAGTACGATATTTTGCTCACAAGACCACACAACTCTACTTATCTGCTATATGACAGATATCTTCACTTCAGCAACTTAATGGATTTACTCAGATCCTGCAAAGTCCCCTGTATTGTGTAAAGCATAAATAAAGTACCTTATCTGAAGCAATTCATTATCTTCTCTTGTTCTAACTATTGTTCACTGGGATTAATATCTAGGATATGATCTCATGCCTTTCTCTTTGTGAAATCTTGCAATGGTTATGGATGGAATTGGTCTGACCCGCTTACAGGATTGATTGTTAAATTTTCAGAAATTTTGCAAGCTAGTACTTCATACCGATAGCTTGAAACTGACCATGGTGGGAGTATTTACATCCAGGAAACTGACAAATACTACAAATCAGGGCTTTGTTTTGTTCTCCTGGACAGCTGGTTATTAAACAGTTACTAGCACACAACTGTATTGAAGGTCCAACATCTACTGAATGGGGGGAATAACACAGGAGTTACTTTCTTAAACAAATTATTAAAAATACTGACAAACTTCTCTAAATTGAAAGATTTTTTACTACTCCCTAAATCTATATTAATGATATATAAGGGAACACAGCAGATATATGTAAGTGTCTTTCTGTGTGCAAAATGGGGCTAAAATGGTCTTTATCCCATACCTCAAAACCACTAGTTTATAATGCCAGGACATACACCTAATGAGTTGAATAGTGTACCCCTGAAGTTCAATGTTCACCTGGCACTTCAGAATGTGACCATATTTGGAAATGGGGTCTTTGCAGATATAATTAATTAAGATGAGGTCATACTGGATGGTGGTGGGCCTGAAACACAAGACCAATGTTTTATAAGAGAAAGGAGAGGTAGATTCAGACACAGAGGGAAGACAGCCATGTGAAGACAAAGGCAGAAACTGTGCAGTGCTGCCGCTAACAAGCCAAGGAGTGTCCAGGATTGCTAGCTCCCAACCACCAGAAGCTAGAAAGAGGGAGGGAGAATTCTTCCCTGGAGCCC
This sequence comes from Mustela nigripes, assembly GCF_022355385.1. Lineage (NCBI taxonomy): Eukaryota > Metazoa > Chordata > Mammalia > Carnivora > Mustelidae > Mustela > Mustela nigripes. The sequence goes on along the minus strand of NC_081557.1, from coordinate 165,548,681 downwards.
TCAGAGGGAGCACGGCCCTGCTGACAACTTGAGTTTTGACTTTTAGCATCCAGGACTGTTAGAGAATAAATTGCCATTGCTTCACCCGGTTTGTGGTAATTTTTTATGGCAGCCCTAGGAATTAATACAGTATTCACGCAAACGAAATCAGTGCATGCATGGTGTTGAAGAGAACGCAGTTAAGGAGCCTAACAAAAGTTTAATACACTCCTTTCTGGCTTCTGACTACCTATATTTTCATAAGAAATCATGTGTTACATCTACAAGGAAGCTTTTGGCATAGGATCTCTTTTCAATCTCCTACTTTAAAAACCCCAGACAGAAGGAAGGACATGGTATAAACAGAGTGGAAACAATACTAATTAGTAAGGTTGTGCTAAAAACAAATTAGTGGACTGGTGAAGTTTTTGTGTAACTCCATGATTCCATAAACCAATTAGCAAAGTTGTCACTCAACACTTAAATTATTGTGGGTATATAAAAATAAAAGTAAAGGGGCACCTCAGTGGCTGAACTGGTTTAGCATCTGACTCCTGATTTCGGCTTAGGTCATGATCTCAGGATCATGAGATCAAGCCCCACGTTGGGCTCCATGCTGGGAATAGAGTCTGCTTGAGATTCTCTTTCTCCCTCTTCCCCTTCCCCCTACTAATCCCTACTCACACATGCTTTCTCTCAATAATAAATAAAGTAAAATAAAATAAAGTAAAATGAAAGCAACTACTATTTTTAAGTGCTTACTATGTGCAATGCAATGAATACCTTAATTTATATGCATATCCTATGGAGTACATATTCTTTATTTCAACTTTACAGATGAAGAAACTGAGCTCTGGCCAAGTTGAGCAACACTGCTAGTTAGTGGCAAAGCAAGGCATCAACATTACTCCCAGCCCTAAACTGGCTGACTTCAGAGGTAATGCTTTGAAACCTAAAGGTGTGGTCCATAAGCCACACCTGACCTTACCTAAGCCCCAGAACCTCTAAGCGTAGAACCAGAAACCTGCCTCTTTATCACTTCCTTCCAGGCCTTCAGTCAGACACCTGTTGCTCTCTCTCCTGTACCCTCTATCTCACTCTTTCCTTCAAGTGTTCTGTCCTTCTGTGATACATTCCAGGAAATTATTTCAGATCTATTTTTCCATTTGATAATTGAAGTCAATTATCATGTCTCTAATCTTAATTTTTTAAAAGATTTTAAAAAAGATTTTATTTATTTATTTGACATAGAGAGAGAGAGAGAGATCACAAGTAGGCAGAGAGGCAGGCGGGTGGGGGGGGGGGGGAGCAGGGCCCCTGCTGAGCAAAGAGCCTAATGCAGGGCTCCATCCCAGGACCCTGAGATCATGACCTTAGCCGAAGGCAGAGGCTTAACCCACTGAGCCACCCAGGCGGCCCTAAAGATTTTTTTTTAAATTTATTTGTCAGAGAGAGAGAGAGCATGCATAACCAGGGGGAACAGTAGGCAGAGGGAGAAGCAGGCTCCTCTTTGAGCAAGGAGCCGGATGCGGGACTCAATCCAAAGACCCCAGGATCATGACCAAGCCAAAGGCAGCTGCTCAACCAACTGAGCCACCCAAGTGCCCCTCTAATCTTTATTTTAACTCATTCACTGAGTTAAATAATTTCAGTAGTTATATTTTTAATTTGGAATCCTGTTTTTGTTTTCCTTAACATTAGCCCATAAGCAGTTTTCCATGTTGTACAGTCTTCATAGAGGTTTTTTTTTGTTTTGTTTTGTTTTATTTTTTAAAGATTTTACTTATTTATTTGACAGAGAAAGTGAGAGAACACAAGCAGGCAGAGCAGCAGAGGGAGAGAGAGAAGCAGGGTCCCCAATGAGCAGGGAGCCTGATGTGGGGCTCGATCCCAGGACTCTGGGATCATGACCAGAGCGGAAGGCAGTCACTTCACCATCTCAGCCACCCAGGTGCCCCTTCACACTGTTTTTTTACAAACAGTGGCATAATATTTTATTCTGCAGTTATACCATGATTTACCTATTCATTCATCTGTTGTTATATCTTGTCATTATATGACATAAGCCCTCAGAAATTATCTTAGAATTATAGAATCCCAGATTGGCTAAATGACCCATTGTGACTTAGCATGTGTGGAACAGGTCCCAGGCATCTCTGCAGTTAGAATACTATTGGGTGGGGTGCCTGGGTTGCTCTGTAGGTTAAAGCCTCTGCCTTCGGCTCAGGTCATGATCCCAGGGTCCTAGGATCGAGCCCCGCATCAGGCTCTTTGCTCAGCGGCGAGCCTGCTTCCCCTTCTCTCTCTGCCTCTCTGCCTACTTGTAATTTCTGTCAAATAAATAAATAAAATCTTTAAAAAAAAAAAAGAATACTTTTGGGTGATTCTGATGAGAGGGAAACATAGATTTAAAAGACCCTCTTAAGTAGAAAGACCGTTAATATTTCAATAATGAATAGTATCTCCTGATGGTTAAGAGTACGGACTCTTAAATCATACTGTCTGGGGGCGCCTGGGTGGTTGGCGTCTGCCTCTGGTTCAGGTCATGATCTCAGGGTACTGGGATGGAAGCCCTGCTTTAGGCTCCCTCCTCAGTGGGGAGCCTGCTTTTCCCTCTCCCTCTGCTCCCCTGCTCCTGCTCTCTCTGTCAAATAAATAAAATCTTAAAAAAAAAATCATACTGTCTGAACAAAAATCTTGCATTCCATCCCAGAAAGACTGTGAGACTCAGGGTAAGCCTCTTAACTCTTCTGGGCTTCGATGATCTCATTTATCAAATGAGGATCAGGGAACCTACCACAGTGGACTGTTGTGATGCCTAAACGAGATGACGAAAGTAAGCACAACAATCCATTCTCATAATCATTCTATTGGGTGGACAGGGACCTCAAGGTGAGAAGAACTGCTTGTGAAAGTCTTCCTGCACCTTCCAGAGTACCCACAGGAGACTTTGGGGAGGTGAGTATAGCACAGATGGTTCTGATCTGGGAGCCTGCCCTGCAGGTGGGGAGAGGATGCTGAGACTGCCAGGGAGTCTACTGTCTCACCTCTAGACCAGCTGACAGGCTGAGAAACAGCTTGTCTGTGGAGGAGGAGGTGTTACACATTTTGAGGGCTGTAGTACTTCCGGATATTCTTATCTTATCAAGAAGCATTACCAGTTTGTGACTTTATGAGACCTGAATTCTTGAATGGAATGGAGAGACGCTATAGATAATCTTCAGACTGAGCTTACAGGGGTGAGCAGCCATCAGAGATTTGTTTTAGGTTCAAGAATGGTCCCAGGACATTAAATGGTCCCAGGACATTAAAGAAGGTCCCAGGACATTAAAGAAGAGGAGAGGAAAGAAAAATGGGAATGGCCCGCAGAGGATGGTCACCAAGCCAGGACACACAAAAACAAAACTTAAAACTCAGACAATCTGTGGTTCCATTGATAATCTCTTAAAGGTTAAGCTTCACAACTACAATCTCTGCTAGAAGTTTCCTTAATGAGTAGATCTCTCTAGTTCGTAGTAGAGATGATGAATCTATACAGTGAATTTAGAGGGCTCTTTTTAAATATATTCTACTACGTAATATTTTGTTCTAGGGGCCAAATACAAAACTTTGAACTACTTGAAAGAAAAATTATCTAGAAGTCCAGATTGTGGTTGCAACACAGGAGAGAGTTTTGTCTGCTTGCCTAGAGCAGGACCGGGCACACAGGGCTCAATGAATATTTGGTAAATGAATTTTCTTTCTTTTAACTTCAATTACTAATGGTTAGCTTCATGCTGAATCAGCATCAGTATGGAAGGGCAAGAGAGAGAAAGCAGCGAAGCCCATTCACCATCTGTGTCTGTTGATAAGAAGTCTCCCTTCTTTTCCACCCTGCAACCAAAGGGAAGGGAGGCTTTGTATTTCAACCCTGAAGTATTTCAATTCACTTAAAATGGATAAAAACATGCAAAAACATAAACTATAAAATTAAAAAGTACAAAAATAAAAACTGAAAAAATTTACAAAGACATTATATACATATATTATACACCAATTTTTTAATTAGCTGCTGTCCAAAGCTACAGAGACACGTACTCCACGGCACTGATTCTTTTCTTTTTAAAGATTTTATTTATTTATTTGACAGATCACAAGTAGGCAGAGAGGCAGGCAGAGAGAGAGAGGGGGGAGAAGCAGGCTCCCTGCTGAGCAGAGAGCCTGATGCGGGGCTTGATCCCGGGGCTCAATCCCAGGACTCTGGGATCATGATCTGGGCCCAAGGCAGAGGCTTTAACCCACTGAGCCACCCAGGTGCCCTATATGGCATTGATTCTTAACCATGTTTGAATCTTTCCCTTTGAAAATCTGATTAAAAAGTTATTTCTCCAGAAAAAATGTATGTACATTAACATAAAATTCTGCACAGAAATTCACAGGTCCCAAATTTCTCTGAAACCACCAAAAGGGATTCAGGTCACAAGCCATCTCCTCAATATACAGAGCACAAGACTCCGCACCGAGGGGATGTCGTTATTTCCCCCAGGAACATATGTAAATAAGAAACAGCTCAGGGCTGTTGATGGAAATTTTAATAAATGCTATGAGCTTAGGTTATATACGCATGCCTAATTCATTCTGGTGATTTTCATCCCTGTTGTTTTTAGAAATTGAGTCAGATTAAATTATTCAAAATTTCTATTAAAACTAGATCCTTAAAACGGCAAACCTCTTGGATCAGACAAGTCTATACAAAGGAAAGGTTATGCAAGGATATGTGATAGCCTTAAACGCCACAGCAGATCAGCTGGTCTTTATTTGACCTTGATGGAACTCAACATTTAAGATTTTTAAGTGAGAGGCACCAAGAGCAAAGACTTAAAAAAAAAAAAAAATCAAGTGGGCAGGGGGACAACAAAAAAGCTGTTGTTGACCTACATATTTTGACACATGCCTTCTGTTCAACGTAAAACCCTCAGGAAAGAACACATATGTGAGAAAAAGCTTTCAGAAAACATTCGATTAAAAATAGTTATGCTCCCATCAGCTGTGTTTCAAGTTGTAGTCCATTGCATTTGATATTTATAACTGAAGAGAAAATAAAAATACCCACTGGTGAGCTATTTGTATTTTAGAATCAAGGTCACTGACACCGATTTCTGTTTGGCATAGAGTGGGCTCTGCTGGAGGTTGTCCTAGCAGCTGAGGACGGGTACTTTCTGCTGCTTTGGAAGAGAATCACTGAGAGCTTATGAAGCCCCATCGGGCTGCTCCTGTTGGCGCCTTTCCACCTCTATGGAGGAAAGCAGTTTGATTAATAAAAAAAAAAACCTGATGCATAACTTTCGGGAAAAAGAGGGAAATGAGCCTTCTTTGGCACTCCTTGCTGAGTCAAAAACAGGCAGGGACAAGCTTGGCCCCGAGGAAGCTACTTGTGCTTTTCTGCCAGCCTCTCCCATTAGGAGCTCCGTGATGAAATCAGAACTGAGGAGAAACTTTAAAGAGAAACTTTATTGGATAGTATAATAGAATATTAAATGTTTAACAACAGGAAAGCTTTTCTTTAAAAAGGGCACATAAGGGTTAGTCTGCTTTTTTACTTTCCCTAGGTTTTTCTCTCAGTATTATTTTTTGTTGTTTTGAGTCAGAACAAGCTCCACGTTGTAAATGAATAAATTTTATCTAGCTGATAAAGATGAATCAGCATGATCAAAGTGAACACTGATCTTCAACGGAGTCGAGTTTTAATTCTCATTTGCCCTGAAAAGGAGCCATGATATATATTAGAAAATTAGGGTGGAAGCCAGTAAAAATTAATTCTCTTGAAAATGCCAATATTTATGGAAACATATTTATGCAGTAGAAGTAGTAAAGCCCATCAGAGAATGAAAGTTCAGAACACTGGTTTAGTTACCAAGAAAAAGGAAAAAATGATAGATGGGTGGGGTTGTACCTGTAACTGTGTTTCATTTGAGAGACAGAGAGATCAGAAGCGCACATGGTAGAATGTTAAGATCTATTAATCTAGATAGTGTATCTGGTGTCTGTTATACCAATTTTCAAATGTTCTTGAAATATGCTTGAAGTACTTTGTAATTAAAACTTTTTTTTTTTTTTTTTTTTTTTAAAGAATGTGAAGGGGTGCCTGGGTAGCTCAGTTAGTTAAGCATCTGCCTTTGGCTCAGGTCATGATCCCAGGATCCTGGGATCAAGCCCTGCATTGAGCTCCTTGCTCAGCAGAGAGCCTGCTCTCCCTCTGTCTCTGTCTGCAGTTTCCCCTGCTTGTGCTCTCTCTCCCTCTTTCTCTCTGTCAAATAAATAAATAAAATCTTAAAAAAAAAATAATAAAAAGAATGTGAAGACTTACAGAGCAAGGCTCTAGAAGTCTGAATGGGATTCTGACTTGAAAGAAGCATGTAGAACACCAGATGGTCCAATAGTCCGTAGTCCGAGTTCTAGAAATAATCTCCATATAGGAAGAACAGGTCTAAGCCTGGCTTACACCCAGCTTATGAGAAATAGGGTTTTAGGCATGGGATAAAATTCCCGTAGAAAAAGGAGGAGTGGGTAGACCACTAGAGTTGTTTTAAAATGATTTAACTCTGGTATCATATTTGGACAGTTAGCCAGAGAGTAAGCCCAGTGGGTTTTACATCCACTCATTCTATAAAGTGCAGTTAGGGGTCTACAGCCCCCAAGTCACAGTCAACCCCAGTAGCTTTTGAGATGGCCCCTGACCCTTTGCTGTTGCCTGTGTGTGACAGAGAGCACAGGAAGCCACCAGCCTTTCAGATGCCTGAAAAACGGAGTGGTGTGCTTAAAGACAAGGGAAGACAGAACAGTAAGGGGCTGGAGGTGAGGAAAAGGCAGAGCCCATAATATTGCACTGTTAAAGCTGAACAAATGTACTTTAATAAGGATGTAGTATATATAGACCTCAGAAATAGCATTCCTTCCCAGTAAATCTAAATGCCCTCCCTCTGACTTCCGCAGGAATGGATTCTGGGGTAAGTGCGGGGCACTCCCCATTACCGTTCCTTCCACTGGACACTGAGGGGGAGGATGGGGACCACCCACTGAAGCTCCCACTCGCTCACCCACCACCACGGCTCTGCTGGCTCATTGCCTGGGCAGAGCCTGTTTCCACTTTCACTTTCTCTTCTGCAACAGTTCACGACCAAGTGTTAACTTTTAGATATGAAGTCATCATAGAATATGGAATGTTGAAGACCTCTTTTTTCTTCTCTTTTCTTTCTCTTTCATATCCAGTATGCTAGCTCAGAGATCCAAGAAGAAATCATACAGTCACTGTGATCATCATGTTGAAAATAAGTATCTACTAATAATGGAGAAAAGTATGTATGTCTGCAACATAATATACTTAGGCGATTCCATATAACCCATGTGCTACAGCTTTATAATAGAAAAGGAGGCAGAGGAGTGAGGTTACGTCTGATTCAACCTGCGTCTAGATGGGTGGTTCTAAGGCGGCAGGGTAATTTTGCACCACCCCCCACTGCTCCCCAGGGATACAGCAGTATCTAGAGACACTTTTGGTTGTCACGGTTGTAGAGAAGCTATTGGCTTCTAGCATGTAGAAGCTAGGGATGCTGTTGAGTATCCTGCAGGGCGCTGGAAAGCCCCCTACAACAGAGAGTTTTCTGGCCCCAAATGTCAGTAGTGCCAAGTCTGAGAAACCCTGCTGCTGTTGCATATGGCCCACTGCTTCCCTTCGAGCCTCACACAGAATGGGTGCTTAGTTCACTACAACAGAAGACAAGTACAATTGTAAAGATCCTCCTGATAAGACGCTCTTTACAGGTATAGGTACATCTTTATAGGTACAATTGCAAAGCTACAGGTACATCTTTATAGGTAAAATTGTAAAGATGCTCCTGATAAGAGATAGATACTGAGAACAAATCTTTCTTCTGTCTAAATTTTACAGAGAGTCAGGATTTAAAACCCCTCCGTAACCTGAAAGGTCCCGTTTCACCATCACTATCAAAAGTGAGATTGGGAGAAGAGCTCTGGGACAAATACCTCATGGTTGTGTCTCTCTCCCTCCTCTCCATCCTTCCCAGTAAGAGCTTTTAAGATAAATAAAATGACTTCCTTTAACTGTTGGGAAGAGCAGGGGCATTTAAACTCTCAGGGAACAATGACGGGCTAGAACAATGACAGTTTGTAACAGATTCTCTAAACTGTACTTCCTTTTCTTACAACTGGAATAAATGCTTAATAAATATATGTTGCATCAGTGAATAAAAAATAAATGACTGACATAATGATACCGTAGCTCAAGTGTAATCATGAGCAATCTTGCACATTTATATTTTGACTTTATTTTTAGTTGTTTATATACTTATATTTCCTACTAAGTATTAAACTCCTTGATCAGAAACTATGATTTGATAAGAACATTTAATGCCTCCATTAGCTGTTTCATTTCTCAATTATTTTGTAAATGTGAGGCAGCAATCACTACATGAGAAGGATGTATGAAGACTGAGCATAAGTGAATAGAGTTTTTTATTAGGTAATAAATTTACAACAAAGGTAATGCTATGTATTTGTTAGCATCAAAAATTGCTACTTAGCCACAAAAGCCTGAAGCATTACAAATAAGCAGTTCATGAAAATACCATAATTTACATTTTTTTGTACAGAGCCAGTCCAGAAAAAAAAGTTTTTCTCTTAATGTTAATTCTTCAGTAATTATAACCAACACCAAAGTTGATAACACGTATCTTTCAATTACCCTTATCACAAGCACACAGGGTTCTTCTCAGGGTTCTCTCTCTCAGGGTTCTCTCTCTCCCTCTCACTTTTTGCTTGCATGCACTTTCTCTCTTTCCAAAAAAAAGATAGAAAGAAAAGAAGAAAAAAGTGCTGGTTCTGATTTCCTAACATCTGAGTACACTTTGCCCCCAAAGCCTCTCTCCCTCTTGTTTTCAGAGTTACAGTTCTCTGCTCTTAGTTTACCCTGGTCCTCCCATGCCCTGTTCCCTGGGTCCCTGCCTCCAGCACCCCACACGGACGCACTCCACTCCACGTGAGAGTTCAACAAGCAACAGTCTGCGAAGAAGAGCCAGCCATCTTTGAGAAAGACAAGTGAATTCCTCTCTGAGCCACAGGCTCCTCACAGACAATACACTTTTTACCGACCAGGGTGGTTGTGAGGATTAGAAGAGATTATGTATCTAAAGCACTTGGCAACTCTTTGGTGCTTAATAAATGCTAATTCTCTTGTTTAATTGTGGCTCCTCTTTCCTCACCCAGGTTCTAAAGGACTTGAGACCGTAACACTGTGGTTAACACATGGTATTTACCCCGCCTGATGACACTGACTGGGAGAAAAACATCTTTTTATCCCACAGGGCAGCTAGCAAAATGTCAAGTAGGACTGGCATTAGAGAATATGCGTGAGGGTCATTCAGATGGTAAGGAATGATATCACAGTATTTTGTCTTCTGTCTTGGAACAGGGATCAGAAATTAGAAAGGCCTGTACCTGGAAGTGGAGAGGGAGGAGAGGGAGAGGAGGCAGGAGGCAGAACACAAGGCTGGCAACACCAGAGACCAATTTCCTTCACGTTACGGTTTTACTGAGGATCTCTCCTGTTGCCCTTCACCTAGTCCCCAAAACAAACCAACAACAAAATATAGAAGAATGCTCTACCCCGAGAGGCACTCACACCTTAGCGGGAACGGAGCGGATAGTCTTTTGCCAAAGTCTTGAATTACTGAACAAACAAAACTTTTACCAATAGCAGAATTGTAATTATTAACGGTTTATCTGCAGAACTCTTAGCAATCAGCCTACGGAACATGGCCTCATGGTATGAGAATAAAAAGCTCAAACTAACTCTGGGAACGATATTCTCAATTAAACTAACAGACAGAAAAAGAACCTGAAGACATGTAAAAGGCTAGACCAAGCCTGCTCCAGGCACGTCTGGAAGCAGTAGGTTCTGTGGACTAGCACGTGTGGTTTGTACAGTCGCTCAAGGAGAGGCCCTACGAGACTTGCAGGCTCTCTGAAGAACATTAATAAACATGTTCTCATTCCATCTCTACAAGACCCTATGAGGTACAGACCATTAACATTTCTGCATCGTACACATTAGGGTCCCGAGGGCTAGAAGTGTTGGGTAACCCAGGCAAAGGCACACAGCTCTTCACAGAGCCCGGATCTGAGTTCATGCTCTTAAATACGACGCCACATAATCCCACACCCAGTCATCTGCTGTTTCTCACTACATCTCCAAAGGGCTGATATCAAGCACTTCTTTCGAAGACTTATTAAAATCTCAGGAAGCATGACAACTAAAAACCACTTGAAGATGATCAAGAAGTAGTAAATGTTGGTTGATGTTGAGATAAATTCTACTACATGGAAATATTAATAGAATCTTAAAATGTGTCACTTCTATTGCTAAGTGACAAATTTCTTACTTAAAAATTATAATGATCATGTGAACAGCTTAGGGCCAAAGGCAGACGGTACTCCCTTAAAGCATTCCTTTCTTTTGCTCTTAGGCAATCAAATCTTCTGGAATCATATAGAAGGACATCACAGACTTACTTTGACCTGAGGGTAGGACTTCTTGTTCTTTTCACTAGATGCACCGGGGAGTCCACCGTGGGATGGGCCTTCACATACATAACGGAAACGAAATCCTCTCTGCAAAGGTGAATACAGAGTCAACAAGTTTGAGAAATACTAATTAGAAATTATAGGGGCACAGTTATAAACAAATGTTTTATTCTTGTATGTACTAGGTGAGAGAGGAAAAGCATACACTGTGAAAGGGGACTCTACAAACAAGAGCCACTTTTCCCATAATCTTATTATAAACATAGATGTCAATTGATACTTGTGTACTGAGCTGTGGCTTAAAAGCCAGTTCCCTAACCCGGCAGGACCTCTCCTGCTGTGCATATGCGGAGAGTGAGCTGCTGAAGGTTTTAAGCCCGGACTGGACATGCTGCAGCTTGTCTGAATCAGAGTTTCCTCGTCTCGAATTGCTGCAGCCAAGCTCCAAACTTGGCCACATTACTGACTTAAGCTTCTTTGACTCTTACTTTAAAGGCATTCCTTTATCTACTCTGATCATAGTTGGTTCAGGCGGGATTATAGAAATGTCCTATTAAATACATTACATCCGTGTTGTAGAACATACTCTGCTAAAGTTGAGAAGATTTCAGATTTTATGATTATTGATATTATCAGGCTCAGGCTTGGTATGTTAACTGACCTGAGTAATCCAAAACCAGATAATCCCTTTCAATATTCTTAACCCAAGAATTCTACAGATGTAGCAAATCAGTGAAAAGAGAGCTGGAAGCTTTGAACCATGTGAACTACTGTGGGTGATGGACACCGATGTTCCATGTTGTTTGCTGTTGTTTAATCTATACAGATGAGAAGATTAGACAAGACCATCTGAAAGGTCCATTCCAGTTCTAGCATTTTATAATTTGCAAAACTAACAGTGATAACTGTACCTATTTGTATACCAAGAATAAAGCAGCAAGGAATACTATGAAAATGTATCTGATATTAAGGAAGCTTAATATCGAGGGAGCTTTCAATGTTTTTCCTGCAAGACTCAACTTTATACAGCTGTCAATCAATATGTTGGTGTTACAGTTTAAATTTAACCAGTTTTTCTTTTTTAAAATCCTTTTCAAATACCTTAATCTACTTTAAGGAACAGCCTCACCTTCCATTTATTTTTGTAGTGGTCTGATTTCATATAAACAGTGCTAGATTACTAGGCCATCAGGAGCTCCACACACCCACTACCTGCCAGTAGGGGCTTTCTACCTTCCATACTCATAACAGTTGCAAAGCCTGGCAAATGCAAAGGTTTTAACAGTTTTAAGCTCGTGGGTCAATGTAAAAATTCTTGCCTTCCTTACATTGCATGACATTTCATTATTCATCATAGGGTCTTGGAAAATAATCTGAGTGGTTCAGGGGCCCTGAACGAATTTAAACCTCTGGTAAGTGTCTGAAACCGTCCCTCTATTTCCTGAGAACTTTCTGATTTCCAAAGAGCATTGGTCCTAAAGCATATTTCACAGGATGAGTAAGGCTTGAAGTAAATTGCCTAGTGTGGGAAAGTTCCTCAAGTCATACACAGATCCAGAGCATATGATCAACTCAATAACCTGGTACTTAAAACAACTTTTGCATATGACTCCTCAGGAGAAATCAGACCTAATACCAGGGAAACCTTTTGAGGTGAGGTCAGTCATTTGGAGCAATTCCTCTCTTTTGTTTCTCACCAAATCCAAACCAAAGAATAAGTTACAAATTCAGCCCTACACCTTTTATAGACAAGGGCTGTTGGCTTATTTTTAATAATTGAATGAAATTTCGAATAGCATGAAAAAGCAGCAGCATGTGTTACATAAGCCTCCAGAACTGACTAACCATAAAGACAGAGATTTACTGACTGCTAATCTACTTAAATACAAACTCAGTTTTTAAAAAGCATTAGATAATTAGCACTGAATAATACGTGACAGAAATGGATATTCTAAAGATTAGTCGTCTACGCCATGACTCATCTCTGTCAGAGCTGGGGAAAATTGTGGCAAAGAAAAAATATTTTTCTAACTTTTATTTAAAGTTTTTTTTAATGAAAAAATTTAATAAAGTCATTCATTATCTTTAATCACAAAATTCCTTTAGGCAGGTGGAAAACTATATACACTTATACTTTTATATTTTATTGGGAGTCATGTCAAATGAAATATGAGGAAAGAGACATGTCTCAATAGCTTGCAAACAGTTTGAAAAACAATAGATAGCATTCATGGTTGTGTAAGAGGATCTAAACTTCTGTGCATAGGAATTTTTAACCTGAGGATGGAAATTTATTACTTTTTTTTCAGGGAGATAGGATGTCTTCACATGGATAGTCGAAATGTGTTTCTGATTCTAAATTTTTGAAATTAGAGGTTTGCCAATCCACAGCCATTCATTTTAGTAACTCCATTTGCTTACGATGAGTCATCAACCTCAAAGGCAAGGGCTACATTCATCCGGTCAGAAAGTCTGACTTGAATGCAATCTTTTTACTTTCACTGGAGTCAGACATCAAAATAACATCAGCTTGGTAAACAAACACATTGTGTTACTCAGGTGAGCTTTTAGACATCTGTGTGGAGTGAATTAAATTTTGAATTTTGGAACTACACAGCCCTTTAGGTAAATCATAGGTGTCAATTTTTCCTTATGACTGTTGGACCCATAATAGGGAACTGCATTTAAAAATTCTTATTATTTATGCTTATGAAAATAGATGTTTGAAAAACATGCTTTGCCTGGTATGCAGAGACAACAGATTTGGGTTTGATGTCTCATTCTCATGAGTTAATGCATTTTGCAAGTTAGGGAATTTTCCAGGAGGCCAAACCACTGCTCAGGCTTCCAGGAGATAAACTTGCACCGGGAGGGTCTTTGAGAAAATGGCTACTTGTGAGAAGTCACATTAAAGAACTGGACATGGAGGTAAGGCAAAGCAAGTCCTGCTGGCAGCCCATGGAGTGGGTCTGCCACCGCAAATGCCAGAACAATGTCCGAAGTCTCACGTGGCATTCTCCACATTGAAAGCTTTTTATCTCAGTTCAGCCTACAATGATAATTAAGATAGTTCTATCCTTTAAATTCTAACCGAAATCTGAACACATATCACAATTGCAGTAACCACAATGGATGGATGCTTTATTTAAGTTCTTGACCTAGTTAGCACTGGTTCAGTGTTACACAAAGGAGAAGTGTTACACTCACTCTACCTAGCTACTGGAAACATTAAGAAATGTTTTGGGTAGTAAGTGCGAGACAGCAAGTATATGCATCTCCAGTCTCGTCAAATGTGGTAAGCACATCCATTCAGAGATCTATTCACTCTGTCCTCATTCTGTGGGGACTTGTACCAGTCTAAAAATCCCCTAATAATTCAGTTCTCCCCATACCCTCTAAAAGAAGCACAAAGATTCTCTTCCCTCCTCTCTCATAAAAATGGTCTCATCTAATTTCCAGTAAATATTTATGCACACAGTTGGGGCATGGTGAGGAAGCCACTTCAATTCCCAGGCATCACCGATAAAATTAGTGGTAAGAGGAAGAACCCAACAAAATAAAATACTCCTCTTCAGTCTCCAACGGGGGTGAGTCTCTGGTTAACACCAGAGGGACAAGGACTCAATTGTCCCTCTTAATACATTGCCCACACCCCACTGGTACTTAAAATCTTAGGTCACATGCTCCAAAGAAAAAACAAAACAGGCTGGAGCTTCTAAAGGAAGGAGGAAGGTGAAGAACAGAGTTGTGCAGGAACAGAGTTGATGGGTGTACATTAGTGTATACGAACTGCATGGATGGACATTTCCTTATAAATGGAAATGAATGGAGACACCCTCTGCCTTTCCTAGGAGTAGCCTGCTATGTAGAGATGGTGGAGATAGTGAGATAGCAAGGATCTTTAATCATCTAGGTTTTACAGAACTACTACTGAGGCTCAGGATGCTTGGAAGAATGATTAAGAGGAATGTGAAGTAGACAAATGAAGTTATCAGATCATTTGGCAGGCTGCTGCATTTCTAGATAAGCTATGCCCTTCGTAAAATTCACTTGTCATTTTACTCAGTGCTTGAGATACGAATATGAGACTTATGGATCTCACATTTAAAGACAAAGTCCCATCCCTTTAACTCTTACCTGTTTAGGTTGCTCTAATATTTGAAGGTATGGACCATCTGCTAAAAGCGAAAACAACAAACAGAAAGCAAAAGAAACTGTGAGGTTTCTCAAATTGGCTACAAAATATAAAGCAAATAAAAAAAAAACCAAAACAAAAAACCCTGAAATTATGTTTTTAAATAGAGGTTTCAAATTCATTTTTTAGCTAATATTCCATACCGATACAATCTAACTTCCTCATTTGACTAGCAAATTTATTTTTAATAACGGTTTTATGCCTTTAGAGAACCACAATAAATAAACATTTGTCGAATGGTGATAGCACATTGCATGATCCAAGAAAAGGTGTGATGTCTGTCTGGCAAGGATGAAGAGGTCAACACAATCTTGACTACTAACAAAGCATTTTGAAAATGACACAAATACCAAATAAAAGCAGCAACCATATCCTGGGCACCATGACATTTCCTTTTGCCTTCACATCATTAGACACTGACTTCCATTCCTCAACGATAATGAGCCTCATGTGAAAGTAGAAGAGATCGAGCTGGCACCCACATTCGTGAAACACACAGAGTGATCTCAGGCTACCTGCCCTTCCTGAACTAAGTGTTCAGTTCCTTTCCCTTATTTGAATCCCCACGTGCCGCCTTCATTCCCCAGCTGGCTAAGTTGCTTCCCCTGCCCTCCCAAATTTCATCTGGTCTATCAGACCAAAAGTCTGGTGGACTTTTCTTGCTAATTCATAGCTTTTGATGTTTGTGTACAATTTCTGAATACTGACTACTCTCACATCAACTCCTCTAAAACAGCACAGGCATTTTAGAAAATCCTTTTTGAAAATAATTTAACTGAAGATAGGTGCATTTTAATAAATTATTGCAAGAACATAAAGAAGACTAGAAGCTTAATCTATACCCTGACTGTATCTGACTTTGGAAAAATCAAAGGCAAATCAGAACCTCTGACAGGATAAAATCAAATTTCGATATGAGAAAGTCCCTAAGCTCCCCAGCTGGTTTTTATGTTAATAGTCTAATAACCCACAGCTCTGAAACAGAGGCATATAATGTTTCTCACTCATTTGACTGTAAATTAGGATGTCTGATACCAACAAAATTCTAAGAGAACGGTTCTGTGTTCATTTCAGTCGTTACAGTCTCTTAGCCAGAAGTTTATTCTTTTAGAGAACAAAAGTTCATAATATTTTGGATAAACAAGTTTATGAAGATTTAAACCTTCATTTTGAAATTAAAAAATAAACTATAACTTAAGAGAGAATTTATTTTTATCTTCTCCGTGTCATGACAAATCCGGATAAGGCTAGAGAACTGGAGGAAACAAAGGTGTAATTATTTCCTGTTACTATGCAAGAAATTTATAAGGAAGTCAGTTAAAAAATGACTAAATTTGAAACAAAACACACACAAGGAAAGGAAAAATGGGTAGTGATTGGCCAATGCAGTATTAATTTAAGAAAATTATCTTCTTTTATCTATATGAAATTTATCCTGGATACCTTAAAATACTTTTAGGAAATAAGCTGCAATTTAAAAATTCAAAAAAATGGCCAGGACTTAATTTTTGATAAGGAGATAAAATTGCTTAGAAATAGAAATATTTTCATGCTACTAATACAGCTTGTGTGATAATGTAACCAATCTACTCATAAAAATATTCCCTCTAGAAAGCTAAATCAAAAAGAGAGACTTCTAAAAAAAGTAACCTTTGTATGTCATGGAAAATACAGAAGAGTTAGGTCACATTTACATTAAATTGCAATCTCTCGCTTAATAACTCTTCTAAAAATACTTGGAAGGTTTGTTATTATTTTTGCTATATGGCTTAATTTCCTTTAAGTATGAGAAATTCCCAGGTTTGGGAATTTTATTAGTGAAATGGGGCCATTTTTCTCTTTTAGCGAACACACTCAAAAGTTAAATCAACTAGAAAACTAGATTTGATATGCATGTATTCATTTTAATGCCAATTTTCTTTTGGCCACATTTCTATGCCATGAAGTAACATCCCACTATGTAGAAAAATTTAACTTACATATAACATTATAGACCTAAAAGTTGTATGTTATCACAGAGAGTTTTCAAGAAGTAGTAGAACCAATAGTTTCAGATTTCAAGAAGATACAACAGTCCATATAAGAATTACAGGTTATATTGGTCTACATAACCTCTCTACCCTTTTAAAATGTGAATAAAACATCCATAAATCTTGGATCATAAAAACTGGACTGCAACAGAGAGGGAAAAACATAACAGTAAAAATGATGAGGTAGGGACGCCTGGGTGGCTCAGTTGGTTGGACGACTGCCTTCGGCTCAGGTCATGATCCCGGAGTCCTGGGATCAAGTCCCACATCGGGCTCCCAGCTCCATGGGGAGTCTGCTTCTCCCTCTGATTTCTCCTTGCTCATGCTCTCTCTCACTGCCTCTCTCTCAATAAATAAGTAAAAATCTTTAAAAAAAAAATGATGAGGTAATAACGGGGATATGAGATTTTGTGGTATAATTTTAAGAGTTTTTCTAATACTATGGCAAAATAATTTCTACAACATGAAGCTCTGACTACCTCATATTTACAGAGATTTTTCAACCTCCATAAACTTGATGAAATAAAAACACTAAGAAAGCATCTACTCAGAGTACTGTTTGGCATTTACAAAGCATTAAATGGAAATGTTTATGTTTTCCGGGGGCAGAACCAAGTTCCTAGGCTTTCAATAAAATACTGATACTAAGAAAGAACTTTGAACCCCAGAATAAAAAGTTCACAGGAAATGCAGAAGATACCAAGATCTCTACTTGTTCACAGGAAGTTGACCTACGGCTCAGAATTCACAGCACTTCACGAGACCACGGCAGCCTACAAAATACCCTTTGTAAAGCAAGACAGCCCTCAGCAGTACATGACTTCTGCTAGGAAGGGGGACATAGAGCAGATTTATTTTTTCCATCCCAAGTATTCCTACATATACGTAATAGAGATTTTTAAAAAAAGGTCATTTCATTTTTGATCTAAAAAATGAAAAGTGGGCACTGTAGTAACAACAATAATTTTAAGTGAGAACGATCCAAACCGGATGAAGTCTTTCAATGAGGACAACCCAAGTCCACGGTAAATAGAATAGCTGATGTCCACTTTAGTGATTACAAAAGTCTCTAGGTTTTTTTGTTTTTTGTTGTTGCTGTTGTTTGTTTTATTAGTTTTTTTTTTTTTTTTTTTTTTTTTAAGTAATCTCTACACCCAACATGGGGTTCAAACTCACAGCCCTGGGATCAAGAGTCATGTGCTCTACTAACTGAGCCAGCCAGATGCCCCAAGTACAAAACTGTTCTATATACATCTTACAAAATTTACTCAATCTGCTTGGGAGCGTATGTTAAGTCCTACTGGTGATATGAGGAGCACATAAAAAGAGCCATCACACAAACCTTACATACAAATCAATAAATAAAAAGAGATGAAATGAGCTGATTTTTAAAACCATTCATATGAGATTCAACAATTTGTTAATGTTAAAACATAGTTATGTTAGAAGGAAGGATGATTATCACAAGTTTTATCCAATGTCAGAATGTGAAGGCAGAATCTTTTTTTAAAAAGATGATTTTTCTACTGAGATGATGTTTTGTTTTTTTTTTTAAAGATTTTATTTATTTATTTGTCAGAGAGAGAGCGAGCGAGAGTGAGCACAGGCAGACAGAGTGGAAGGCAGAGTCAGAGGGAGAAGCAGGCTCCCTGCGGAGCAAGGAGCCCGATGTGGGACTCGATCCCAGGACGCTGGGATCATGACCTGAGCCGAAGGCAGCTGCTTAACCAACTGAGCCACCCAGGCGTCCCTCTACTGAGATGATGTTTATGATTTTTGTAAACTTTTAGAAACTTTGTTTCCCCAGAGCCTGGCATCGTGGATGGCACCCAACAGACACTCACATAAATGTTTGGGGAATAGATCTGAGAAGTGGAGAGTACTTCATGTGCATCTGGGATAAAGGAAAGAGGAGTTGTACAGAATCAAGAGCTATTAAGACTGAGTGAAAAGGAAAATGCTACCAGAAAAAAAGTCCTTCCAAGCCATCCTCACAGATATGACTAACAACTGTTTAAGTCAAACAATGGGTAAGAGGGGTGGAACATGTTTGTGCAAATATAGTTCCAACAAGTCTAGTGACAGTTGGTTTTTAAAACATATATACCATTTCCTTTCTAGGAGTCTTACTGACCGTCTAAGAGAAGCTATTAGCAAATCTTGAATTGAAAAAAAAAAAAAGCAAAAGCAAAATAAATGGCAGGATAACAGGAATGAAGAGGTTTCTTACCTGTAGGTAGTGGCATGTCTGGTTGAAATAATTCTGGGTTAAATATTGTATGAGACAAAGAATCCAAAGGAAACATCTGTAAAAAGGAAAATTTACATAATTCAATCCTTATTTTTCCAACATTGTATTAAATATTTGAAGTTGGAACACCTAAAACAATTATTGGATAACCAAAGCAAAAAAATATCTGGAAATATTTCAAATCAGGATTTTAAAAACACTTTCATGAGACCTAGTGAAATTCTCAGGTATACAGAACTTTACATGTTTGGGCCATGTTTATGTGACAAAGGAATTTGAGAAAAATGACCTAACTATAAAGTCTACAGAAGCCAGCACCCGGTATAGCTTGCTTATTAGTATTTCTTTAGGTCCCAGTGTCTGTTTATTGCAGAGTGGATCCTTAATATTTTTTAAATAAATGATTTATACTGTACTCTCAAAAATATGAGCATAGGAATATAGTCCTAGAAATCCTAGAAATATTTCTTTTATGATAGTAAAGAAATGCCTACTCTAGCCATACAACTTCAAGACCTTTAAGAATTAGGCAATAGCCCTGGAGCGATTTACAAAAAAATTGAAAATATAACTTTCAGCCTAAGCAGCAGATACAACTCAGCAGAGAGCTCCCTCACTTTTTTTTTTCCCCTACCTTTATTTACCTAGCACAATACAAAATACCTGGAATTTGGTGGGTGTGACAGGCTGGATAATGCACTCTCCCTGCTAAGACAACTTCATTCTAATCCCCAGAACCTGCAAATGCTATCTCATAGAGCAAAAATAATTTTGCAGATATAATTAAGTTAAGAATATGAACACAAAAGTGCCTGGGTAGCTTGGTCTGTTGAGTGACTTCCACTCAGGTCGTGAGCTCAGGGCCCTGGCACTGAGCCCCGCATCGGGCTCCCTGCTTACTGCGGAGTTCTGCTTGTCCCTATCCCTTTGCCAACCCCTCTGCCAGTCCCACCCCTCTGCCAGTCCCCACTGCTCATGCTCTCTCTCTTTCTCATAGGAACATAGAGAGATAATCCTGAATTATCTAAGTGGGCCCAGTAAGAGGGATGGAGGAGATCAAAGTGTACAGTAGAAGGTCTGACTGGAAAAAAGAAGTTAATGTGATGAAGGGGTGATGGGCCAAGGAATGTAGGCCTCCTCTAGAAGCTCAAAGAAGCAAGGACAAGAAAGCCTCCAGAAGGAACGCAGCCCTGCGAACACCTGGATTTTAGACTTCTGACATTCAGACTGTAAGAGAATAAATTTGTGTTGTTTTAAGTCACTAAACGGATGGTAATTGGTTACAGTAGCAACAGAGAACTAACACAGTGGGTAAGTGGTATGTGTTGATTGAATTATGTATTCTATCTCGATAAGTCACTAATAATTACCTACCCCAAGAGAAAATTTCCCTTCCAATTAGTTTATTCAGGACTTAAAATTTGTATTTCTGAGCTTAGTATTTGTTTCAATCTAAATAAGTCATCTGTTTGAAACGTCTGTGGACCGCACATAAACCAACCGTATTTCATTCTTTATGATACGCTAGTTAGTAAGCTGGTGTTAAACAACAAGAAAAACCAGCATTACAATTTACTCCTTCTTTTTTTAAAAGATATTCATTTATTTATTTATTTGAGAGAGAGTGAGTGAGCAAGCAAGAGAGCATGCACAAGCTGAGGGGAGGGGCACAGGGAGAGCCAGAAGCAGACTCCTCACTGAGCAGGGAGCCCGATGCAGGGTCGATCCCAGAAGCCTGGGATCATGACCTGAGCCGAAGGCTGATGCTTGAGCTGAAGGCAGATGCTTAACTGACTGAGCCACCCAGGCACCCCTCCTTTTTTTTTCATTAGTATATTATTGGAGGTTCCTGGGACCTATGAGCCTAGCATGCCTAGTTAAATCAAGAGTAAGAAACACCGTGTTTAAATAAAGAACATTTCAGATCCAGCTGTGAGGTATGCAAATAATTCAATTGAGGAACAGTAGATCTGCTCCACTTCAGTGCTTATGAGTAAAGTTTATCTATGCTATTTGTTGTTCGCTGGAAAGAAAATAATAGGAATCAAAAAACATGCTACTGGGGCCCCTGGGTGGCTCAGTGGATTGGAGCCTCTGCCTTCAGCTCAGGTCATGATCTCAGGGTCCTGGGATTGAGCCCTGTGTCGGGCTCTCTGCTCAGTAGGGAGCCTGCTTCCCTTCCTCTCTCTCTGCCTACTTGTGATCTCTGTCTGTCAAATAAATAAATAAAATCTTTAGGAAAAACAAAAACAAAAAAAAACCTATGCTATCTTAAAAAATGGGCCCCACCTTACAGAGAGTATTGGCCCGTCGGTCTCAGAGTAAGAGAGATGACCTGGGAAGAAAATGTCTTCTCTCCGGTTCTGCGGCAGGTAGAGAGGCCAAACTAACCTAGTAGAGAGCAGAGCACTGGTCTTGGAAGCGAGGCGCACACTCCACTTCAGACGAGGCAGACAGAAGCCAAGTTGTGAGCTGCAGCTTGCTGCGTGCTTTAGGTCACAGTCGGAGAGCAAATTCCAGAATACATTAAAACACGTGGGATATTTCACTGAGGACACGAATGCCTCAGGAAATACATACTGTTAAGCTTGAGACAAGGGAAAAAAAACCCCACCTACTTCAAGAACCTCTTGCCTCAAAAATGGAATTATCAGATCGTACCCCATCTGTTGCTGATGATCACAAAAGTGCCCACATAAGAAAAACTCTCAAAATGAATGTTTTCAGCAGGTCTTACTTTTGTGTGGCATAAAGGACCATCTCTTGTTGGTAAGATTTCCTGCGTATAGACAGGAAAGCACAGTCTAAAACCAAGCAGAACAGCCCTAATGCTGGTTAGAGTTTGCCTTCCAATGTTAGAGATAGCATATTAAAAGTGAAAGGTAGGGGCGCCTGGGTGGCTCAGTGGGTTAAAGCCTCTGCCTTTGGCTCAGGTCATGGTCCCAGGGTCCTGGGATCGAGGCCCGCATCGAGCCCCGCATCGGGCTCTCTGCTCAGCAGGGAGCCTGTTTCCTCCTCTCTCTTGCCTGCCTCTCTGCCTACTTGTGATCTGTCTGTCAGATAAATAAAATCTTAAAAAAAAAAAAAAGTGAAAGGTAAATGAGTAGCCAATATCTTTTCAGCTGTAATCAAAGAAAGTGTTCCTAGATTGATCCTATATCACCATTTGTACAATAAAATTCAAAAGGAGCATCTTAATGTGAAAAGCAATGCCTACTCATTCTTTCTAAATAAATCAGAACATTATCAAGAGTAGTGAATGCTGCACAAGTTTATTTTGTTTGAAGAAGTGATACCAGATACTTTAAAAAGTATTTCACTTTTGGTTTTATTTTCCTGACTGACGTTTGCATGTGTAAATTTGGAAAATCCACTTTTTAGGTGGTTGCTGCTAAAGTTTTTTTTTTTAAAGGTTTTATTTATTTATTTGACAAAGAGAGTGATCACAAGTAGGCAGAGAGAGGCAGGCAGAGAGAGAGAGAGGAGGAAGCTGACTCCCCGTCAAGCAGAGATCCCGATGTGGAACTCGATTCCAGGACCCTGAGATCATGACCTGAGCCGAAGAGAGAGGCTTAACCCACTGAGCCACCCAGGCACCCGCTGCTAAAGTTTTAATGTGAAATGGTTATGAGTCTCGGGCCAGGGTGTCCTGCTACCTAGCATTCCCGCTCCTTATCTAGTCTAGCAAACTACATATTCCAAATCACAACATACATAGACTTTCTCTGGAAAGTCCTTCATAACCCTGCCCTTCCCTCCTAGGTAGCAGAGTGATCACTTTGGACATTTCTGGATCATTTTGTGCAAATTACTACAATGGCATTTATCACCATATAGAAACTATGTTTCTGTCCCATTCCTATTAGCATGGCAGCTGCAGCACTTGTTTTGTAGTCCTTCTTAGCCAATGTTCTGGTACATAGTAGTGCCTCAATAAATAGCTGATGAATAAATAAATCTCAATATTTTAAATACTTCTTAAAAATCATTAGTTAAAAATATAATATTGTTATTATAATTACCCTAGAGTCTGAAAGCTGCTTTCAAATGGTTCATTTAACATATATCTAAAATAAAGTATATAAAAAACATATGTATGTATGTATGTGTCTGTATATATACATACACACACAGAGGGAGGGAGGGAAGGATGGGGAGGAAGCAAAATATTAATAATCTACCAAGATCTGTTGGACTATTCAATATTTCTCTAGGCCTGAAATTTTCCAGGGTAAAAAGTTGGGTGAAGGGCGCCTGGGTGGCTCAGTGGGTTAAGCCACTGCCTTCGGCTCGGGTCATGATCTCGGGGTCCTGGGATCAAGTCCCGCGTTGGGCTCTCTGCTCGGCAGGGAGCCTGCTTCCTCCTCTCTCTCTCTCTCTCTCTCTGCTTGCCACTCTGCCTACTTGCGATCTCTCTCTGTCAAATAAATAAATAGAATCTTTAAAAAAAAAAAAAAAGTTGGGTGAAAAGGGAAAAAAAGACACTGGAATCCCTTCATAAGTGAAAGTGAATTTATAATGAACAGCTTTATGTTCCCAAAACACATTCACTGCCCATTCAGTCTTTTCAACACCCTTGTGAGTATGGGACTAGAATTCCTATTTTGCAAATGAGAAAAGTGGGATGTGGGCGGCTAAGTGATGCCTCAAGTTTTAAGAGCTGATAAGTAGCAGCCAGCACCTACATAAAGATATCTGAATTCTAAGGCCAGAGGTCTTTTCATTACACTAATTTGCTTCATTGTTAGATGAGTTTTAAAAAAATATTTTGTGTTTCCCCCAAAAGATACACTCAAATCCTAACTCCCAGTGCCTGTGTACATAACTTTACTTAGCAATAAGTTCTGCATGGATGTAAAGTCAAGATGAGGTCATACTGAAGGATGGACCCTAAATCCAATGACTGGGGACTTTGTGAGAGGAAAGAAGAGGGAGGTTTGGTACAAAGATACAGGAAGACATACAGGGAAGAAGGTAGGCGTGCAAAAGCAATCCAGCTACGAGCCAAGGAGTGCAGAGGATTGCTGGCAACCACGGCAGGCTAGGAGAGAGAGGCCTGAGACCAAGTCTCCTTCAGAACTTACAGAAGTAACATACCCTGTCATGATCTTGATTTTGGATTTGATATCCCTAGCCTCCAGAACTGTAGGAGAATATATTTCTGTTCTTGCTTTGTTTTGTTTTTAGAGAGGGAAAGGGGGACGACACAGAGAGGGAGGGAGAGAGTATCCCAAACAAGCTCCACACCCAGCACAGAGCCTGATGCGGGCTTGATCCTACAACCCTCAGATCATGACCTGAGCCCAAACCAAGAGGTGTATGCTTAACTGACTATGTCCCAGGTGCCCCATATATTTGTTTGTTTGTTTTAAGCCATTTGGTTTGTGATCATCTGTTACAGTAGCCCAAGGAAACTAATATGGTAGTTATCATTTGACCTGTAGCATATATAATTTTTATGCAATAGTATGTGTGATAGGAGGATTTGAGTTACTCATTTTATAGGACGTGTCCCCTCTGACCTCACATGGAGGGACAGAGAAATGGCAAAAACAATTAAAAAAAATTTTTTTTACCAATTTTAGAGTTTTCCTGATAAATAATACTGCTGCACTGTATATTTAAAAATATGAATCCATTTATAAAAAAATTATCGGTGAGATTACAATACTTACTTGGTCATGTGCTCCCAAATATGTATCGTCTTCTGCCATTCTGGAGCTGTGCATCAAAACAAAACCAAACCAAACTATAAGAATGGAATGACACTTAAGAATTCCATCATGTAGGAGTAAACTACATTATTCCAGTAACACCAGACATAATCCTTTTTAAAAGATCTTAGAAGGGGGGACAGCAACCTTAGAAGAGTAGTTCCTTTTTGGAATTGAAATCTACTAGCAGAAAAATTGCACAATCAAGGAATTACCACATATGTACAATCCAGAATTGGGGCAAGCTCACAACAGTGTCCTGGAGTTTGGTGAAACCAGTCTTCATCCTCTATATAGAAAGCATACATAATTCAATTCTTAGAGGTCACTTCTATTTGTCACCACCTAGACTTCGAAGATTCAGTCTTAGTGCTTCGTGTAGATTCTTTTCCAGCCTTTCATGAATTCTGTGATGGTCCTAGAACTGTGCCCAAGCTTTCTACCCAGAGTTCAAGTTGAGAAGCTCAGAGAGGGTCCTCCTGCTGTCAGAGGGGCCTGTCAGTGATCTGCACAGCACCAGGGGAGGACAGCTAACGTGTGCAGTGCTCTGCCCTCCAGCACGTTCCACTTCAGGGAGTCATTTCCTACCCTTGTCCAAGTGGTAGAGAAGGGCACCTGGGCTGCTCAGTCGGTTAAGTGTCTGGCTCTTGGTTTCAGCTCAGTCATGAGGGGTCCTGAGATCTAGCCCTGTGCCGGGCTCCACGCTCACAGTGGAATCTGTTTGAGATTCTCCCTCTCCCTCTGCCTCAGCCCCTCCCCTTACTCGCACACCCATGTGTACTCTCTCTCTCAGATAATCTTAAAAAAAAAAAAAAGTGGTAGGGAAAGACTATAAGAGTCCTTATTATCAAGGCTATCATCTCAGATTTAATCAATCCCAGCCAGAAATTAATGTACCGCAGGCCCTAGCAATCTTTGACTACCTGGAGACCCTGAAAAAAGTGAGAAACCATGTGGCCAGATAAAAAATTTATCTAAAAATCACATATCATTTTGGGCTTACTTACTTAAGAACTATCCTTATCATTACTTTAAATACAGGCTGATTTTATTAAAGTTACCTAGATCAAATTTTAGATCTATCTACATGAAAGATTAAAGGACAAAAAAAAAAAAAGGCTGAAAGCAAATATTAATTCCCCCAATAAATTTTTCTTCTATTTTTTACTGAAATACAGTTGACACACGATTTTACATTAATTTCAGGTATACAGCATTCCTGAGACAAGTTTTTCTTTTTTCTTTCATGAAGTCTTTAAAGCACTTGAGATTCTGGGTGAGAATCTTAACTGCACACCAAAATCTGTTTGTCTCCTTTTGCATGGTAATAGTTGTGGCTGGAAATGTGACTGTTCAGCTTGACTCTACCCCACACTTCCTTAGAATTAGGGGTGGCCACTTGCTGAAACGCTCACCAGGGGAATGTCAAAACTATTTGCGTGCCTCTTCCAGGTCTGGGCTTGAGGCCCTCCCCACGTGTCCTTCATGTTTGTGCGCTTCTCTCTCTTTCCTGCTGGATAAAACCTAGACGTGAAGGAGACCTAGCTTCTTCCACATGGGTGATGATGAATGACAGATAATACTGGTGATGGTGTGAGAAAGAAGAAGTGTCTTTGTTCTTTGACTAGTGTATTGCTGGGTCTCTCTAGTAAAACAGGCTGATGGGATCGGGAGGGAGACAAACCATAAGAGACTCTCAATCTTACAAAACAAACTGAGGGTTGCTGGGCGGCAGGTGGAGAGGGTGGTTGGGTTATGGACATTGGGGAGGGTATGATGTGCTATGATGAGTGCTGTCAGCTGTATAAGCCTGACGATTCACAGACCTGTACCCCTGGGGCAAATAATTCATTATATGTTAATATAAATATTAATAAAAATATTTTTTAAAAACAGGCTAACCTTTACCCTAACAAATATATCTCCAGTAAGGACAAGATCCTCCAAAGAGGACCCTGGTTCCCATGAAATCCTCTCCTGCCAGAGCCCTCGTGCCTGACGAGGACTGAGCAAGCCTCGTGAGGGTTGCTAGCGGCATACAGAGCAGGGTTCAACTTCAGCAGAAGGGAAAAAAGTGTGTCCAGTAAATAAGAACTCCATGCAGATTGGAAAGAAATATTTGTCTAAAACATAAAACTGCTAAAGATTGAGAAATAACTGTAATCAATTAAGAGAAGTAGCTTAAAAAAAGGGAAAATTGCCCTTATATAGTAAAAAGGAATGAAGTCATTCAAAATTCCAGCATTTTCCCACTGCTGAGTGTGTGATTTTGGATATACAATGAAACTCACTATGGCCTCTGTTTCCTCATCTGTAAAATAGAGGTTTTGATGGGATCAACCTCTGAGAACAGCAGAATTTTGTTGAGCTTGGAGTAGATTAGTTGACTAATAAATGCCCATTCAAAGAACAAATCATAACTCGCTCTGTAAACCTGGATTTTTATATGTACTTAGGTATATATCTATATTATATAGTCATCATCATAATTTTCAGTTACCTGGAGAATACTAATAAAATAGTCAGTGTTACACTGAAATGCAGTGTTAATGGCAGTTACAATATTCCATGTGGAAAATCCTTATTCTTAGAACACCATAAAGAGTCCAAGCTTCCAAGACAAATAGTAAGATCTTTTTTTATTTCCTTTTTGCCTTTAGGCTTTCCATTAATGTAAGCAAGACCACTGACTTATTAAACTGATAGAATCCATTGAGTACCTGTGACTTTGAATATATATGTGTGTGTACATGTACATATAGCTGTAGATCATTTCCTGACCTTTGAATGTATGGATTTAAAATACAGTGGCCCTCACTTTGATTTTAAAAACTCAACTAAAACTACTCTAACTGTAACAGGGTTCTTATCACGATCCTTACTATAGTTAAAACTTTAACAGGAATCTCTAAACTGTAGGCAATGGACAAATTTCCCAATTAAACATAGTCTTCCTCCCAACATCTTCCCCAGGCTTTTCGCAGAAACGTGTGTCAAAAGATCATGATTTTAAAAGCCCAATCGCAGCCCAAGAGATACCCGGGTGGTGACTGAAATCTGAACTTCTACGGGCTTTGTAAGGCAGTTAAATTCACCATGAGGAGCTGACGTAACAGGAACCCTCAGAGTGATGTCAATATTAGCTCATAATTTTAAAAATAAAAAGTCAAAAAAAACCAAGAATTCTTTGGAAAGGGTGAATCACTGAGTCATATTTGCATTAATTGTAAAAGCAAGTTTTATTTCAAAATTCTGAAACACCAACTAAGCCTTTGGAACTGAAGGATCAGGAAAGACCAGGGAAAGCCCCTCCCGGCCCCCTGCTCCTTGAGCTCGTCTCTCACTTTCCCTTCGCACAGTTCTGTGCTTTTGAGGAAGGACCTTGAAACAGAAAGGAAGATACTGGGTTGACTAGTGAGAAGATGGGCCTAAGCTCTGCATCTCTCTCTCCCAATGGTGAGGTTTTCAGGAAAATGTTCACACTGTGGAAAGAGAAATAGAAAATATAGCCAGGTAGCAATAAAAGAGCTTCTCCTGGGATTGTTTGTGTTTCTCACTTGAGAAGCATAATGTAACTGGCTAAGTTCTAAACATGTGATGAGTTCTACATGAAAAGTCTAATGGATTATTTGCTGCACATCTGTGACAATCTTACCACTGACATCAAAGGCCAGCATAAAGAGTTCTTAGTGAAGGGAGCACGACCAAGGCCACTTCCCTCCTTATAAGTGGAGGAATTTTCTAGGATCAAATATATTCACATTTTTTTTTTTTAATCAGGGCCCACTGTAAGGAAACATACCCTTTTTGTTCTATTAGATTTCATTAAAAAGAAAAACAAGCTTTTCAAACGCATTGACAATCTGCAGTTCAAAAAACAGAATTTTAGGTGCCATTCAGAGGATGCAGTTGGGAATCAGATAAGGGTCTATTTCCAAGATTATATTCAGCTATAACAGACACCACTTAGGTATAATTTTAATAACAATCTAGATAGCAGTGAAGATGAAATTAGAGGAAAGACAGTGACTTTCACCATTTCTGTTGAATAATAAATTGATATAGATAAAGCCTATTTATCTAGACAGAAGAATTTTCCAGAGGAAATGTACTGTAAGGTTTACACATGTGTGTACTACATATAATGGGAAACATTCAACTGAGATTATCTTTTGATTTGGCAATCCCACTTCCAGAGATCTGTGCTAAAGAATTATATGAGCAAATGTGCAAAAAAAAAAAAAATTAGTACAAGGATATGCATTGCTGCAAAAAACTGGAAACAACCTAAATGTCCTTTGATGCCAGATTAATTATAATATTGTTACACTCTTACCATACATATTACGTGGCTGTTAAAAAGAATAATTCAGGGAGGGAGACAAACTATAATAGATTCTTAATCTCACAAAACAAACTGAGGGTTGCTGGGGTGTGGGGGAGTAGGGAGAGGGTGGTGGGGTTATGGACATTGGGGAGGGTATGCGCTATGGTGAGTGCTGTGAAGTGTGTAAGCCTGATGCTTCATAGATCTGTACCCCTGGGGCTAATAATATATTATATGTTAATAAAAATAATTAATAAAAAAGAATAATTCGTATCCATATATAGTGACATGGAGATTATTACTACCTAAGTTATACGTTCCTATGTTTTAATTTTCTAACTCATTTATGTAATTAGAAATACATGTTTTTAAGAAAAAAGAAAAATGCCATGCTGAACTTAAAAGTTTAACTCCAACATCTTTAACAATTAATGACATAGTGAATCACACATGAAGTATGAATGAGTGAGCAGTTTGTAAGCACTACTGGAATCCTCTTCAAATAAATATAACAGAAAAAATTTAACTTTAAAGGGACTATTTGGGGCACCTGGGTGGCTCAGTGGATTAAGCCTCTGCCTTCGGCTCAGGTCATGATCTCAGGGTCCTGGGATTGAGCCCCGCATCGGGCTCTCTGCTCGGCAAGAGCTTGCTTCCCCCTCTCTCTCTGCCTCTCTGCCAACTTGTGGTCTCTGTCTGTCTGTCAAATAAATAAATAAAATCTTTGAAAAAAAAAAGGGGGCTATTTATTTACACCTTTCTTCTGATATGTGAGTTTATGATGATGAAAGAAACGTTAGTGGTTACTTTTCACAAAATAGCTGTTTATTACAAGTTTTTTTAAAAAAAAATCAGTATTTGTAATCCACTACATTTAGATTCCTATAAACTCATTTTCCATGTTTCCCATACCTCCACCCATTTTCAGCTCCTTAATGCTTTACTTGGGTGCAATGCTACCAATGTGACCAACAGAGAAAATAGCTCCCTCAGAAGTACAAACACATCATGGTTGGAGCTAGTACAGGTCCCTGTCCACGATGGAATGCCAATCCAATAGAGAGAGAAGATACATACACAACCTCCAACTGTTAACTCATGTAAAGCATATTAGCATAGTCATTGGCACACAGTAAACGTTAAGCATTTTGTTAGAGCATAATAAACTAGTTTATGTTAGGTTATGGGAAAAGTAATACAGATAGGAAGTATTTTAGGCATTCTGAGAAGAATCAGGTACTTTTCTTTCCTATCCCACATGTATGGGTACACTGCCACATTCCCTCTTTATCTCTATCCTTATTACTGTTGAATCAAATGTCTGCATATTTTGTCACTAGGGACATTTGGCAATGTCTGGAGACACTATTAGTTATCACACTGGCAGTGTGACACAGTGGACAGTCCTACTGGCATTTAGTGTGTAGAGGTTAGAGATGCTGCTAAAGACCCTGTAACGTACAGGACAACCCTTTACAATGAAGAAATACCTGAACCCAAATGTCAGTAATGCCACAAAAGAGAAACCTGATGAAAGCCATCATATAACAGTACTTTGGTTCACATGTGTAAAGAACTAAACTTCATCAATTACTACCAATGAATCAGGAAGCACTAGCATGATTTACACATTTCACTTAATTTTCACAATATTCCTGAGAAATATGGTCCCGGAGGAGAAAACCGAGGTTTACTGACAGCAAGTCATTGGCTGAGGTTGACAGAGTAATGCTAGCTAATCTGACTCTGTAGACTATGGTTCGTTCATCTACCTAGGAGGCAGATGTGATTTTTTCCTTGACTTAAAATTTAATTCATTCTAATCCAGCATTTTTGCTCCAGGTCTCCTGCATGTTCAGGTTGGAGCTAGTCCATTCAGTGCATAGCCCAAATAGCAGAGTAGGACTGTGACAACGCACTCAAGTGAGTTCTTCCTGAGATAGTCAAATGTGAAGGTGAAAATACCAGAACAACAATAGCTGCTTTTTATTTTGTTTTGTTTTAAATATCTCCTCTGGGGAGGCCTAGATGGCTCAGTTGGTTAAGCATCCGCCTTCAGCTCAGGTCATGACCCAGGGTCCTGGGATCGAGTCCCATGTCAGGCTCCTTGCTTCTTTAGGAACTTGCTTCTCCCTCGGCCTGCCACTCCCCCTGCTTGTGCTCTCGTTCTCACTCTCTGACAAACAAATAAAAGCTTTAAAAATATATATCTCTTTTGTTCAATTACAAAGGATAGAAGGAGAATAAAGAGACTCCCTTTCTAAAATATGTCCATAGAAAACACTATACTCACTAATGGTAGAATAAAAGAATGTAGATCTTTAAAACTAAGGTATATTGAAATATTCCTTGAAAGCATTCCTTCCTTCATTAATTTAGTCATTCATTGAAAAAAAAAATTTAGACTTACTATGTGTCAGTTTCCCATGACAGCAAAATATACAAGAGTGTATTCCCAGGGCCCACAGTTGTGGTAGATTGGAAGCAATGACCAAACATTCTTTGCAATTCCACCCAAAGGTAAAATCTATTTCTTCTCCAACCCTTGAATCTTAGCAGGCCTGTAAGTTGCTCTGACAAATAGAATAAGATAGAAGTGTGAGTTTTAAATGCCGGCTTCAGGGGCACCTGGGTGGCTCAGTGGATTAAGCCTCTACCTTCGGCTCAGGTCATGATCTCACGGTTCTGGTATCGAGCCTGCATCAGGCTCTCTGCTCAGCGGGAAGCCTGCTTCTCGTTCTCTCTCTGCCTGCCTCTCTGCCTACTTGTGATCTCTCTCTCTGCCGGCCTCTGCTCTCTCTCTGCTGCCTCTGCTCTGCGTACTTGCAATTTCGGTCTGTCAAATAAATAGTCTTTAAAAAAAAAAAAAAAGCCAGAGAGGCTTTTTCAAGAGAGAGATTCAAGAGAGGCCTTGCAACAGCAATTCTTGCTCTCTTGGAACACTGCTGCCATGTGAACAAGCATGAGCTAGCCCACTGGAGAATTGGAGATCCTGTGGAGCAGAGAGGTCCTACTGGACACCCCCCTAAACCAAACAGCATCAGATGAGCAACCAAAAGACTTCAAAGATCAGCAGAACCAGCCCAGACCAGATGACCTACAGAGTCTACCAAATTGAGGGAAATAACAAACATTTGTGTTTTAATTAGCTTTGTGGTAATTTTTTACACAGCAAAAGCAAACGAATGCAACAGTTTAGTAGGTAGGAAGACATATAGGCAAAAGCAATGCAACATGGTAAGTACCACAGGAAATGGAGGGTGTGTATGGAGTGGTTTAGTTATCTTGGCAATTCAGTAATTATATTTTCTTTGTTAGGGTCCTATTCAGAACCTATTCCCCACCCCCACATTCTGTACTCATTTTTACTATATTTGCTTATTCAGTTCCTAATAAAACAAAGGAAACAAGTACATTAGCCAAAAATACTGTAATGCAAACAGAAATAAAATTAGTACTGTAAAACCTTCAAAATATAAGTATTAATACATTGTTACTAGCATTAAGCACAGATATCATTAAGAAACAATAAACCTTTTAGTACTTTCAATTCTCTAAAATCTTAATTTCAACTCTCTAAAATCAAATTAATCATTCTTGCAGCAATGGCTCTCTTCTTGACTTCCTGGTTTCTGCCAATATATCATTGTCTCAGGTACTCAGGGTCAAAAGTTCTGTCACCTTTTTCTCCTTTCCCTCTCCTTATTTCACACATATTCAGTTAATAACTGATTCCTGCTGATTTCTTCCTTGTATTATTTCTTGTATCTGCCCCCTCTTTCCACTCCCACTGTTGTATTCTAGTTGAACTTTCACTGCCTCACTTCTGAATGATAGTAGTAGCCTCCCTACTATTCTCCTTTATAAGGTCAAAAGACCATCAACCACTCAGCTTATTATTTATTATATTAAATCGTATTATAAACATCATCTGTTCCTATGTCCTAACCAAAACGCTTTATTATAGACAGACTGATCGATAATTCAAAAATGCCTTGTTCACTTCCACCTTGTGTTTTGTTCATGGTAGCCTTACATCCTGAAATGCCATCTTTCTTACTTATGTATTACCGACTCTTCAAGCCGGTATTTCTTCTGTAACCTACAGCTATGCAGTCCACACAAGGGCTCTAACACTTAGGTGTACTGGTGACTTTACACCTGACAACATACTGATCTACTACAATTTAACTTTATATATTTACCATCTTCTTTATGGATATAAATGCCTGAAAAGTAGATACAAGAGCTTCACTTCTTTGTATCACCAAATTAATAAATACTAAGTACTTTTAAAAAATGATATTATATTAATAGTAGGAAACACTGCAATTTCAGATTTGTCAAAAATGTGGACTCTTGGTTTTAGTCATGACAGGGTAATGATTATTGAACGCGCCCAACACAACTGTAAAACTATACAAAATAACTGAGGAATAATGGAAGACACTGGGCATGGAAACAATTGAGGTGAGCTCTAAAATCACTTTTTGACTATGTTCCAAACCATGATACAAGGAAGTAGAGTCCAAACAGAGATCTCCAGTCTCACTGGGCAGGGTACCAGAAATGAGGAATTTACATAGACAAAAACGTTCAGAAATCTGCATGGGGTCACCTCTGGTAATGAATACATTCTAAGCTGTGCTAGTACAGGACAAGATTCTATAAAGCCTACTAGAAAAACAGTTGTCAGGGATCTAAGAGCTGAATGGAAATTCTAGAAGTTTTGGGAACCTATGACAAACACTGACGTTCCAATCATCCAGGATGAAGAGACATCACTGAACAATCTGAGCATTTAGCTCTGACACCAGAAAGATCATGTTCCTGGAATAAGGGGCATACCCTAGAATAAAGTCTACTCTAAGCCCAACTTTATAAAACCAGGTATTCACCAGTTAAATTTATTGCCTATTACAACAAAACTCAACACTGTTTAAAGGAAGACAAATATACATATCTCTACAACATAGTACCCACAGAGTACAACAAAAAGGACAAAACATGCAAAGAAGTAGGAGAATATGACTCAAAAGAAAATAATGACACAAATTATGGAATTAGCAACCAATGACTTTAAAACTGTTAGTAGCAATATGTCCAAGAAAATGAAGGAAAAAATGAACATACTAAATGGATAGGGAATCTTGGAAGAGAAATGGAAATAAAAAAGAAAAAGAGCCAATAGAAAATTCTACATCAAAATGGGATTTTATTAGATGACCTGATCAGCATATTGAACACTATAGAAGAAAGGATCAATAAACTTGAATATTAGTCAATAAAATCTATCTAAACTGAAGCACAGAGACAAAAGGCAGAAAAAAATTAGGACACCTTTCATGACCTATGAGATGATATCATGTTATCATGTGGTCTTATATGTGTCATTTAGAGTCCTAGAGAGAAAGAAGAAAAAATATTTGAAGAAATAATGGCCAAGAATTTTCCAAATTTGGTTTAAAAAAAACAAAATCAACCCATAGATCCATGAATCTCAAAGATGCCATGTTGGATGAAGACAAAACCATGCTAAGTCACATCACAACAAAAACTGATAAAAATTAATGCTCTAGAAAACAATCCTAAAAACACTCAGGGACAAGCAGGGATAATGATAAGTATGATGGCTGACTTATCAGAAACAATGATGACAATACTGAAAGGAAAAACAAGATTAGTGTACAGTTCTATACTCAGCAAAATAACCTTTAAAAATCAAGGTGAAATTGAGATTATTTTTCAAATAAGCAACAGCTGAGAGAATTCATCCTCTGCAGGTCTGCAGCCTGTTAAAGAGAGTTGTTCATGATGAAGGGAAATTATACTGGATAGCAATTTGGATGTACACGGATGAATAAAAAAGGCCAAAGA
Source organism: Mustela nigripes (assembly GCF_022355385.1). Classification (NCBI taxonomy): domain Eukaryota; kingdom Metazoa; phylum Chordata; class Mammalia; order Carnivora; family Mustelidae; genus Mustela; species Mustela nigripes. The sequence continues at coordinate 165,513,730 of NC_081557.1, read as the reverse complement.
TGATGAAAACGGGGGTAAGTATAAGACCTTTTTTCTTGTGTGCTATTAAAAAATATGATCTATTTTTGGGTTTGTAACATATGCAGAAGTAAAATGTGGAACAAAAATAGCACAGAGGAAGGGAAAAGGATAAGTGGAAGTATACCACTGTCAAGTTCTTACATTATATATGAAATATTATAGTATTTATTTGTGGTAGACTCAAGGGTGCATATTGTAATCCCCAAAGTAAACAGTTTAAAATATATCCAATGAAGGAGAGGAAATGGAATTTTAAAAAACTAACCTATTCAAAAGATGGCAGGAGAGGAGGGAAAAAACAGTAAAGAACAAACAGATGGCACAAGTATATAATAATTACCAAGATGGTACGTTAAGCCCAACTATATCAATAATTATATTCAATGAAAATGGACTAAACAGACCAAAAGAAAGTAGAGATGGTCTGACTGGACAAAAAAAGCAAGACCTGGAGCGTCTGGGTGGCTCAGTGGGTTAAAGCCTCTGCCTTCAGCTCAGATCATGATCCCAGGGTCCTGGGATAGAGCCCTGCATTGGGATCTCGGCTCAGCGAGGAGCCTGCTTCCTCCTCTTTCTCTCTGCTTGTTTCTCTGCCTATTGGTGATCTCTGTCTGTCAAATAAATGAATAAAATCTTTAAAAAAAAAAAAAAAGCAAGACCCAAGTATATGCTTTTCATAAAAATTATGCTTTAATATTAAAGACTCAAATAGTTTAGTATCAGGATGGAAAGTTATGACAGTTACACCATGGAAATACTAGATATAAAAAGCAGGTTATAGTAAAATATCAGATACAGTAGACTTCAAGAGAGGAAATATTACCAGTGGCAAAAAGAAACATTTCTTAAGAATAAAAGGGTCAATTCATCACAGAGAAATAATGATCTTAATGCATATGCATATATTAACAGAGCTTCAAAATACAAGAAGCTAAAGTGGCAGAGCTAAAGGAAGAAACAGAAATATATATAATTATAGTTAACATTTTTAACACTCCTCTCTCAGTAACTGATGAAAGCAAATCAATAGAGCATCAGTAAAGATATAGAAAGTGTAGGAACATCATCCTTAATAAAACTAAGTGCATGTATAGAACACAACAATGACTAGCAGGCACATTCTTTTCAAGTGCACATGGAATATTCACCAAGACAGACCATATGTTGGACTATAAAACAAGTCTCAATAAATTTCAAAGAAGTGAAAGCATACAGATATGTTATCTAAACACAATAAAATTAAATTAGAATCAATAACAGAAAGATTCCTAGAAAATCCTCAACTACATATAATTAAGTAAAGATATTAATCTGGGAGGGGGGAGAAGTACCTCTTAGAATCAATAAAACATAGTAAATATAACTTCTTTTCCCTGTGTGATAGAAGCATATAAATTCTTGCTGTATCATGTCTACTGTACCCATGGAGGACAGGGATTTTCTTAGATCAGAATGCATTCTAATGTGTTCCCTAAGTATGAATCTTTGCCTATGCTTGTCTTCTCAATCATAAATGAATGAAATTTATAGGGTCAAAAAAATATTCTGGACATTTTCTATCATATTATAATTAAGTGCCATATATACTAAATGGCAGATTCCATTCTGAGTAAAATTTACTTTTGTTAATAGTATAGTCGGATGAAATACGGTGAATCTAAATTTGTATAGCTAGAGAAGCTTTCTAAAGATTACAGTAAATTAGGGGCGCCTGGGTGGCTTGGTGGGTTAAGCCACTGTCTTCGGCTCGGGTCATGATCTCAGGGTCCTGGGATCGAGTCCCGCATGGGGCTCTCTGCTCGGCAGGGAGCCTGCTTCCCTCTCTCTCTCTCTGCCTGCCTCTCTTTCTACTTGTGATTTCTCTCTGTCAAATAAATAAATAAAATCTTAAAAAACAAAAGATTACAGTAAATTAGATGAAAACCTTACATGTTATAACTGAAGTCACTCAGGAGATACTGTTGCCTTCCATTTCCACATAAAAACCAATTCAATACATTAAGTTTGAGGTCTTTCATTCAGGTGGCATTGGAAAGGGATTTGATTTACTACAAATTTATTCTCTAAAAATAGAGTATGATGGTTGGGGGAGGGGATAAAGGATGAATAGGTGGAACACAGGACTTTAAAGGCCATTTATATACCCTTGTAGAATTCCATAATGATGGATACATGTCATTGCACATTTGTCCAAACTCAAAGAATGCACAATACCAAGAATGAACCTTACACAAACTAAGGACTTTGGGTGCTTACCATGTGTCAATGTAGGATCATCAACTGTAACAAATGTACACCCTGATGGGAGATGCTGATAATGGGAGACTATGCATAGAGAGTGGCGAGGGTGTAGGGGAAATCTTTGTACTGTATCAATTTTGTGGTAAATCTTAAACCGTTCTAAAAAAAAAAATGAAGACTTAATTAAAAAGATGGAGTACAACCAAATTTTAATTTCATGTCTGGCCTTTGTCTTGAGCACCATTTTGGAGTATTTGTATTTTCAGACTGAAGAGGAAGTAGACCTCAAGAATTATGAATTGGAGATTAGCATTATTTTGATTAGATAGGGAGAAAACAAGTTCTCTTAAATTTGAGTATGACAACTTCAGTTTGGATTTTCATTTTTATTTATCTTCACATATCTATAAAAGTACATCCTTTATGTTTTAAATGAAAAGGATTAATCATGTGAGCCATTAATACTTGCTTGATTCTATGGATATGGTGACAATCGCTCTGGAGGGAAAGAAGGTTTCCTTGAAGAAATAAGAACAACAGTGACCTTCCAATTAAACAAACACACAAATGATGATTTGCAAGCATCAAAATCAGGTCTTATACAGGGAACTTTCAGTCTTTAAATCTAGTTATGAAGGCATTTCCACATTGACCATAGATAAATCCTTCAATTTATGCAGATGTCAATGTAAAAGGGAAGAAAAAAGTGAACTACATTCTCTTCCATTTCTTCTTCTTTTTTTTTTTTAAATATTTTATTTATTTATTTGACAGCCAGAGATCACAAGTAGGCAGAGAGGCAGGCAGAGAGAGAGAGAGAGAGAGGAGGAAGCAGGCTCCCTGTGGAGCAGCGAGCCCGATGCGGGACTCAATCCCAGCACCCTGAGATCATGACCATGACCTGAGCCGAAGGCAGAGGCTTAACACACTGAGCCACCCCGGCGCCCCTTCTCTTCCATTTCTGATAAGGTCTGATGTGAATTCTTCTTTCTCCCATGTCTCTTTATCAGTGACCTTGACTGCTGGGCAATAAACAAAATATTTACTCAAACTCATAAATGACAAATTCATATGAAAATCTGAATTGTTTTCTACTTTTACAAACATATTTTGTTTAGTGATCAAAGTCTTAAATGAACTGACCTTAGAGCTTTTAACCACAGCACAGTTCCTACTTGTGGGAAGCTCATTATTAGTACCTTGGAGTAATGAAATCATTCAGTCAATTTTCAATTGTATGTGGATGAATTTATTTGTGGACTCATGGAATCAACATGCCTACAATCCAAAAGTCAGTAGTGAAACCCATTTTTTGAAAAGAATTTATTATTTATTTGAGAGAGACACAGACAGAGATAGAGACAGAGAGCACAGCCAGGGAAAAGAGGGAGAAACAGGCTCCCTATCAAGCAGGGAGCCTGACATGGGGCTTGATCCCAGGACTCTAGGATCATGACCTAAGCAGAAGGCAGAGGCTTAAGCAACTGGGCCACCCGGGCACCCCATTAGTGAAGACTTTTTTTTTTTTTTAAAGATTTATTTATTTGACAGAGAGAAATCACAAGTAGACAGAGAGGCAGCCAGAGAGAGAGAGAGAGAGAGAGAGGGAAGCAAGCTCCCTGCTGAGCAGAAAGCCCGATGCGGGACTCGATCCCAGGACCCTGAGATCATGACCTGAGCCGAAGGCAGCGGCTTAATCCACTGAGCCACCCAGGCGCCCCTAGTGAAGACTTTTAAATGAGAGTGAAGGGTAGGGGTCCTGACCATGAAGGGGCAGAAAAAAGGCTTTTGGGGAGCTGGTAATGTTCTTTCTAGAGCACCACCTAAGTTAAGGTATTCACTTTGAGGTAAATCACTAAAGCTATACTTTTATGATTAATGCAATCTTTTAGCTATGTAATTCTTCAATCTTAAAAAGGCTAATGTAAAGAGAAAAATTTTAAAACTGATAATATTAAATGACCTAAAGTCCATGAAATTATTGATTTCTGCCTTGTTCAGTATTACCGTTCCTCAAACCTGGCACTGGAAAGGACCCAATGTATATTCAAATGAATTAATGGTTAAAAAAAAATCATACTATGCAAAGGTAGAAGAGCTTCTATAAAAAAGCAAAGATTCCCCTATCCCACCTCTCTTCATCTTCAATCCTGCTTTTCAGAGTGACTTTTTACCACTCCTAACTTTCTCTCTTTTGGTTTTCATGGGGGTTCTTTCCATATTTCCAAACACCATGTTTATATCTTTTTTCTTAATTTGTCAATTTTAGACATTATGTTCTTGTTCTGACACATGAGGACTGAGCTTACATTACTACCACTTCCCTTTTTTCCTCTTCCAACTATATAATTAATGAGAGCTTGAACCCAGCTATAGTTAAAATATTGAATTTTATATTCAATTTCTGTATCAAGTGTGTCTTCAATTTCTTTGGAGAAATGTGAATTTAAGTTTATGGCAGAGATTAATAACAAAAAGGTGCAACCCCAGAAACACCTGATGTCAGAATGAAACTAGACTAAGACCATAAATGATAACTCAAAATGCAAAAATGAACAGTTCCTCACATTATCATAATGACAGTCAAGAATTATCTTTGTACCTGCTCACATGCGCATTTTCTTTAGGGTGACTTTGCTCAATAGAGCAAGAAAATCTGAACGCTTCCAAATAATACGATTATATCAAAGAAAGAATTTTAGAAGTAGATGGTCATTTAGTTTAACCCTCTCATTTTTATACATAGGAAAAATGAAATGCAGAGAAATTAGCTTGCCCAGAGCCACACAGCTTAATCAATAGCTACCTAGTCAGTATCTGCTGACATTCTCCTTAGTTATTTACTTACTCATTTAGCAAACTTACCAGGTGCTATGCAAAGAAAAAGTAAGATAAAATCCCCACCCTCAAGATATTTTCTTTCTAGAAAACATAATATGTCAAGAGAAGATGGATTGCAAGCACGTAACTTCAGGATGAGGTCAGGGAGAATGGATAGAGGAGAAAAAGAGAGAGAAATGATGACGCCCCAACCATCTACAGAGGTTGAGAAGTTGGCTAGGAAGGAAAGGACACACCTCACACAGGGAGCGCGTATGCAGAGGCATTCAAAGTGAGAAAATACAGAGAATAAGGAACTGAAAATTGATGTGGATGATCTGAGAAATAGGGGATTGGCGAGGAGCAAGGGTGGGAAGTGAGCTGTGCAGGAATCAGCTTGTGAAGACAACAGAGACTGATTTCAGAAATATAAAGACTGTGACATGATCAGACTTGCGCTTTAGAAAGCTGACCTTTATGCTGGAATGAAAGATGGAATAGAAGGAGATAATGAATCAGGAGACAATGCGAAAATGAAAGTTAGGAATTCAATGAGGAAGGGATGGATTTGGGAGGTGAGGAGGAGGCTGAGTTAACAGAACTTGGTGATCGGAGGAGATAAATGACTAGGAATGAAGAATGGTCTCCTAGATTTCTGGCATGGGGAACCTACCAAATGGATCATGGTGGGCTAACAACTGCACTCCTTAATGTGCATGGGGGGTCGGGGAGGGACTGCAAGTTGGTCAATGAGCATGACCATAAATTTGATACTGGCATACTGATGCGGATATCTACGCGAAGATACCTAAGTGGCTCAGCAATAAAATTACTGTTTTTTTGTGGCTTACCTTGAATGCCTGGATTCCTTCAGTTTAACATATGTTTAGTAAATATAGCATAACCGTCCCTCGAATCATCTATTTCAACAAAAGATTGAACCACCTTCATAAACAACTTGGACTAATTCCTATTTGGCCTTTACAGCACACTTTCTAAGAGAAATGGGATACTTTCCCTGACTATCATAAAAAAGAACTTGAGGGTAAATGACTGCTAAGGTAATGTTTTAAAATAGTCAGGGCACCTGGGTGCTCAGTTGATTAAGTGTTTGCCTTAAGCTCTGGTCACCATTCCAGGACCCTGGGACCCGACATTGGGCTCCCTGCTCAGTGAGGAGTCTGCTTCTCCTTCTCCCTCTCTCCCTGCTTGCGTTCTCTGTCTCTCAAATAAATAAATAAAATCTTAAAATAGTCGGGAAATATTAAAATGTTCTAAGGTGTACTTGTTAAATTTAGTTAAGTGCTTAAAATGGGAAATGGGGTAAAGACATGGAGAGAAACCATAACGATACTTTATCAATTGAATGTTATGTTATGGCATGAGAGCAAGGAAATACATTTAATTGTCAAATACCATCCTTTTGATTTTAATTTCCCAAGTGTACTGAGGTTTGCTGAATCACAACTGACTTTAAAATGTTTTCAGAATGAGGGGAAATAACCATTGTTTTTAATTAATCAAAAATAGGATAAGCCACAGTGAAATGCCTATAAGGAAAGTTCTTTTCAATCTCTCTTTTTGTCATGACCCTCCCCTTCTCCTCCATGATACATAGAATTCATCCTTTTCTCTGGAATATTGATTCACTTTCTAGGTTATTTTTGTTATTCATATTTAAGTCAGTAAGAAAGTTCAAGATCTAATTTTATAGAGGACACTCCCACTAAATCCTTACTTATGCTCTCATTATTCTTGATTTTGACCAAATTTTTAAGACTCATAGATTTAAAACACACACACACTTAACTTACATACCTTACTATATGTCAACTACATAATAAATGAATGAATTAAATAAATATTGTATGGGATTTGCTATGTTTTTGGTTCATTTTAATCCATCCCCAACAAAATATTTTCCCAGGCTTCCTGGATGGCTTGAAATGAGCAGTGTGAATACTTTCTATAAAACAATCTTTTCTGGGCACCTGGATGGCTCAGTTGGTTAAGCACCCGACTCTTGATTCTGACTCAGGTCATGATCTCAGGGTTCTGAGATCCAGCTCCCGTGCTGGGCACGGAGCTTACTTAAGATTCTCTCTCCATCTCCTTTTGCCCCTCTGCCCCCACTCCTTCCATTAAAAAAATAATAATAATAATCTTTCTATTGCCTAGATTTTACATTCTATTTTAATTTTATATAAACTAATGGTTTTGTGTACTCCCTTAAGTACTTTCCTGAATATCCAACAAAACTAAAAGCATCAAGTTTAATTTTTATTCTTTACCTTCTTCATGTTTCTTCCTACTTTAAATTTCTTCTGTATAAACAGCCATTCAGACTCCTTCCATTCCTTCTATATCAACTTTATTTTAGCTTTATAAGTCATAAAGGTGCTTGTGTTATTCAGAGAGCATTATACAAAATGCTATAAATTGTAAGAGGTTCTTTTCCTTTGACCTCACCACCATACCTAACCCCTGTTTAAAAGAAAAAAACACTGAAGTTTTATAAACCAAGTCTTAATGATCAAACACCAATAAATGCTTAAATCCTAAAAAAAAAACCTATATCTAACACCTAGTAGACAAAGAAGTTCTTCAAATCTCAATAAAACATGAGGAATTCATGTTAAAACACTCAAAGAAATAGTCATTCTCTCCATTCCTAAAATTCTTGCTAGAAGGCATATTTTCTAAGACAATCAAGTAACTTATTCTCACTATTCGAAATGAATTGCAGGTGTGGGCACAGAACCAATAAACAGGTAGACTGATTAGAGAGTCTGTCATCACCTTTAATTTTTCTTCTTTCATGCTTGATATGTGTTAGAACTGATTTGTGGAGATAAAAACTGACTTGGGGAGGGAGAGGTACGTCCTGACATTGAAACAGTGTAGTATGTTCAGTCTGAATTGCATGATAAAACAATAGTAACGAATAATTTTTTTAAATGACTGCTATTTTGACAAAATTCATTATAGCAATTGAGTTTTTTAAATGTTAAATGCTTCTATAGAGGTGTGCTTAACTTTACGCAGGTTTGGTATTTGTTGTTGTTGTTGTTGTTGTTCAAGTTTAGAAAAAAGAAAATCTCACCAACAAATACTCATACCTAAAAAGCCTGAAAACTAAGGAAAACCCATAGCTTTATTTTCCAGTATGGACTGTATGAACTGTCCATAGAATTTTGACTAATACAGTAAAGATAAGGCCAACATTACAGTTTTGTGTTTTTGTTTATGCTTCTCTTCCTGCCTGGAAGCTGCAGACTGAGTTGATTATGTAATGGAACACAGCAGAATTTATTCTTCTCTGAGACTTCTTACAGGGAAGCTACCAAAGTACTTGGATTATATTTTATTATTTTAACTAACAAACACTACTGTGAGTACTTTTCAACAGTGACAGCTCTACAGTGTACCTCTCCTATAAGTAAACATTTAGTTTCTAATTTTTAAAATTTCATTTTTTAAAACAATTTTTAAAATTTCATTTTTAAAACCTGAATGTGTCTTTGTAAGTGATTCGAAGGGAGATCAGGGTCAGAACCAGAATTAAGTGGGGAGCAAAGCAACAGCAATTTCCGATAAAATGGTTCTAACTCTACTTGGGGTCGGGACACCAGGCCTGGGAGTGTTGGCATTGTGTTCTCTTCTAGTCTGGATGGAAGATTTCATAAATTATGTCCTCATAGAATAATAGATGGTTTGATTTAGAGTTTCAAGGACAGTTTTCCGAAAATGTTCCAAGTGAAAATAATCGATAAAACCCTGACATGAGGAGGTCCTGGGTATTGCAAAATCATTAAAGTATGAAAAGTGGAAAATACAGTACCCCTTACTAAGTGTCTGCTTGTTCCTGAGATTTTCCAGCTAGTAGTTTTTCCCCTTCAGTTTTTTGTAGGTGGTAAGTATTTAATTCTGGATGGCTTAACATATTTTGGTTTTACTTTTTAGTTGATTAATTTAGATAGGCTTTAACAAACTTCAGATTACAAAACAGTGCCTATAGCACTGTTTCCTCTTTTGGAGACTCTAATATTGAAATTACAGTTTCAATGGAGTACAGATAAATTCTAGCGTAGCAGAAAGCTACACTTTTTACTTGCATAAACACCTTTTATCATTTCAATTACTTTATTACGTTCCTTCATAATAAGTGCCTCTAAAACTTGGAAACTAAAAACCATTTTTTTCCAGTTCATAAACTCATCTTTCTTTTTTTTTTTTTTTTAAGATTTTATTTATTTATTTGACAGAGAGAGATCACAAGTAGGCAGAGAGAGAGAGGAGGAAGCAGGCTCCCTGCTGAGCAGAGAGCCCGATGTGGGACACGATCCCAGGACCCTGAGATCATGATCTGAGCTGAAGGCAGCGGCTTAACCCACTGAGCCACCCAGGTGCCCCATAAACTCATCTTTCAAAATGAAATGCTTTCCTTTTGAAAGTCCCTGGGTACTTTTTTGTTGTTGTTATTTTGTTTTGTTTGTTTGTTTTATTTTAAACATAACAGTATTCATTATTTTTTGCACCACACCCAGTGATCCATGCAATCCCTGCCCTCTCTAATACCCACCACCTGGTTCCCCCAACCTCCCACCCCCCATTGCTTCAAACCTCACTGGGTACTTTTCAATAAATTCCTTGTTCTAATAAACTTCGTGTGCTCTTTGGATAAGAATATAATATCTAGGAAGCAAGAACTTTGTTTTTGGTTTCTTTCTTCCCAGAAGGCAAGGCAAAAGAGTGTAATTTTTTTTTCCTTGCAGAAAACAGCTGCCCTATTTTTGAACAAACACCACAAAAGAAAACTTGTGCCATTCCTTCACTCAAAAAATAGTTATTCGTAACCTACTATGTACCAATAAGCACAGTGCTAAATGTTAGATATGCCTTTGTCAGTATAAATTTGGTATAATTTCTTTTTAGCTGTAGCTACAAGATTTCATTCTTTTAGATAGCTCTTTTCCTCTCTTTTCCACTATTTTTAAAAAGAATTAGGCTCTTAAAGGATAAGCCATATAGAATCTTTGTATTCTTTAAAGCTCCATCAGTCATAATCTTTTTTTACCATTTGAAAAAATAAGTCTATAAATTTATTAATATTTATTGAAAATATGGGTCAGAATAAAAGCTGGTTATAAGATTTAGGCCTAATGGTGAAATATAAATAAAAAGTAATAAGCCAATTTGTATTGGGGAATTAAGTCTCTACTTCATTATTCTAATTTCAAAATAGGCAACAAAGCAGTTGAAACTTGTACTACTGAAAATTAAATCTATTAGTTACTAGAGGAAAATGAGAGATTTGATAATTGGCTTCTTTTTAAATTTTAAAATATAATATTTTTATGATGAATACTCTATTTTCATTCATAATCTACTCTTGAGGATTCTGTGATCTTTAGCAAATGACATCTTATTTTATGTAAAACTGTCAGGCTTTAAATTATTTGTAGAGAAGCAATAAAATATGACTTCACATCTTGTTTTCTAAACTATTAGTTGGTTTTCAAGAATAAGTCTATCAACCTCACCCGAAATATGAAAGACAGCACATTAATTTGCACCCAGGAATACCCTCTCTAATACAACAGAGACCAAAGGTACAAAGCAAGTTTATCATCATGAAAAGAATGCTATTTTTTTCCAACAGTGAGGCACTAGATACTCATTAATGAAATATTACAAAGATAAGCATCTCAGTTATGTTACTCTACTAACTTTACCAGATTAAGTGGTTTCAAACATTAATCTTTATTGTTTAAAAAAAAAAAAGGTCAAGGAGCCAAGCTAACTTGTATAGCTGTGCCACAAGTCCAAACAGTCCTTCCTAAGGCTGAATGCTTCTAGTTCTTGAAAATCCTTAAGGTCTCCTAAGAAGTGATAGGGTCAATTCATAGGGGCAAACGTGCTTCACACGGTTTACCTGCTCATCTAAGAACCTTACAGGGGAGTTCATATTTGTGGGAGGTGCAAGAGTGCAAATGAGAATTAATTCCCAGAAAGCTGCACAAATTGCTTCAGTGAGGTTTACTGGTCACTAAGAAGCAGTTGTCAATTAACTCTAATCAAACATAAATGCTGATGTAAGAGTAGAACATTTAGAAGTGTCCTCCTACAACTATAAAATTCTTTTCTTCCTTCTCTTCCTTATTCTGTTCTTATAATATGCAACAATCTTACCACCTTACATGATTCATAGGATAAACAGAAAACAATAAAACAATCCCCCTGCTAATTTGCATAGCCATTGATTCTTATGCATCCCTACTTGCTACAGTGATTCCCATTCAATCTGTAGACTAGAAGAGTGTAACCTGAGTATTTACTCTATTGGTTAAACTATTCTGCATTTCCAGATACACTTTCTATTGCAATCATCTCTGTGCTCAGAAGAGCACATTTACTAAGAAGTTCTGAAGAAGGGAAAGATGATATTTTCACTTTATTAAAAAGCCATACGGAAACTCATATTTTTTATTTAACTTACTATTTTAAAATGTCAATACTGTTCTTACTTCTCCCAAGTTGAAATTAATTGAAGGTTATGAAGTAACCACTTCCCCCCAAAAGCCAGAACTTTCACCTCTTATGAACAGGGGAATACCTCTCATAAATTAGGTTAAAAAAAAAAAAGATCTTGCTGATTGAATGATAGTCCAAGATTCCTGCAAGCCGCCAAATCTTTATCTAGACCTTCTATCTACCACAATGAGCAATCCCTGAAAGTGAAGGTAACTTACTTCATCAATTATCTGGAAGTCTGAAAGCAGTAGTAAAAACCTGCCTAAATATTAGTTTCTTACACTAGCTTCAGTTTGTTCCAAGCAACATGACAAGAGAAATAGGAGGGATATGATCACTAAATCTAACATCCTGGCTATTTCAGTCTAAGCTTTTACCAATGGCAACTCCCAACAGCAACTCAGTCATCACAGATGAACTTGTTTAAGAGGTAGGAGTAAGAAGGAAGTGCAAAGATCAAAGTAGTGCTTACAAAGGGGAACAACTATTTTTGTATGTATACTCTAGTATTTACTAACTGGGTTTGAGAAACAGTGTTTATTCATTCAGCCCATCTGAATGCCAGCTGCAGAATTTAAGATTAAATTGAAATTTGAAAACAAAGATTATAGATTTTCAAACCCTAATTGTCAAACCCACCAACACCTAACTGGATTATAACATTTCCTTTAAAAAGTGTTTCAATTAGGTTAGAGGTGATTTACTATTCACAGCAAGCAGTATTTCAATGCCAGCATTCAATCTACACATAATGAGCCTTCCTTTGTGTTCACATTTGCCCAGTAGGCTGTGGCCCAGGAAGACATTTTATCTAAACAAGCTCCACAGGGCACTGAGGAGTTGCAGGTATATCAATATGGATGAATAATTTCAGGAGATTTCATGTTTCCATTTATGATAAATATTCGATTCTCCTTAGCAACTTAATTACATGACAAATGTAAAATGCTACTGGAAACAAATCTTTGTATTTCCTGTCTTCCCAAGCTCATAAACTCAAAAAATGCATTGCTTTAGATTATTTACATTTCCTTAGTGTATCAAACAGTAAGAGGATTCATCTCTAGAAAGCACAATATTAAAATTAGGAAAACGACATACTCCAGTTAAGAACTTTATTCTAATCAAGAGTCCGTTTTAGTTTTAACAAACACTGCAATTTAAACTACTCAAGAAAATTCTATTGAGATGTTTTTCTAGAAAAATAAGCACTGGACATCTTGATCCCAAAGCTTTAGTGTTTACCAAAGATCACCAGTTTACAGAACATTTGTATGCCAGAGTTATTAAATGTTGTAGTAATACTATAGTCATTTTCCCAGATTATGGGCCTTATAACAAAATCTATAAGTTAAATACAGTTATTTAATAAGCTGCAATGCTGAAAAACCCTACTTAACAGAGTCCATGGAAAGGTCTTAAATCTTGATAATCAAGTACTGTATCATCAAGTCCCATTTAGGTTTCAGTACAGACCAATAAATCACGGCAAACATCTCCATTGGTATCTATTCTTAAAGACCGTAAGAAAACCTGTGTTTAGGATAGGCTTTGTTTATATCATTATTTTTATTTTGGAGGTCATGCATGATACATGGTGCTGTTGTCCGAGTGTTTTACATAATCAGTGTCTGAAAAGTGCTCTAAGTAGATAATTTCTTTTCTCAAATGCCAGGCCCTGTAGGTTCATTACCAGGCCCTCCTTGTTTTTTGTCAAAACGAAGATACGGATTCTGTAGTTAAGTGAATACATTGTGTCCGGGTGTGTGTGTGTGTGTGTGTGTGTGTGTGTGTATGAGAGAGACAGACAGACATAAGTGGGGGGCTTCTTTTTGAAGTAGGAGATGAAGGAATGAGGCTCTTCTACTCAATTTTGGGGAGCTGGGGAGGGCTTTCCCAGGCAAGAGGACTTGACATACACTTCTGCTTTCATTTCATGGAACGCCCTTAGGTGAAATCTGGTTCAGCACTGCACCAACCACCTTTCCCTCTCCGAAGCGCACCTCAACCCTCAAGCCACCCGCCAGGAGGGGTGGGGGTGGGGGGTGAACATTAAAAAAAAAAAAAAAAAAGTTTGCGAGAGTTCCCCCACGGGTCCCGGTTCCCGCCCGGCGCTGGGACGCGAGGAGAAAGGACGGCCCGGGCAGCCGCGGCCCTCTGGCCAAGCGGCCCCTGCGAAGTCCAGATGTGCCTTCTGCCCCTCTCTCCATGCCCATGTGCCTCTCAACTCCTGTCAACCTGGTCCTCCGTCCGGAATAGCCCAGCGGTTAGCGCAGGAATGAGGAAGTCCGAGCAGAGCTAGAGGGGGTGCGGGGCGGGTAGGCGGCGGGACTCGGGCCACACGTCCCCGGCGTGGCCCCCACTTGCCCGAGTTCGGCTTACCCTGGTGACGAGTCCGCGCTCGGCCTCCCTGCGCCTGTGGGCTCCCCTGGGGGCGGCGCGGGCCTGCGGGCCGGAGAAGGAAGAAGCAGCGGCCGGCCGGGGCCGGGGCCGGAGCGGGTCCGGTGCGGGTCGGGTCGGGTCGGGGCGAGCGAGCGCGCGTTCTCGCCGGGCCGGGCCAGTCAGCGCCGCGCCATGTCCGCAGCGCGGGCGGAGGGAAGCGCAGGACGCGCGGTGGCCGGGCCGCGGCTGTGCCGCCTTCCCGGCCGCGGCGGCTCCGGCCTGGGCTGCGCTGGGCTCTCGGAGCGGGGCCGGCGGCGGGGCGCAGGCCGAGGGCGGCGGCGGCGGCTAGAGGCCCGATCGACGGGAAGGGCAGGGGAAGCTGTCAGCGCGTCGCCGGGCCGCTCCGGTGGCGAAACCTCCTCTTCCTGCCCCGGCTCGCTGGTGCACTTCTCTCTCTTTCTCTCTCGCTCACTCTCTCACTTCCTGGCTGGAAATTCCCACTGACGTCGAGAGAGAAGACAGACAGACGGACACCCGCGCGCACGCAGCGGGGGCGGGAGGTGGGGTAGCCGCCGGGGGTGGGGAAAGCCCGCACTTCTGGGGGCGCCTTGCGCCCCCGGCCCTGCCTTGCCGCCAGGCTCGGCTCCCGCCCCTCGGGGCCGCTATGGGACGCAGAACTAGGGGCGCGCGTTCCGCGGCCCGGACGCCCGGGTGCCCTGCGGAGCTCCCCCAGCCGGCGCTCCCGAAGCCGCAGAGGCCGGAGCGGACGGGGACGCCCCCCTGGAAACGCCCGCGGGGCCGAATTTTCCCGGGAGGCAGGCGGCGCGGAGGTGGCGGCTGCGCGGAGGTTGGAGTCTGGCGGTCCAGAGCCCTAAGGACAGGCCCAAGCATCTGGAGGGGATGATGGGGCGGCCTGGAGCCAAGTGTGCTGTGTATAAAAAGAAATCTCATCTATATATTCCTTTTAAGTTGTCTCATTTACACTGAAATCTCTCCACAGGTTAAAGTGGGATTGCTATATCATAACCGGCTTCTGTCCATTGGATTCTGAACAATCTACTGGGTTTTGGCGAGGTCTCCAATCTCCTGGTTATGACAGCTACTCAGAACTTTCCTCTGTAGGGTGTTGTCAGGCCTTTATGATAATTACTGTGGATAGAATTATAGCAATGGTGGTAGCAATAGTTTTGTTTCACAGCTGATAATGGGAATACTGATCCAGCTGTTGGGAGTTTCTCTCTCTCTCTCTCTCTTTTTTTTTTCTGGAGAGAGCACTGTTAGAAGCCGCAGCCAGGTCTCCCAGTGACCACCGCTCAATATAGTTCATGGGCTTCTTTACGTGCCAGGCACCGTGCTAGGCAAGGGCTGGGGATACTTGAAGATAGAAGAGCTCCCAGAATAAGAAACCTTGAGCTGAAATAGATATGGTCAAGCTTATCATCTCACCACTTGGCTCCGTGACAACTGTGTAAATTTAACTTTAAAAACCCAATAATCACGTGATCACCACGGTGTTGCTAGAGCATTTGATTGCCCTTGCAAGTTGGCCATTGTTTTCGCGCCGGCTCCCAGCCCCCTTTCCTCCCTCCCTCCCCTCCCCGAGGCCAAGACAGTGTTCTCAGAGGAGTGTTTGGCACGGGAAAGAGATCCGTTTGATTGGGTTTTGGGTGAGTCTCTGCACTGGCTTTGGGATCAAGCAACAATCTACCTTGAAGCGATTTCATTTAACTACCAGAAGTTGTTTGTACAACTGGAACCCAGGGAATTTTATAAAGACAAAAGACAATGACTTTTTAGAAACCTCATGTTGTTATTTATAAGACATTATTAGAGGGGTGCCTAGTGGGGGGCAGTCTGTTAAGCATCTGCCTTCAGCTTAGGTCGTGATCCCAGAGTGCTGGAATTGAACCTGCAATGGTCTCCCTGCTCAGTGGCGTGTCTGCTTCTCCTTTTCTCTCTGCCCTGTCTCTGTGCTCTCTCTCTCTCAAATATTTTGAAAAATGCTTCTATTAAAAAAGAAATGTTTTCAATATTATATTTTAGTAGATGAATATATGGTGTATGTAAAACGATTTTTGCCACTCGCATGAGTATAAAGAGTGCAAACTTCCATGAAACAAAAAAGTGTTATGGGAGTAGTTTTCTTTAGCAGGCAGGTGTGAACATTCACACACACACTTGGTGGAAGGGTGCTGCGTGTGGGGAAGTCCGGGTAAGGTAACCCGTTGATGAAAGAATGGAGAGGTAGGATTTTTAGAAGAGTAGGGCCAGCAAGACATGTTTTGGGAACAAAAACTGAAGAGTGTTATTTAGTAAAAAAAAGATTCAATTGAATTTCAAATTCAAAATTATCCCACAGAATAATCTTAAAATTGAGGATGGGTTGTTAAGCAGGTAAACTAGCTTCCTGAGTCTGCCGTAACAATTACCAAACTAGGTGTTTTAAAATAAAGGAAAGTTATTCTCTCACAGTTCTAGAGGCCAGAAGTCAAAGATCGAGTTATTGGCTTGTTCCCTTTGAAGGCTCTAGGGAGAATCTTTCTTTGCTTCTTCCTAGCTTCCAGGGGCTCCCACAATCCTTAATACTCCTTTGCTTTTAGCCGCATCACTCACATCTGTCTCTGTCTTCACATGGCCTTCTTTTTTGTGTTTCCTCTGTATCTTTACATCTACCTCTCCTTCTCCTTTCTCTTGTCAAGACACTAGTCATTGTGTTTAGAGTCCACCCCAATACAATCTGACTTAATCTAACTTGATTACGTCTGTAAGGATCTTATTTCCAAATAAAGTCATGTTCATAAGGACCTAGGGTTAGGACTTCAACATTATCTTTTAGGGGGACGCAATTCAGTGTGTTATAGTAAGCAAAGATGTAAAAGTTCCTCATCTGCTCTTTTTGGTCCACCAGTTAATTTTCCTATATTCCTGCTTTGTTTCCTGACACTTTTTCTACACCCTGTACATACCTGCTTTGAGGTATGCTTTTCTTATGAATTCATCTACCCTCAGGTGTCAAAGAACATTTGTCATTACCAGGCTACAAAAGAAAAAAATGCCCAAATGTGGAATTTCACACATCAAGACTGTGGAAAGGGCAATTTGTGTTTGTCACCAGTCTTTGAAATCATATAAATTTCCCTTCTCCTGAAGCTGGGTATTGGAAGTGTTGGAAATGTTGTCCAGAGAAGCTTTTTTCCTTTTATGTATATATTTTAAAGATTTTATTTATTTATTTGTCAGAAGAAGAGAGAGCACAAGCAGGGGCAGCAGCAGACAGAGGAAAAAGCAAGCTCCCTGCTGAGCAGGGAGCCCCACTGGGACTCTATCCCAGAACCCTGGGATCATAACCTGAGCGGAAGGCAGAGGCTTAACTGGCTGAGCCACCCAGGCATCCCTGTTCAGAGAATTTTGAGGTTGAGATCTGTATAGTGTATACATTAACAATGAGAAATGATTTAGTGTGTGAAGGAGATTCACAAATGCAGATCCATATCCGAGTCTTGCAAACTCTAAGACCCATTTTGGTGATACAATAGACCTGAATTGTATTTCTGTAAAGAGTACGACTTGCTTTGGGTCATGAATCTGCTTCAACATTGTTGATCACAGGTCTTGGCTATGGGAGCCAAAATGAAATGGAAAGGTTTCTCTAGATTTGAAATCAGAGTTGAGGTAGAATTATGGCTTTGTCTTGAATTACTGCGTAATCTTTGCTAAGTAATAGTTTGTATGAATTTCAGTTTCTTCACTTGTACAATACGCATAACATTATGGCTTATATTGTATTATATTTTGCCATATAATCGTTATCTATAATGTCTTACATTTATATGTGGTACTGCTGTGATCTGAATATTTGAAAGTTCATATATTGAAATCCTAACCCCCAGAGTGAAGATATTATGAGGTCTTTGGGAGGTGAGTAGATTTCATGATTGGATTAGTGTCTTTATAAGAGACCCCATGAGCTCCCAGGTTGGTGAACACGTGGAGGATGGGGAAGAACGGCATGCCTGGAGAGGGCCTGGAAGCTCTGTGCCTTTTCCCCATGCCTTTCCCCCATAATAGCTCATCTGGCTGTTGATTCGTATCCTTTATCATATCCTTCAAAAAACTGTTAAGGGACACAGAAATAATTGAACACCACGGACTGTTTTTCCATCTGTTGTGACTATACATCAGCAAATGACTATCAGTTTGATGCGGGAAGTCATCGAGGAATACACACTCTGTTCCATGTCAACAGAGGCACGAAAAGGGGACCACTTGACTGGTGGCAGCTGTGTCACACACACACACACACACACACACACACACACCAGTAAAAAAAAAAATCAACCAATTATTTGGAAACTATTACGATGATCTGCAGAACAATTTGTGCTACAGGCATATCTTTTGGCATACCTAAACCAATTCCTGAAGAATGGGATAGCTGTTGCAAATACACAACTTTAGCACCACAAAGGCTAGAGTCCCCACTTCTACCCATCAATTCATTCAGAGATGTTGAAAGAAAATATCACGTGCAAACAATTGAAGAAATTATTCAATTCTCATGTATGCTGTTGAGAGAGAAATGTCATAGACTGAGCTCCTCCCTTCTGCTGTGTGATGAGGCACAATGAAAAGTCCACAGCCTAGATAAAAGGCCTCAGACCATGCTGGACTTTCCATCTTCAGAAGCCAGAGATAGAGATTTTTGCCCTTTATAAGCCACCCAGTTTGTGGTATTTTGTTTCAGCGGCCCAAGATAGCAGACTAAGGTGTATATATGTAACAATAGCACATGGGTTACGTTATAACAACCCTACCTCACAAAGTTCTAGAGCAAAAGGGAGGGAGAGAGAATGGAAGGCCTATACAATGTAAATATTTATCCTAAGAAAAAAGACCTGAAATTAATTTTCTCATTGTCTTACAGGGTGTAGGTACTTGTACTGTTGCCCAGCACTGGGTGATACATTCATCCTTGCAACATCTCTCCCTACTGATAACATAGTATTTCCTTTCACCACCATTTAAGTGCCTTCCATATTCTGTGTTGTGTTTGCACAGTTAGCAAGTCCTCTTGAAGGGACACTCAATTAGCCTGTATAAGTAGTTACAAAAGAGAAAGAAGATACGATCTCTACGAGAAGAATGAACCCTTACGGAATAGCCAGGACAAAAGTAATTTGTACAATGGATCATTTCACTAAGAGTAAAACCAATCTGAGAAGGCAAAGAAATCATCTCCCTCTTTAGATTATATGAAGAATCCAGAATTTTATTCCTTTGGCAATGAAGATACACTGAGACAGAGACAGCAATACATCTGAAAGAAGAATGTCACTGGGATGCCTGGCTGGCTCATTTGGTAGAACATGACTCTTGATTTATTACTAGTGAGATGGAGACCCATGTTAGGTACAAAGACTTCCACTTCCACTTCCTAAAAGTAGAATTACATGTTGTAATAATATATAAAAAATTTAGGGGCAGTTGGGTGGCTCAGTCCTTAAGTGTCTGCCTTCGGCTCAGGTCATGATCCCAGAGTCCTGGGATTGAGCCCCACATTGGGCTCCCTGCTCAGTGGGGAGCCTGCTTGTGTTACCTCACTTGCTGTCTCTCTCTTTGTCAAATAAATAAATAAAATCTAAATGAATAAATAAACAAATAATCTAGATTTATGGGTGCCTGACTGGTTCAGTCAGTTAAGCATCTGTCTTCGGCTTAGGTCATGATCCCAGGATCCTGGAATTGGGAACATGTCAAGCTCCCTGCTCAGCGGAGAGCCTGCTTCTCCCTCTCTTTACCCCTCCTTGTGCTCTCTATCTCACTCTCAAGTGAATAAACGAAATTCCCCCCCCCCCCAAAAAGAAAGAAAGAAAGAAAGAAAGAAAGAAACTAGACTTATTCCCAGACACCCACCTGCTAACATTTTTTGTCTGTCCCCTCTCTAAAGCACATTCATAGCACTTAAAATATGTCCCATAAATTATAATGAAATGTTCAAAAGGACTATTCTCTTTAAAAATGTAAACTAAAGGCCTGATGGAAACAGGGGAAGTACATATTGTTTCACCAAAGAATTGGCCATAAAAGTGTATCCTATACATGGAGAGACTCAGGAAGAAGAAGAGGATGTAGGAGAGCCAGGATTCTGAATCTAAGTAACTTGACATCTACATGTGGGAGGCTGAGATGCAGGTTGGGGGAATGAAGTTGCAATTTGTGAGCATATAGAATTCCTGGCATCATTTACACTTTTCTTTGAGGCAGTACAGAAGGAATGGAAAATCTATTATTTTCCTCTTTATAGAGATCACAAAATTACAGTCTTTTGCTGCTTCTAGACAATAGTCTTCTGGGATTTACCAACAATATAAGTGAACAACCAAATAATTTCTTTTTTCTTTTTTTTTTTTTAAAGATTTTTTTAAAATTTATTTATTTGACAGAGAGAGATCACAAGTAGGCAGAGAGGCAGGCAGAGAGAGAGAGGAGGAAGCAGGCTCCCTGCTGAGCAGAGAGCCCGATGTGGGGGCTCGATCCCAGGACCCTGGGATCATGACCTGAGCCGAAGGCAGAGGCTTAACCCACTGAGCCACCCAGGCGCCCCCCAAATAATTTCTTTCACAAAGAATTTTACAGCAAAATATATCCTAAATAAATAAACTACTCAGGCTAGAAAGAGTTGATATTTTATATGATCTTTTCATAATCTAAGTGAAAGATGATTTGGAGTCCAGCTACTATAGTGGTAGTAGAAAAAGTAATCTCTATCATTTATTGAGTACTTACTATTTGTGACATTGTTTCCAATGTATTTATATGAGTTAGTAATACTAGCGGGTATTTAAAAAAAAACAAATCTTGGTGATTTAACACAATAAAAGTTTTAAAGTTTACTTCCCTTTCACACAAAATTCACTGCAGAAGCTGTGGTTGGGTGGCTCACCTGGGCAGCTCTTCTCTAGCAATTCAGAATCTGCCCATCATCTAACTTCACTGTTTTATGTTGCTTCCAATGTTGCCTCAGAAAAGAAAGAGAGAGCATAGAAAATATAAGTCTTCTTTTAACTGTCCTTAATTGAAAATGACACAGTACTTCTGTTCACATTCCATGGCCCCACTTTGATACAATGGATCCAGGAACTACAGTTTGCCTGGGTATTTAGGAAGAGGAAACAGGTTGAGTGAGCATATGGTTAATAATTGCTACATACATATTAACTTATTTAATTCTCCAACAGATGTATAAGACAGGTTGCTTTTACTCCCATTTTTACAGTTGAGAAGTCAAATGACTGTCCTAAGATTTCAAAATCAGTATATAGAAGGGGAACCCCGATTTGACCCCAGTTAATTTGCCTCCAGCACCCATGCTCTTAACAACTACGATAAACTTACAACAAAATGAAAAGGAGAAGAATTTAAAAGATTTTTAGGGGATAGGGCCAATAGGACATGTTTACAGATTATATGTGCTGTATGAGTAAGAGGAAGCATGAAAGGCAGCTCTGAGATCTTTAGTCTGGGTGATTGTAATGGTAACATTACAGTTTTAGACATGCTAATATGATAAACTCAATGAAATCTCCATGTGAAAGTGACTAAAGCTGAAATGGAAATTCGGCCTGATGCTCAGAGAGACTTAGAGTTGGAGGTCTAAATCAAGAAAGAACTGCAAAGATGTTACAGTTGTCATGACTCAACATGAGTGACCAAAGAGAGTTGGAAGAGAAGAGGACCAAAGACAGAAATCTGAAGAATAATTATTGCTGGGATTGGGGTGTGCGTGTATGTGTGTGTGTGTGTGTGTGTGTGAGAGAGACAGAGAGAGCACAGGGAGAACAAGAGCAAGCTGGGGGATGGCTGGGGACAGGAGATGCTTAAAGACTCCTGAGGTACCATCAGAGTCGGGAAGAAGCCCTCGAAAGCCAGATAAGAGAGGGTTTCCAGGATCAGAGTGCTCAACTTTCAAATACTTAAGTCAGTTCCTGAAAAGTGAGAATGAGGAAAGACAGTTTAATTAGGACATTATGAAATTCCAAGCGTCGTTATAGGAGACGGTTGTGCAGCTGGGGGAAAAACCCAGTCTGTACTCTGCTCACCCTTTCATTCTGGAAGAAAAGGGATTTTTTTTTTTTAGATTCTCAAAATGGCTATCGAAACAGTGGCTGTGGTCTTAGGTTACTTTATGGGATTGTTTCAGCATAATGATGAGAGCCAAGAACCAGCATCTAGGGGGTGAAAAGTGAGTGGGAAATGGAGAAGAGAAGGCAGTAAATGGAAAAGAGTCTCAGAGTTTGGAGGAAGAAGAAGGAAGGAAAGAGAAGTTAGTGTGAGTCTTCATTTAACTAATGTGTATGGAGTGCTAGGCTTAAAGGAAGTTTGGAAGGGTTGAAAGACAGTTTAATGAGTTAGTAGAGTTAGTAAGAGAGAGAGGATTAATGAAGGGGCAAGGTGCCAGAAGAAAAGACAAGTGGGTTGTGTGGAGGTCACAATCTAGGTGAAGGGATTAGGGAGGTCAATTCTTCCTGTCTGAGAAGTGAGGAGGAGGAGGAACGAAGAGAAGAGAACTTAGGAGGGGATTAGACTCTAATCACCAGCTCAAACACACTAAACTGAAAGCAAGAAGAGCTAATAGGAGTACATTAGTTTGTCAGGGCTGCCATAACAACATACCGCAGGCTGATGGCTTAAACAACAGAAATTAATTTTTCTCATGATTCCTGAGGCTACAAGCCCAGGAAAAGGTGTTGGCTGTGTTGGTTCTTTCTGAAGTTTCTCTCCTTAGTTTTTTGGTAACTGTCTTCTCCCTGTGTCTTCATGTGGGTCCTTCAGTGTGTCTGAGTCCCTATCTCCCTTTCTTTTTTTTTTTTTTTTTAAGATTTTATTTATTTATTTGAGAGAGAGACAGTGAGAGAGAGCATGAGCGAGGAGGTCAGAGAGAGAAGCCGACTCCCTGTGGAGCTGGGAGCCTGATGCGGGACTTGATCCCGGGACTCCAGGATCATGACCTGAGCCGAAGGCAGTCGTCCAACCAACTGAGCCACCCAGGCGTCCCTCTATCTCCCTTTCTTATGAGGACACCAGTCATACTGGATTAAGGACTACCCCAACAACCTGATTTTAACTCAATTAGCTCTTTGAAGACTCTATTTCCAAATACAGTCACATTCCGAACTACTGGGGATTAAGAATTCAACATATAAATTTGGTCAGGACACAACTCGTAACAGAGTTATTCTCTATTGATTTGCGTAAAGACATGGAGCTAGAAAACCAACTCATCCCAGTTTGCTCAGGACTTTTCTGGCTCTAGCACAGAAAGACTTTGTCTAGGACATCTCAGTCCCCAGCAGCCCATGGTGGTTGGTCAAGCTACATGAAGCCAACAAAACTGGTTTGAGTGAAGTCAAACCAGCTAATGGTCATCCCATTGAGATAGCTGCTGATTACTTGTATTTATGAAGAAGGTTTCTATTTCCTGAAAGATTCCACATCTAGCTGTCAAAACTATTCGTAAGTGGTGGTTTGATGCATATATATATATATATATATATATATATATATATATATACACATATATCTTTAATATATCTAATAATCTCTCTCCATGTGTGTATCTTTAATAGAATAATTATGTCCTTGCTTGTGTATTTCTCCCGACAAGCTTTTATAGAAATCTGGAAGAACTCATTGTAATAGTAACAGACATTATAATAGATCTCCATTCCTCATATTGGCATCAAGACTTCCATAGAAAACATCATCAGGACTTGTTAAAGTACAAATTCAAACAATGCTTTATCTATTGACTATTTCACTGTTTCAACAATTTTTAAAAACTTCCAATTCAGTGTCCTTTGAAAGTATAGTCATTTCATGTAAATAAATTGTTTTAACAGCACTTACATTGTCCTTACAGCCAAACCTTTCAAGTGAGTGTTGTGTGTGTGCCCAGGCCCACACACTGCAGGCAGGTGCCATTAGATCTGTGGAAGCAGGGGAGCCTTGCAGAAAGTTTGGGCTGACACTGGGATCTGCTAACCCTGGTGGCCCCAAGACTGGCAGGTAGTGAGACCCACAGATCCTGAGTTGAAAGGGGCAGTGAGATGACCAAGTCCTACTGACCTTCTCAGGTCGGTCTTTTCCAGCTGCTAAAGTTGCCTAAGATCCTCCTATCTGCTTCTGTAGTACCTGGGCCATTATATTTAGCTCATTGTATTGAATTGTATGATGTATTTATTATATATTTGATACATACCATTGAATCCATATTTATTATTTTTAATATAAAAAAGGTAAAACTTTTAAAATGTAATGTCATAAAAAAACAGTACAGAATATATAAAACAAAAATCCAAGTTGATAAATATAACCGGTCAAACTTGCTCTGTGTAACAATCTGAGTGTGGGCAGAAAGCACATGGTACCTTAACAGAGTCATGAAGGAGAATTTAATGAAGGGATTATTGACAGGGGTGGAGCAAAGCTAAGAGAAACCAATACGTGATGGCAAAACATCTGAGGAATAACAAGAACAAGGAGCCTTTACCAGTCCTGGGCTTTTAAAGACAAGGAGAGAGAATGGTTGCCCAGAACCAAGAAAGAGCTTGTAGTTGTAAGAGAAGAGTTTAAGAAAAGAGTTGGGCACCTCACTAAGGAACTGGCCAGGGACAGCTCACCTCGTGGCAGGGAGTGAGTATATCACCCAATACATCTCCAGTGTTTCCCATTAACTTGACTTAAATGGAAGCCAGAGGCACAAAGTAGGTTGGGGAGGGGTGGAGAGAGAGTGGATCTGGAGGAGTGAAAGCAGATATCCAGTACATAATGCAAATCCAAAGTCACTATTATAAAAAAAGAATTGAACAGTCAGTTTATAGTGGTGCATTCAGACTCCCGCAGTAAATACATACTCACTGGGATAAAGGGGGGTTGTGGGGCATAGAATGGTACAATGCCTGGAAATATCATTATACAAGTGTGACCTTTAATACTCAGCAATCCAGTTCCTTTTACAAGCCTGTTGGATGGAGATTATAAATAGGGAAGAGAATCTCACTATTCTTACTATAGACTACATCAACCGAAAGCCTCCTAAGTACCAGATTACATTGGTCCATGGAAAAATAATTTCTGGTGATTTGAACCTAAATTATTTCTAAAGAATTTCATCCACATCGTCAATTCTCAGTTCAGAGTCACTTCTCAGTTCAAAATATTCCAATGGCTTCCTCAGTCACTCAGCACAAATACCCAAATCCTTACAACGATCTAAAAAAGATCCTTCATAATCTGGTTGTTTGCTGGTTCTCTGATTTCATCTCCTATAGCTCCACTGGTTGCTCTCACTGTCCCAGAAAAGATGACATTCCTGCTCCTTGAACATACCAGGCATACTCCCCACACTGCCCCCAGGGCCTTACCTATATGCTGTCTTCTGTTTGTGAAACACTTGGCAATACTCCTTAGAGGGCACTCCCTCGTTTCCTGCAGGTCTCTGCTCAAATGTCACTTTGTAAAATGCAACATCAGCCCTTCAGCCTCTGGAATAGAGGTACAATCATATCAAAGTTAGTAACTCTGTCAATTCAAGTCACTTTTTTTCTTTTCAAAGTGTTATCTGACTATATTCAAGTAGCAAATCTTATATTTTGGAATTTCTTTTAATGTCATTTAATGTCATTTGATTATCATTATACTTAAGAAATTGTATGTAATCTATATTAGGAGTTACTTTCTTTTCGCACATTAAAGATTTCATTGTAGTCTTTTAAATTTTCATTGATGCTTTAGAGAAGTCAGCCTGGATCAGCCTAATTGCTGCTTTTCTGATTTTTTTCTTTTCTTTTCCATTTTTCTGATTTCCTTGTGATGAATGTAGATGTGGTCTACTTTAAATGTCCTACTTGGATTTTATTTATTTATTTTTAATAAGGCTTTTTGGATCTCAGAATTTATTATCTTTGAACAATTCTGAAAAAAATCCTGATCTATTATGTTTTCCAATATTGACTATTATTACTAATAATATTATAAATATCATTATAAAGTTATTATTGTAATTTTTATGTCTCAATATCTCTTAACATCTTTTTGTCTCTTTCTAGTGCATTCTGAATAGTTTCTTTACATTTATCTTCCAGTTTACTAAATCTCTTTTCAGATTTATCTTTCAGTTCACCAATTCTTTCTTTAACCACATCTTATTTGCTATTTACTACAGCAACTGGGTTTAAAATAATG
Organism: Mustela nigripes; assembly: GCF_022355385.1. Taxonomy (NCBI): domain Eukaryota; kingdom Metazoa; phylum Chordata; class Mammalia; order Carnivora; family Mustelidae; genus Mustela; species Mustela nigripes. Next base: position 165,487,489 of record NC_081557.1, on the reverse strand, counting down.
AATTGTCTACATTTCTTGAAACTATCTTTAGAAATTTTTTGAAAGTTCTATTGAAATTAAACACTCCAAAAAATATTTATGTTTCTTTTTGTTGATACTTTGGGTATACTATTAACTTGGGAACACTTTTTAAATATTTTTTCTATTTTTAAAAGGTTATATTTTATTTATTTGAGAGAGAGAGAGAGATAATTCATGCATGAGTGAGTGCACATGACTGGGGGGAAGGGCAGAAGGAGAGGGAGAAGCAAACTCCCCACTGAGTGGGGAGCCCAACAATGACTTAGAGATTGATCCCAAGACCCTGGGATTATGACTTGAGCTGAACGCAGATACTTAACCTATTGATCCACCCAGGCACCCTTAGTTTGGGAACACTTTAAATTAAATTCCCTACACAAGTGTTTTTGACCGCCACATATAAAGTCAGTGGTTATGAATTCCCAGGAAAGAATTTTTTTCTTTTTACACTGTGACAAGTCCTAGGCAGACATTTTCTCAGCTGTTAATTCCTGCTTTCAGCATTGAAAATGTATGACTTACATTGGTGAGGGTATGTGCTTTGGTGAGTGCTGTGAAGTGTGTAAACCTGGCGATTCACAGACCTGTACCCCTGGGGATAAAAATACATGTTTATAAAAAAATAAAAAATTAAAAAAAAAAAAAGAAAATGTATGACTTTCTGACTTTCATTCAATTTCAGCAATGCATTAACTTTTAAAACATACTATGTGGCATTTCAATCAGTTCTTTCTTTCTTTCTTTCTTTTTAAAGATTTTATTTATTTATCTGACAGACAGAGATCACAAGCAGGCAGAGAGGCAGGCAGAGAGGGGGGGGGAGCAGGCTCCCCCGGAGCAGAGAGCCTGATGCAGGGCTTGATCTTAGCATCCTGAGACCATGACTCCAGCTGAAGGCAGAGGCTTTAACCCACTGAGCCACCTAGGTGCCCCTCAATCAGTTATTTCTATTAGTTATTTCATTTTAGTTACTTCAGTCAAGAAGTGCACACTGTGAGAAACATGGAATTATTACACATTTTTAAATGATAGTTTTTTCCCCCTCTAGTTATAACATCTATCATAGATTTAACTGTTAACCTCTTAAATTTTAGTTATAAGTTCTTGAGTGATTTTATTGCTTTTTAAAAAAGTTTTCATCTGACTCTTCCAACAGTTCTATTACAGGGAAACACCTATTTGAAGTGTTTATCTTGGTTTTCCTCTCTGGCTTGTTGGTACTACTAGGGCAAGTAGTTATTTTCCATTTCCTGTTCAGACCTCAGACTTTGTATTCATGGACCTATAAGTAAGGGTCAGGTAGTTAGGGTCTTTTATGCAGTGGCAAACTTGCAAGGGGGAAAATTTCTGCTCTTGTGGGCTGGTGGTGAAGCAATAATCAATATCCAGGGGCACCTGGGTGGCTCAGTAGTTAAGTGGCTGCCTTCGGCTCAGGTCATGATCTCAGGTACTGGGATCAAGCCCCACTTCGGGCTCCCTGCTCAGCCGGAAGCCTGCTTCTCCCTCTCCCACTCCTCCTGCTTGCGTTCCCTCTCTCACTGGGTCTCTCTCTCTCTGTCAAATAAATAAATAAAATCTTAAAAAAATATATATCAACATCCAGCTAAGGCTTTGGAAGAAAGTCTTTCTTCTTCCAGATCTCCCTGGGTGCAAGGGAGGGCTCTTTCCTAGCATCAGGAGCCAGGAGCAAATCATCTCATGGGTACAGATCTCCTCCCTATTATCTGTCTGGATTAGGTCAACTCCCACAACAAACAAATAGATAAACAAATACATAAATAAGCATGTGTAGCTCTTTCCTGAAGGTGTTACTGTGATTCCCAGGACTAGCTTTCACTGGGACTATGAAATTCAGACCTTTGCTTTATGCATACCTCAAACAAAGGAGATTGAGGGTATATCTTTCCTTTAGAAGACCATGGAATCTATGGCCTCAAGTGCTCCATCCTGGTGCCCCTGCTTACCTGCTCCAACTTTTTCCTTTTTTGGGGAAGTATTTGAGGGGCTTGGGGGGTTGCTCAGGGATCTGGGGTCAGTTGTTTATCTTCCTACAATGCCCTTGGAATCGTATGTGCACTCTTACTGACAAACAAATTCTCAACTGAAAGACATGACCTAAGAGTGCCAGAGAGGCTATTTGCTAAAAGAAAATTGGGGTACTATAATGAAAAGAAGGAAAAAGACATGCTGGGAGGGTACAAATATCTGATATTCCCTACACTGTAGCACCTATAAACCTCACATATAGTAGATATACATAGGCAACAGTTTTCTAAAAATGTAATTTAGTTAAATGCCAGGAATAGAATTCCATTCTGATTGTATATTAGACATTTTTAATGAGGATCTCAAATGAGAATATGCTTATCTTGGTCAGGATGTTTTTCACTGCAAGGTAGAGAATCCTGACTCAAATTGATTTAATAATTATAATATGTTATTAGATTGTGTAGTTGAAATCCTTTGATAAAGAGGACTTCAGATCCAATGCAATTGGGACTTCAGCTACCTTCCCCTCAGAGGCATTTTTTTTTCTGTTTTCCTGTCTCTGTGTTAGCAATTTTCTGCTGCTGGCTTACTTCTTGGTCAAAAGATGGCTTCCAGCTGTACCAGGGACAACATACATTCTCTTTTTCACACTGAGACATTGAGAGGGAGAGAGAGAGAGAAAGAAAGAGAAAGAGAGAGAGAGTTCTTACGGCTTTTTTTAAGATCAAAGAAGAACTTTCCCCAAAACTTGCAACAACATTTTTTTGATTCTCACCAAACAGAACTGAGTCACACCCATGTTCTTTTTAAATGGTTTTATTGAGTTATAGTTGACATACAATTGTCCACACATATTTAAAGTATACGGTTTGGTAAGTTTTGGTATGTGTATGCACCATGAAATCATCACCACAATCAAGATAATCACGATATGTATCACCCCTGAAAGTTTCTTCATGGTCTTCTATACGCCCTCATTTTCACCCCCCCACCATCACTAACTGATCTACTTTCTGTCACTATAGATTGGTTGGCATTTCCTAGTGTTTTATATAAATGGAATCATTCAGTGTATACTCTCTTTCATTGGGCTTCTTTCATTCAACATGGTCCACTTGAAATTCGTTTATGTTGTTCTGTGTATCAGCAGTTCATTCCTTTTTTGCCTAGGATTTGGTTATATAGATATATCATGACCGATTGATTTATTCCTTTGTTGATAAACATTTGGGTTGTTTACAGTTTGGGCCTCTATGAATAAAGTTGCTAAAACATTTGCATATAAATGTTTGTGTAGACATACACTTTCTTTTCTCATGGGTAAATGCCCAGGAGTGAAATGGCTAGCACATATGGTCAGCATATGTATAACTTTTTAAGAAGCAGCAATCTGTTCTCCCAAGGAAGATACTACTTTACAATCCCACCAGCAGCTTATGCAAATTCTAGATCTATCATACCCTTGCCACATGTGGTATGGGTGGTCTTTTTCATTTAATCACTCTAACTCATATATATGGTAGTATCTCCCTGTGATTTACTTTGCATTACCCTAATGTCTAACAATGACAAGCATCTTTTCATGTGCTTATTTGCCATTTGATGGAATGTATGTTCAAATATTTTACCCATTTTTAGTGGGTTGTTTGTTTTCTTATTATTGAATTTGAGAGTTTTATATTCTGGATAGAACCCTTCTATCAAATACATGATTTCCAAATAGTTTCTTCCAGTCTTTGATGCTTCTCATCCTCTTTCGAAGAGCAGAAGTTTCAAAGTTTGATAAAGTCTAATTTACTACATTTTTTTTGCTGCATTGTGATTTCGACATTGTATCCAGGAACTGTTTGCCTAATTCAAATTCATAAAGATTTTCTATGCTTTCTTCTAGAATTTTGTTAATTTGAAGCTTAAATTTAGATCTATAATACATTTTCAGTTAAGTTTGCACACAGTGGTGCAAAACATGGATTGAATTCCTTTTTTTCTTTTATTAAAGTATGGGTATCCAGTTGCTCCAGTATCACTTGTCAAAAAGACTACCTTTTCTCCACTGAACTGTCTTCACAACTTGTCAAAAATCAGTTTTCTTTATATAGTCTATTTCTGGAGTCTTTATTTTGCTCTATTGATTTTTTTTTCTGTCTTTATGATAATATCACACTTTAACTATTATAGCTTTATAATACATCTTCAAATCAGGTAGGGCTAGCATTCCGACTTTCTTCTACTTTTTCAAAGACATTTTGACTATTTTCGGTCCTTTGAGTTTCTATAAATTTAAAACCAGCTTCTCACTTTCTGTAATTAGTACTAGGATTTTGGATCCCATTAAATTTACAGATCAATTTGAGGAATATCGGCATGTTAATAATGAGTGTTCTGTCCCATAAATAATGTGTACTTCTCCATTTATTTAGAAAATCTTCAATTTTTATTAGCAATGTGTTGTAGTTTTCAACTTGCACATTTTTTGTCAGATTTATCCCTGAGTATATACCTATTTATTTCAAAGATTTTATTTCTTTACTTGAGAGAGAGAGAGAGCTAGAAAGTGGGGAGAGGGGCACAGAGAGAGGGAGAGAGAAACTCAAGCAGACTCTGCATTGAGCATGGAGCCTGACTTGGGGCTCAATCCCAGGACCCCGAGATCATGACCTGAGCCAAAAATCAAGTCAGTCATTTAACCAACTGAGTCACCCAGGTGCCCTTCCTGAGTATTTATATTTTTAATGATATTGAAATTGTACTTAAAATATTTAATGTTTAATTTCCATTCTTCATTGCTAGTATATAGAACTATAATTGATTTTTGTATATTGGTCTTGCATTCTACCACCTTGATAAACTCACCTTTTACTTCTAGTAGAGGATTTTTTAAATATATAGATTTCATTGTATTTTCTACATAGGTGATTATATTCTTTGTGAATAAAAAGTTTTATTTCTTTTTAAAATCTAGATGCCTTTTATTTACTTATTTTTTGGCTTGATTGTACTGACTAGATGAGTAATGAGATGACTAATGAGTACAACATTGAATAGAGGGGCGCCTGGGTGGCTCTGTTGGTTAAGCATCTGACTCTTGATTTTGGCTCAACTCCTGATCTCAGGGTCCTGGGGTCGAGCCCAAGTACACGTGTCCAGCCCCATGACCAGAACCATGTTGAACCTATGTTGGGCTCTGCGCTCAGCACCGAGTACGCTCGTCTCCCTCTTGCTCTGCTCCTTCCCCCATTCATGCTCTCTCTCTCTCTAAAGCAAATCAATAAATCTTCAAAAACAAAAACAAAACAATACTAAATAGAAGTTGTGACAGTAGACATCATTGTCTTCTTCCTGATTTTAAGGAAATGATGTTTGCTGTAGGTTTTATAGATGTCCTACAGCAAGTTTAGGAAGTTCCCCTCAAATCCAGCTTTGCAGGGATTTTTTTTTTTTTAAATCATGTATGGGTGTCAGATTTCATCAAATGCTTTCTTTTGCATCAAATGAGATAGTCATATGTTTTTCTTTTTTAGTTTATTAATGTATTGAGATACATTGATTTTTGAATGTTAAATGGATTCCTGGCATGAATTGTACTTGTTATTATATATCAACTTTTTGAATATTATTGAATTCAATTTGCTAAAATTTTATGTAGAATATTGGCATCTATGTTCGTGAGGGATATCTGTGTGTAGTAGTCTTATCTTGTAATGTCTTTGGTTTTGGCTTCAGGGTAATGTTAGCACTTCAGAATGAGTTGAAGGTGTTCTCTCCTCTTTGATCTTTTTGTGTATTTGTGTGGAATTGGTATTATTCTTTTCATAAATCCTTCATAGACTTTACTAGTGAAGCCTTCTGGATCTGACGTTTTCTTTGTAAGAAAGGTTTAAACTACAGATTCAATTTCTATTTATGTTTTTTTTTTTTTTTTTTTTTTTTTTTTTGAAAGAGTGAGTGCAGCTGCATGAGCAAGTGCAGGGAGCAAAGGGAGAGGTAGAGAGAGAAACCCAAGCAGCTTCCACACAGAGCATAGAGCTCAATGTGGGGCTTGAGTTCACAATCTTGAGAATGTTTTAGCGTCTGCTTTGGCTCAGATCATAATGCCAGAATCCTGGGATGGAGCCCTGCATGACTCTCTGCTTAGTCAGGGGCCTGCTTCTCCCTCTCTGTCTGCTTGCTGCTTTGTCTCTCTGTATCAAATAAGTAAATATAATCTTTAAAAAATTATACTTTTGGGGCACCTGGGTGGGTCAGTTGATTAAGCACCTGCTTTCCCCTTGGTCTGTGTTCCCTGGGTCCCATCGTCCTGGGATTAAGCCCTTTGTCAGGTTCTCTGCTCAGCGGGGAGCCTGCTTCTCCTTCTCCCTCTGCCTACAACTCCCCCTGCTTGTGCTCTCTCTCTTTCCTTCTGTCAAATAAATCAATAACATCTTTTAAGCAATTATACTTTTTACTTTGAGATAACTGCAGATTGACTTGCAATGGTAAAAAAGAATACACAGATCCTGTGTACTTTTTTTACCCAGTTTATCTCAATGGTTATATCTTGCAAAACGACACTACAATATTACATCCAAGATACCACTATTGATACAGTCAAGATCTGGAACATTTCCATCACCAAAAGGATCCCTCCTATTGCTCTTTAATATGCACTTCTTTCCTTCATACCTCTCTTCTTAGTCCCGGGCAACTACTGATTTGTTCTCAATTTCTATAGTTCTGTTATATCAAAGATGTTACAAAAATGGAATCATACAGTATGTAACCCTTTAAAAATGTTTTTTCACTGAGTCTTATTCCCTGGAAATTCATACAGGTAGATGTATGTGTCAACATACATTTTTTTTTCATTTGTTTATGCCTATGGATGTCTAATTGTTCTAGCCTGACAGTTTGAAAAGGCTATCTTTTTGCTTTTGAATTTTTTTGAATTTTTGAATTATCAAAAATCAGCTGAGTGTGTTTCTATGAGTTTATTTCTGAGCTCTCTATTCTGTCTCATTGCTCTGTTTGTGTCTATCCCGTTGCCAATATCTCACAGTCTTGATTACTGTTAGCTCTACAACGTCTTGAAATTGGGTAGACTGGTTCCTCCCACTGAAAAATGTGCATTTTCTTTTCAAAATTCTTTTAACTATTCCAATTCTTTTGCCTTTTCATATGTATATTTCTAGAGCAATTTGTCCTTTCATTTTTGCTTTTCTAGTTTCTTTATATTTCCATTTTAGTTTAGAATAATTTTGTTTATAGCTACTAAAATTTTTGCAAGGATTTTGATAGATATTATTCAACTTCTATATTAATGTGGGGAGAATTAACATATTTACTCAATGTTGGGTTTCCCACCCATCATATAATGTGTCTCTCCATTTTTTAGCTTTTTGATTTCTTTCATTGCCAGTTGGTTGTTTAAAGCATATACACCCAGCACCTATTTTATACCTATTATTTTATTTTTTTGAGTGATTATAAATTGTATTCTATTTTTAATTTCAGCATCCATGATATCATTGTTTGTATATAGAAATATAGTTGATTTTTAATTTTTTATCATTTTTTATTTTTTTAAAGATTTTATTTATTTGTTTGACAGATAGAGATCACAAGCAGGCAGAGAGAGGGTGGGAAGCAGGCTCTCTGCTGAGCAGGGAGCCCAATGCGGAGCTCCATCCCTGGAATCCGAGATCATGACCTGAGCCGAAGGCAGAGACTTAACCCACTGAACCACCCAGGCACCCCTATAGCTGATTTTTAAAGTGTATTTTGTATTCTGTGACCTTGTTGGACTTTCTTATAAGTTACAGGAATTCTTTTGTTGGGCTCCTGTGATTTTCTATGTAAAAAAATCTTATCTGCAAATAAAGACAGGTTTATTTCTTCCTTTTGGGACTATATGTCTTTTATTTTCTATCTTTACTACATTTCTATCTTTACTCTAATTCTATCTTTACTAGCTAGAATTTATAGCATTACGTTGAGTAAAAGTAGTAAGAGTAGGATCTTTGCTCCTCATTTGAGAAAGAAAGCATTCAATCTGCAACCATAAAGTATGGCAGTAGTTGTAGGCTTTTCTGGATGTTGTTTATGAAGTGGAGGAAGTTCTCCATTCCACTTCTTTTCTTTCTTATTTTTTCATGAATTTTGCCAGAAGTTTTTACTGCATCATTTGATATGATCCTGTGATTTTTTTTCTTTAGGTTTTTATATGGTGGTGGATTATATTGATTGATTTTTAAATGTTAAATCAAACCTAGATCTCAGAAATGAATCCCACTTCCTAATGGTATATAATTCTTTTTAAGTACTACTGAATCTTCTTTTTAAAATTTTCACTTCTATATTCATGAGAGATATTCACCTACAGTTTTCTTTTTTATACTGTTTTTGTCTGGTTTTGGTATCAGGGTAATACTAACTTCGTAAAATAGATTAAGAAGACTTCTTTTCTTTTCTGTTTGCTGGAAAAATTGGGTAGAATGATGTTAATTCTCCTTTCAATTGTTAATGCAATTTTTTGGAAAAATTAGGTAGAGTTGATGTCAATTCTCTTTTCCATTTTTGGTAGAGTTCTCTGGAGAAATCCTCTGAGCGTGGATATTTCTTTTTTTGAAATTTTAAAATTATGAATTCAATTTTGTTAATTGCTATAGGGCCATGTAAACTATTTTACACTGGGTGAGTTGTGGTAATCTGCATTTTTTCAGGAAAATTTATGTGTGTAGAGTTGTTAGCTTATTACCTTCTGCTGTCTTCAGGGTTTATAGTGATATCCTTCTTTTATTCCTCATATATCTGTTTGACTCCTTTGGATTATAGTTTAGTTACAGGTGAAATGAGAGGCTTTAACCAGTTAGACTATCTCTAAAGACCTACCTCACTGTATGGAACTGTGATTCAGAACAACACAGTTTATCCTCCTTTTAAGTGGAATATTTCTTTCCAGCCTCCCTCTTACAAAGCACTGATGACATACTTAAGATTGGAATTCAAACTCCTACAACAATACTGTGGAAGTTGTTTAGATTTTTAAAAACTAGTAAACAAAGAAGCGGTAAAGAGTTAAAGAGCTGCTCTTCTAAAATCTGTTGTTTTACAAAGTAATCTATTTTACGGCTTCACAGAGAGGACTCAATCATTCATTCCCAATAACCCTAAATTTGGGTTTTAACTGAGAGGATGTGGATAGTAAACTGTACTCCCTCAAACGGTTCACATCTTTTTATCAACAAGCTTAAATCCTGCTGAAGGAAGGAAGTTGAATACAGGAAATAACTCATTTAATGACGTGATGCATTGAAAAAAAATACTATCTCTACCATCAGCACCAGCATCACAGACTTAGATCAAACCTACCTCGACGGAGCCATTAATGACGGATCAGAAATTTTGCGTTGATTCACCTTAATTGTCCTATCAATGACTCTCTCATTTCCCCCCATATGTATTACTAATGAGATTCATTGGCAATTTGTGTGGGACTTCTATAAAAATGCTCGTTATACCAAAATTTACGTGCAAGAAAAAGTTTAGTTGTAGTGTCAGCAGTGGTGCCTATGTTCTTACAACTATAGGATACTTTGCTAGATGGCATGTCACCACTGAAGCAAGAGTCTGGAGCTTGGAGTCGAAGCCAGCTGATTATGGCTGACTATGAACCTTTGTATTACAACTTATTAGCCGTATGCTTTGGGCAAGTTACTCAAACTCATTGAGCTTTAATTTCTTTCTTTCTTTCTTTTTAAAATATTTTATTTATTTATTTGACAGAGAGAGATCACAAGTAGGCAGAGAGTTAGGCAGAGAGAGAGAGAGAGAGAGGAGGAAGCAGGCTCCCCGCCAAGCAGAGAGCCCGATGCGGGGCTCGATCCCAGGACCCTGAGATCATGACCTGAGCCGAAGGCAGTGGCTTAACCCACTGAGCCACCCAGGCACCCTGAGCCTTAATTTCTTGATGAAAAGTGAAATTAGTAGCAATTACCTTTTAGTGTCATGAGAATTAAAAAATTTCCGAAAGGAGCCTAGCACAGTGCCTCCTTGATAATAAACATCCAGCACGTGGTAGCTATTATCATAGCTCTACAAGAAGAAGAAAAAGAAAGAAAATACATTAGTTTCTCAGTATTACTTTAAATCCTGAACTGGAGTTTTGTTTGTTTTTTAAGATTTTATTTATTTATTTGACAGAGAGACACAGTGAAAGGGAACACAAACAGGGGGAGTGGGAGAGGGAGAAGCAGGCTTCCCTCTGAGCAGGGAGGACCATGCAGGTGCTCTATTCCAGGAGCCTGGGATCATGACCTGAGCCAAAAGCAAATGCTTAAGGATGGAGCCACCCAGGCGCCCCCCCCCCCCACAACTGGAGTTTTAAATTTAAATGACATCTGGTTAGCAGGTACTGTTTCAGTAACTCTCTGAATTTCTCAAAAAAGTATTTATGAAGACACAGTAAAGAATAAAAGCTCATATCAATAAAAACTAAGCCTGGTAGTTTTTTTTAAAGGTTATTTAAAGGGTAATCACAGTTAATGGCCATGCCCATAATTTATGGCTAGGGTGGGTGGTTTTGTTTTGTTCGTTTTTTAATTCTTTTTCTTCCTTAAATGGAATTAACTTATTTCCTTGAAAGTAGGTAGAGAAAACTATTATCTACTTCCCTTTCAAAAGGAAAAAACAAGCATACAAACAAACAAACCCCAAACAAAAACCGTTCTATGGCAATGGATAAAAAGTGGAGAGGAACCATCTCTCTATACAGGAATTATTTTTGAGGCACCCAGAGGATGATTCCTACTCTGATCCCAATCCCCTTCTTTCTTTGGTACCCCTCTTCATTGATCCATTTTGAAACTGCAAACTTTATGTAACCATTTAGAAATCAGAATGGATATATGGAGTTTTGGGGATCACGTTAGGTAGCAGACTAGTGAAAACAATAGTGGCTCATTGTGTACAGAGAACTATAATCCTGAAAGAAAATAAACTTATTTAGGGTAAGCATTGAGAGAGCGTTGGTTGTGATTTCCTGTATTCTGTGGGATGAGAGAGTCAAAGAAATTGGCAGTCTGGGTCTCAGAAGACCCTAGCTCAGGCCTATAACTTAAGAACATTCCCATAGCAAATTGCTTCCCAGAAATAGCCTAAGAAGAGAATTTTATTAACTCCAGAGACCGAGGTACGATTATGGACAAGACGACTGACTGTTGGCACTTATAAAGTCTGGGTAAAAATTTTCCTTGTTCAATGGAATTAAACAAGGGAAAAAAAAATAATGTATGCTTTAAAAAAATTATTTATTTATTTGAGAGAGAGAGAGACAGAGAGAGACAGAGCACAAGTTGGGGGAAGAGCAGAGAGAGGGAGAAGCAGACTCTCCACTGAACAGGGAGCCTGACACAGGGCTCTATCCAAGGATCCCAGGATCATGACCTGAGCTGAAGGCAGACACTTAACCTACTGAGCCACCCAGGTGCTCCTTATTGTGTGCTTTTAAAAGATAAGTGAATACAAGAAGAAGCCATTTCTTCCCCCTGAAGGTTGGTAAGGATTGCATATTTTGAGACAATCTACTGCTGGAACCAGGAGAATGTTTGTGGAAAACTTTTTGGTAAAATCATTAAAATGCCAGAAAGGATAGTCTTTACGAAGTTGCAGCATAAAACTGAAGAAGAGAATACAAATTAGTCTAAAGAGATAGCAGTGTGAAACGTGGGAAAAACGTGATAAACATAAAGTCAGCTGCTTGAGATGATAAAATTGTCAAGAAAATGAGAAATCTAGTAGAATTAAAATCAATAAGGTAGTCAATAAAAGCAGACTTGATTTAACAGGAAATTTCATCAATGATATGGCAGAATGGCTTGAAAAAATTTTCCTAGAATGTAAAGGCAGGATAAAAGTATGTAGAAGAAGAGATGGTAGGTACAAAGGATAGACAACAATGATCCATGCTAAAAGTTATAGATTTTCAGGATGTGAGAGCCATCTGACTGCAACATCTGTCACCTTGTTGATCACCAAGGTTGATTTAGCTGATCTGGTTGGCTTGGCAGGTGTTCCTGTCCTCTCTCACCACTCTGTGTGTGCATCCTTCTAAAAGCTATGTGCTCAGTCTGACACTAGGATCTTCCCTGATAGAGGAGGACCATTTTTTGATCAAGGGTATAGGGAGAGCTGCATCCTCTACTCCCCACCCTCTGGAGAACCTCCAAATAAGCTTTCTAGGTCCATTTGTAGGAGAATGTCAGACACTCAAGCTTCCAAGACCCCAAACAGCCAAATGAGGTCCTGAGTGTCACAGTCTGCCTTTCTCTATACATAAAAAAATTTTAAAAAGAAGGAAAAAAAAACTATAGGTTTTCATAATAGGAAATCAGAAGTAAAAATTAAAGATTAAAAATTGGAAATAAAACAACCAACCAATCAGCCAACCAGTGCTTTTCTGAGCCAAAAAAGATATCCTAACACTATGTTGGTTTAAAAGACTTACTATGTGGGTGCCTGGGTGACCCAGTCAGGTCAGTGTCCAACTCTTGACTTTGGGTCAGGTCATGATCTCAGGGTCGTGAGACTGAGCCCTGTGTGGGGCTCCATGCGGGCTGTGGAGCCTGCTCAAGATTCTCTCCTTCTCCGTCTGTTCCTCCCAGCTTGCTCTCTCTCTGTCTGTCTAATAAATAAATAAATAAATAATAAAAGATTTACTATGTTACAAAGAAAATTAATGGAGAGAGAAGCATATATTAGCAAAAATTTCCATTTAAGGATAAAGGAAAGAATTTAAAAAATTTTAAATATCATTTTGAAATAAAGCACATTATCTATGTGGAGCTATGGTCATTGGGGAGGGTATGTGCTATGGTGAGTGCTGTGAAATGTGTAAACCTGGCGATTCACAGACCTGTACCCCTGGGGATAAAAATACATTATATGTTTATTAAAAATATGTAAAAATTAATAAAACAAAAAGAAAAAGAAAAAGAAAAAAAACAACCCCCCCCAAAACCCCATGTTATCTATGAAACAAAAATCAACAGACTTAAGAATTTTCTTTCACAGTAGTAAATATTTCTACAGAATTTTAAAGGGATCAAACTGTTGGCCAAGAATTTTATATCCACTCAAGTTTTTGTTTATCTGCAATGGCAACACAAGAACACTTAAAAATATGTATAATGGCTCAGAAAACACACTATCTACATGCTTTTTATTTAGAAAGATTACCTGAATACATATTATAGATGACTGTGAAGTTAATAAAAATTTAAACATGTTTAAGTATTTATTCATTTACATATATATTTATGTATATTATAGGCTTATATACATATATAGGCTTATAATGTATACTGAAATAATTTACATATAAAAGTAGGTGCATTAGGGTTCTTCAGAGAAACAAAACCAATTGAGGATTATTTATAGAATACTATATATATTGAAAAATTGGTCTGTGTAATTACAAAGGCAGAGAAGTGCCAAGATCTGCAGTCAGGAAACAGGAGATCCAGGCCATGGTACAGTTCAGTCTGAGTCTGAAGACCTGAGAACCAGAAGAGCTGATGCTATATGCTCTAGTCCAAGTCCTAAGGTAGAAGAGGACTGGTAGCCCAACTTGAAGGCAGCCAGGCAATGAGAATAAATTCTCCCTTAATCAAACTTTTTCTTCTATTTAGGTCTTCAGTGGATTGGATGAGGTGTACCTATGTTGGTAAGGGCAATGGTTTACTCACTGATTTACTCATTGATTCTACTGAATCAAAAGTTAATTTCACCCAGAGCCACCATTCCAGACCCACCCATAATAGTGTTCATCAAACACGTCATTATGTGAGCACTTTGTCATCTAGTCAACTTAACACATAAAATCAAAGATCATACTGGGTTGAATAATTTGTTGTACATTTGCTTATAAAAAGGGAGTGCAGATGTCAAACACAGTTCTTTAAAAAGAATAATGTTAAAATTATATAAAAATTAAGTCACAGTAAAGTGGGCCTAAATGTCCAGATAATATGAAGACTATGAATCAGGGAGAAGAATGCTAAGTGGGAGAAAGTAAAAAGATAGCTAATTACATTTAAAAAAATCTTATGTGAAAGTTAGCAAAGAATGGAAAAGAATGATTTTTATTTTATTTTTTAAAAGATTTTATTTATTTATTTGAAAGACAGAGATCACAAGTAGGCAGAGAGGCAGGCAGAGAGAGAGGAAGGGAAACAGGTTTCCTGCTGAGCAGAGAACCTGATGCGGGGCTCCATCCCAGGACCCTGAGATCATGACCTGAGCTGAAAGCAGAGGCTTAACCCACTGAGCCACCCAGGCACCCCAAAAGAATGATTTTTAAACAGAGCAGCAATATAACTTAAAACAGGACTGAAATCTTCCAAATCGGCAGAAGATAAAATCAGCCCAAATAGCAATGACAGAAAACAGAGGAAGTGACATAAAAGCCTGCTAAAAGGAAGAAAAAAAGCACAACCAAAGATAGTAAAATAAGATGAAACATGTCAGTTCTGATAATAAATTTAAATGGGTTATACATCCCAATTAAAATGAAGTTTGTCAAATGAAGAGGTTAAAAAACAGTATCTCCTGAGCCTCTTAGAGACTGGCCCTTGGGCATTGGGTCTGCCTTGGCCTAGTCCCTTCGCCTGAGGAGGACAAACTTGGAGGTGTAATTTAGGCTCCAGAGCGCTTTGGTAATTGTAGGCTTCTCTCCCTCCCTGTTCTGCTTTTCCCACTCCTTTACTGTTTTCTCCTGGAAGCTGGTCGTTAATAAATCACTCTCAGTGGAATTCCTGAGTCAAGGTCTGTGAAACCTGACCAGAGATGGCAGGTGACCTAAACTGATCAGAGTGGTTTGTTTTCCTAATCCAAAGACTGGCTGGAGTTGGGCAATTTACTTAAACTGGGTCAGCCAGAATACTTTATCTGGTCTTGGCATGGGTTGGGAGAAAGAAAGTGTTTCTAGAAATCCCTTTGATTACAACATACAAGGATCACGTAAGTCTGGATCTCCCAGGAGCCATTTCACTGCTGAATGGAAGAACCTGAGTGAGGAATGAATTCGGGCAAGCAAAGCAAAGAGAGTGAGAACAACAGTACACAAATCACTTGAACGCTGAGATCCAGCCTTTTTTTTTTTTCCCCATTTTTTTTCTTTTTTAATTTCTTTGACAGACAGAGATCACAAGTAGGCAGAGAGGCAGGCAGAGAAAGAGGGAGGAAGCAGGCTCCCCGCTGAGCAGAGAGCCTGATGCGGGACTCCATCCCAGGACCCTGAGATCATGATCTGAGCTGAAGGCAGAGGCTTTAACCCACTGAGCCACCCAGGCACCCCTGAGATCCAACCTTTGCTGAAGAAGTTTGTATTTTGGAAATCCGTGTTATACTAGTTCACTGGTGCTTCTATGAATTGTGCTACCTTTAACTGGGTTTGTTATTTGCAATGAAAAGATCCCTAACAGTGTAAAAGTTCAAACAAGAAAGAATGAGTTTTCAGAGAGATTGAATAATATAATTAATACGGATTGATAGTAGATGGTCTTTGGAAATAAGATGGATTGTACTTCTTTTAAAAATATATAGTGTATGTGATGCCTGTGTGGCTCAGGTGGTTAAGTTTCCACCTCTTGATGTCAGCTCAGGTTTTGATCTCAGGGTTGTGATTTTGCTTCTAGTGTGGACCCCACTTAAAAAAATAATAATAAAATAAAATAGGTAGTATACTAAGTACAAAAGCAACCTCACTTTATTCCTCAAAATGTAACACTCAAAGAACACATTTTCTAAAATGTAACAATCCTAGAAATGAATTGTAAAAGGTCAAAGAAATACAAAGACTCATATGGGAACTGAAAAATCTTTCTCCCATAACAGTAAGATAAAAAAGAGAATCTAAAGTTAACAAAAAATGAAAATGTTAGTACCATGGAAATATCATTTGGAGATAATTCTCCATCTGACCCGTATTTCTCTTTATGTCCCTTTGTTGTTTCAACATGCAAACATCTAGGCTAACCTGTACTCCTTGGCTTGGGAAGGGGATGTGGTAGGGTTAAAAAAAAAAAAAAAGATTTATTTCTCATAGTTACGGAATCTGTCTTTGAAAAGCTTAGGGTCTTTAGGGAAATGCTGAGATACAGAGAAAATGTTTGAGCACGGGTGGCAAGATATTTTCTGCTCCACTCAAGAGAAAATTATTTCTAAAGTTGGAAAGAGAGGGCATCATCCCTAGAAGTTCTGCATAGGGTCCTTGTATCCTGTCTCATTAGCAGAGCTCTAGGAAATGGCATCTGGAGAAAGAAAGACTGGCTGATGGGTCCAGGCCCACAGGTACAGAACGTGTCCAGAGTGCCCGTGGCTTAGGGTAGTTGTCACTTCTCATTGTCACCTTGTTTGGATGGGTGATGTTCAAGCCCTGAGGACCAGACTTGATGATGAACATCTCAGCTGACATCTGTGTGGATGCTCAACACCGAAGAGCAGATGTCTTGCCTTTCACGTTGGTGTCGCATAAAGAACTGTAAAGGGACGAAGGGAGCCAGCCTTACCTTGATCAGCTCCTGGTGGAATGGGAACTTGAAATAGATATTATTGAGTCAATTTGTAGAAAAATAATGTAAGTTTTATTTCTTTTTTTTTTTTTTAATTTTTTTATTTTTATAAACATATATTTTTATCCCCAGGGGTACAGGTCTGTGAATCACCAGGTTTACACACTTCACAGCACTCACCAAATCACATACCCTCCCCAATGTCCATAATCCCACCCCCTTCTCCCAAACCCCCTCCCCCCGGCAACCCTCAGTTTGTTTTGTGAGATTAAGAGTCACTTATGGTTTGTCTCCCTCCCAATCCCATCTTGTTTCATTTATTCTTCTACCCACTTAAGCCTCCATGTTGCATCACCACTTCCTCATATCAGGGAGATCATATGATAGTTGTCTTTCTCTGCTTGTAAGTTTTATTTCTGATGCGTTTGAGTTTATGATTAAAATTTAAAGCTACCACACTTCCTATTAATATGGTCAAAGGAGCTTGGGAAAGCAAAACCTTACTTCTTTAACTCCAATCCTCTGACCTCAAATGCAGGCTTTGTTCATGTAACTGAGGTTCTTAGAGCTAGTTTAACACTAGCAATTCATGTTCATGGGATTAGGAAGACTTCAAAACCAAATACTTTAAATTGTATATATATGTATATGTACATATATGTATACTAGATAGAGCCATGAATATTTCAAAATAACATGTTTTAAAATTTAATTTAAATTCAAATTAGTTAACATATACTGTATTACTAGTTTCAGGGGTAGACTTTAGGGATTCATCAGGTGCATAGAATACCCAGTGCTCATTCCATCAGGTGCCCTCCTTCATGCCCATTATCCAGTTACCCCCTCCGCCTCCCCCCTCCAGCAACTCTCAGTGTGTTTCCTAGAATTGAGAGTCTCTTATACATTGCCCCCTCTCTGTTTTCATCTAATTTTATTTTTCCTTCCTTTCCCCTTCATCTGTTTTGCTTCTCAAATTTCACATATGAGTGAAATTGTATGGTTCAAAAACATTTTTTTAAAAGATTTTATTTATTTATTTGAGAGACGGAGATCACAAGTAGGCAGAGAAGCAGACATAGAGAGAGGAGGAAGCAGGCTCCCCGCTGAGCAGAGAGCCCGATGGGGGGTTCGATCCCAGGACCTTGGGATCATGACCTGAGCCAAAGGCAGAGGCTTTAACCCACCGAGCCACCCAGGCACCCTCAAAAACATTTTTAACATTTATAAATATACATCTTCCTCATTTAATTCTTTAAATTTACTCATCTGTCATGTAAAAATGTTAGATTATATTATCTTTATGTTTTTCTTCTAGCTCTAAATTTCCCTTTTGAGCCTAGTAAAGTAGAATTTGGTGGATTTTTAAAAAGCAGTTTGGGTCACCAACTTGCCCATTTTTTTCTGGGAAATAATATGTAACAATTAGCACGTCTATTCTTTAGAATTTTGAGTCATTCCAAACTGCATATGATTCATTGCTTGTTCATTTTTAGTTCACTCTAGATGAAAAATTCACAAGGTGCAAAAAAGGGGGAGACATTATCCTAGAATATATTTTAGTCTTTAAAGTTTTGAGGTCTGTTTCTAATAATAAGAATATTACACATTAATGATGAAGTTGAATTTTGTAGGGAAAGAACAGCAGAGCTTTTAATCAACGTATGTTGAAGTCTTCACAGTGTATCTCAATGAGATACAGGCCACTTTTTAAAGTTAGGAAATAATTTCTTCTTCTTCTTCTTCTTTTTTTTTTCACTTTCTTCATGATTAAAGTGATGAGACGTATGGTGAATATCTTTCTGCATAGGAGCATAGATTAGGAGACCAGTTAATGATAAGCAAGGGATCCTTTGAAATTGAACATTGATCTGAGGCTGTGGACCCTAGAATCATTGTGAGTCTTATTGTTAGTCTGTAAACTTGCTCAGAAAGAACAACTTCATTCCTGATTTCCTCTCTGCCAGGTTTGCCTGCTTCGTGGCTGTTATATCTTTAATGACTTTTCTATGGGTAAAATATGAGAAGCAAAAATACCACTCCCAGAGGTTGATGAAGGAATCAGTAGCCCCAGGGAAAATCTTCCGCAATAGTGGGGATGGGTTAAAAAAAGGAAATGAACATTTATTGAGTTTTCTTAATGTGTACTTGGCTCTGTGTCAAATCCTGCACAAATATAACATGTGAAGCAAGTTATTCATGAAGACAGTTGTGGAATTACACTTCAGTCATGGTCCCATGGTCTTGCGACTAAAATCTGCACTCTCCATGTGTCCCATTTTCTGTCCTTTGAAAATTGCAGTAACTTCTTTCTCTTCTCACTAGCCAACATTTTTGCCCTGTGTCCTCAGGTTTGTTTCACTTTTGAGTACACAATTAAGTTATAATATTGTCCCAATGGCTTTTCAATCTAAGCAGACTGCCGCCAGCTTATTCTTGTCACAGGACCCAGTAGAACGCCCCAGACCCTTTCCTCTGGGAACCTCTGGTGTAATTCCAGTCACACAAGCTGCGATGAATGCTGCCACCTCCTGGCATCTTTCGAAGAGAGGAAATCTGCTAAGTAAAGCCTGCATTTGGTTCAGATGCTGTTTACCACAGACTACACACTCCTTTGGCCCTCCGTGTATTTATTCTCTGCTGGCTTAGAGTCATCTGAGCTGGGGAGTTTATGGGAAAACAAAACAAAAAAATCTTGGACTGGGACATCTGTTCTCCCATTATGTTCAACCTGATGGAATTTGAAAACCTAATTGGTGGCTCTATTTTGCCATTTAATATGCAGCAGGGATAGTACTCGATGCTCCTGAAAAAAAAGTGAAATCTTTGATGAATACAGGCCTTTCACTGTTTTTACTCTACGTAGTAGTTTGAAGCAGAAGCCATGACTTTAATTTGGAGCACTTGGCCATACAAAGCCAAAATTTGGTGAAAATTTTCTTGCCACATTACTATACATATATGTCTTAATTGTCTTAATTTTATTTTTTTAGAAGATTTTATTTATCTACTTGTCAGAGAAAGAGCATAAGCAGGGGGAGCTGCTGGCAGAGAGAGAAGCAGGCTCCCCACTAAGTAAGGAGCTCAGTGCG
Organism: Mustela nigripes; assembly: GCF_022355385.1. Lineage (NCBI taxonomy): Eukaryota > Metazoa > Chordata > Mammalia > Carnivora > Mustelidae > Mustela > Mustela nigripes. Next base: position 165,467,841 of record NC_081557.1, on the reverse strand, counting down.
GGTCTTAATCCCAGAACCCTGGAATCCTGACATGAGTCAACGGAGGATGCTTAACTGACCGAACTATTTTAATTCTAATTGATGCTATTCACCAACGCTTGCAATAATATAGTTGCCAGTAAACTATGCCATGCATATGAAAAAATCTTAAATTGTGTCACTATAGACTAGTTCATTGGATTAAATTGCCAACGATTTTCAATATGTAAACAATCTGGTGGAATTCTTAAAAATATGTCAGGAAAAAGTTAACACAAGGAACGCATGGATTCATTTTGATTTGTGAATTAAGAAAGAACATTTATTGAGTGACTGATGGACTTGATCTCAGCCAAATGGCCGAGAAGCGATTTGAGTGACTGATGAAAAGTCTTTTAATCTATGTTCCTTCAGCTCTTTTCGGAAAACAGTCAACAAGTAGCTTTATCAAAGGCATTTGAACTTAAAAAAAATTTTGTTTGTTAAAAACGAGGCGATTAAACTAACATAAATAACATATTTATATAAAATAGCCCTATTTCCATAACAACATTTAATGAACTGAATGGCCACCTTTTACATTTTTGCGCCTCTCTTTAATGTCTGGCTTAATAAACATGACTGAATCTTCATATCTACTTTCACATTCATCCTGTTGAAGTATCTTGTTTCAAAGGCGCTTTTTGGTTTAGTTATTTCCAATGCCTCGTACCCCCCACAAAGCCTAACACATTCTAAGCTCAGTAATGCTAATTGAATGAATGACGAACTCCCAGCCTTTTCATTTGTCGAGGGGCCTGAATTCTTTAGATTAATTTATAAATTTGCTTTAAACTTAGGGGTATGGCCATTGCAATAAGCAGGTACATACTCTTCAGCTGTTGCTGGTCAGAGTGTGTTTTGGGGATCAGCCGTACTGTCTCGGGTGCTTGTGAGAAAGGCTGAATGTCAGATTTCAGCCCAGACCTACAGAATCAGAATCTGCGTTTTAGCAAGATAGCCCAAGCGATTCCTGTGCACCTTCCGGTCTGAGAAGCGAGGCTTGGAAGCATCTTCATTGCCACTACGATTTCTGTGTGACTATACAATTCATTCTTCCATAGATTGCTGTTTTCCTACATAAAATTATTTTATGACTAGACTTTGCGCTACTTTCTATTTGAGTCTATGCAAACTAAGTTTTCACATCTCTGTTTCCCTTTTTCTTTTCTAAGGGCGCTCAAGCTTAGAAACTGTGAATTCCTACTGCTGAGCTCTGAGTCAGGGGGGCTTTCTATAAGGGAAACTCCCCTTATAGGACCATCTAATTAAAATTTTTAAATGAATGAACCAATGGATAGCTATTAAGATATTGCTGCTTATGTAGTTTTCTTCTGAAAGAGAAAGTAATTAATGCAAGTTAGATCTTTACTTTTTTTTTTTTTTTTTTTTAGGCTTTTTTTGGTCCTCCTGAGATTGCCCAGGTACAAAATTCATGAAGGGGGTTGGATCCCTAACTTGTTCATTTAATTATTTCCTTTTCACTTAATTAAGTCAACAACTTAGTTTTTATTAGAAAGTCAACTTTGGCTGATTTTAATCTACCTAAAGTTGCTAAGATTTTTGGTGTAGGAAAGCACTTACAATAGTTGTTATTTTACTTTTCAGTTTAATGAGATGCTTAACTTATTTAAAGCAAGCTCCAGCATACAAAGCGGCCTTCACATATGAGGAAGGGGCAGCAGCATTATGCCTGGGGCCAGGCCATCCTTTCTTTGCCGGACATGAGAGGTCCCTGTGCAAGTCTGGGGAGCTGTGGCAAGAGAAAGAAAACACATTTGGAAAAAGTTAAACTGCCAACACATGTGCAGGTCTTGTCCTCGTACTTAATCACTCTTTGTAGAAATGACCTTTTTATTAGCAGATTGTGAAGGATCCTGGAAAAAGCCTGGGACTTTGGAGTCAGATCCCCCAATTCTGTGTGACATCGTGGGTCTTCTCAGAAAACTCCAAATCACTTTTTTTTTTTTCCTTCTTAACAGGGATAGGTTTGAGCTGTGGTTGGATGGTATTAAAAAACGAAGTTTAGCCGAGTAGATCTGAAGATCTCATTGGCTTTATTAAATGATATGTGAATTGGGCAGCATCTCTTCTAGTAAGTAGAGGGGAGCTCTAAGGAGATGTACAAAATAGAAGGTTCTTAAGAGAATGGTGTGGCAAGAAAGTTCCTAGCAGAAGAAAAGGATTGTCTTGGAAGTGCTCAATGTAGGTGAGGGGGTGAATGAAATAGTGTCTAGAAGCTTGCTTACAGTTCAGGAACCACCCACTCATGTTTTCTCCAATAATCCTCCAATTCCCTTATGACGTAACAATAACTAACAGGATTGTCTCAGACAATGTTCTAGGCTTTTTATGTATATTAACTCATCGGATGTCTGTAACAATTGCTTGATTCTTTTTTTTTTTTAAGATTTTATTTATTTATTTGACAGACAGAGATCACAAACAGGCAGAGATGCAGGCAGAGAGAGAGGAGAAAGCAGCTTCCCCCGCGGAGCAGAGAGCCCAATGTGGGGCTTGATCCCAGGACCCTGGGATCATGACCTGAGCTAAAGGCAGAGGCTTTAACCCACTGAGCTACCCGGGCAAATGGTGCCCCAATTGCTTGATTGGGTATTGCTGCTATAATTTTCATTCACATATGAGGAAGTTAAGGTACAAAAGGGTGAAAAAAGTTGCCCAAGGTTATGCTCACAGAGCATCAGTGTCTATTGATTGATTTTGAACCAGGCAGTTTGCCCCCAATATCCATGCTCTTAACTAACATGACAAAGGTGTTCATCAATTTTCCCATTTTGTGAGTGAGGAAGTTGAGTGTGAGTTTCGTTAGAGTCACACATCCAAGAATTGCCCAAGCAGGGACCTGGGTGTGAGTTGCCCACCTATAGGCTAGGGTTCTTTCCATTACACCACATTTCTAGACATTTCATTATGACCCTAGAGACAGAAGTTTCCTAGAGACAGAAGTTTCCAAGAAGAGCCTATTTGAATCTCTATTGCCAAAAAGGTCAAGAAGATTCATCATCTGAAGCACAGTAAAAAGCAAAATAAAGCTTTTCTGCATTTCAGCAAAGCCCCTTTATGTATAAATCTGTGATGTTCTTTGTGGCTATAGTCAACACATCGTAAGAAATATATAGAAGGATGTTGTAGAAAGCCCAAGAACCACATGGAAAAAGGATGGCAGAGCTGCTGTGTGAGGTCATATTTGCAAATGGGGCCATGTCATTCCAGGAGATCAAACCTGACAGTGAATTTGTCTAACATCTAAGAATTAAAATGCATGACCAACTTTTAAAACAAATCCCACATTATTGTTGAAACGAATAATTTAAGTCTTTAGAGGTTAGTCTAAATAAAAAGTTTTAAATGTTGGATTATTCTAAACTAATGGAAGTAACTAGACCAATTGGGATAAATACATGAATGTGTTTTTGAAGGTTCAATAAGGGACACATATCCCTAATGTGTCACTGAGGGAAAATTGGCATTATTATTTATTTCTTATCCTTGAGATAGACATTTAAGAGCTTGGTGGCAGGAATCAGATGGGTCTAGGTTTGAAGCTTAGTTCTGCCTCTTGTTCTATGACCTTGGGCAAAATTCTTAACCTCTTAGTTCCTCAGTTTTCTCATCTGTATAATGAGATATTAATGATCCTCATTTTGAATTAGTTTTGAATTGACTGGAACTCATTGAATTTAAATACATGAAAAGTGTAAAAAAACTGAGAGTGGTACATTGACAGGGTTCAGTAATGGTTGACTAATGTTATTAGTCCTTGGCCCCAGTCCTTTGCCCCAGTCAAACTGGTCTCAGTTTTAGGAAGATAATGCGGAAGTATTTCAGTAAAAAGAAGATCTATTGTTCTCCCATACTATAGAGTTTTTATGTGGAACCTTCTAGTGGTATGCTAGGTTTGCCTGTGTTGGGTAAAGTCCATGTCATAATGGTTTCCAACAGTTTGCATTTTCTTTCTTTCTTTCTTTCTTTCTTTCTTTCTTTCTTTCTTTCTTCTCCCTGCCTTCCTTCCTTCATTCCTTCCATCCATGATTTTATTTATTTATTTGACAGAGAAAGAGAGTACCAGTTGGGGAAGGGGCAGAAGGACAAGCAGACTCCCGGCTAAGAGAGGAGCCTGACGTGGGGCTCAACCCCAGGACTCCAAGATAATGACCTGAGTTGAACACAGATGCTTAACTGACTGAGCCACCCAGCCATCCCTGTATACATTTTCTATCAGAGATTTGAAGATGTTAGATCTGACAAAGATACGAAGGGTTTTCTTATTAAACCTGCATCCTCTGTGTTGGTTCAATATTGACTATATACTAGGCACGCGGGAAGGTTGCTGAATGAAGAAAATGGGTAAATACGTAGTGAATGGTTCAGTGACCAGGTAGAAAACTCCAATGAACAATGAACTCTGGCTAAGATGTTACCTTGTTCCTGATTGAGTCAGATAGAAAAAAGTCATGCAGAATATTAATTCTAGGAAGCTAATTCTTCTGTGTGTCTAGGTTTTAATGGAACAAGTGGTTAGAAAGTAGAAACCATCTCATCTGAAATAATTTCCGGTGTGTACTTACAAAATAAGAGTGTGTGACCCCTTATACACATACTGGGCACAATTAAAAAAAAAAACCTTCAAAAGCACTGCCAGTTTAATGAAAAAAACATTCAACTTTGTTAGTAAAACACAAAGTTAGATGATTGTACTTAGATATTTTTCTTTTCCAGGATGGCTAAAGATTTTTAGAAATTTACATATATTAAGAATTAGTCAAAAGAAAATGCTGTTAAAAAATTGGAGAAAAGTTTTCATTCATGCATTTGTATTGTAAGTAGGTCCAATTTTTTTCAAAGAGCCACAAGAACCATAAAACATTTCATGCATTTCCACTGGAGTCCATTACTTGGAATTTGTTTTAATGAAATAATTGTCTTTCTCTGTTTTGACAAAGACTCTTTATTTTTTTTTAAAGATTTTATTTATTTATTTGACAGAGAGAGAGATCACAAGTAGGCAGAGAGGCAGGCAGAGAGAGAGGAGGAAGCAGGCTTCCCGCTGAGCAGAAAGCCTGATGCGGGGCTTGATCCCAGGACGCTGAGATCATAACCTGAGCCAAAGGCAGAGGCTTAACCCACTGAGCCACCAAGGCACCCCAAAGACTCTCTCTTCGACCAAACTTTAGTCAGGCTACTCCGAGCACGCTCCTCAAGGAAGGCCTTAACCTTGGCCTTCCTTGTCTCTCTTGCCCTAGTTGGGTCTGCACTGATCACTTTAGCAAGAACTCTCCCACCCTTGATAGCTGACCCTTGGTATCTGATCAAATTCCTCACCCCTAACTTTTCTGTGTAAGTCCTTGGCTTGTTTTAGCAAGATTCATGTGAGGTCGGTGTAGCAAGAATCCCCCACCCTTGATAGCTCCTCTGAGTCGTTTCCCATCCACTGACCCCCTCACTCTGCTTTGTGGTTATACATTCCCATTTGTCCTTGCTGTATTTGGAATTGAGCCTGATCTTTCCTCTTAGTGCAATACTCTTATTATAATAGTCTTCAATAAATTCTTTACTATTTTTAGAAGTGTCAGAAAAATTTTTCCTAACTTATCTATCTTCTATCTAACCATCTATCATCTCTCTATTTTGTTAGAGTAGAGAACTGGAAATGACCTTAATATTTAATAGTAGGGGATTGGCTAAATAAATTCAAAACCAAAATCTTTGAAATAGCCTGCTGGCAATAATCAATAAATAATGGTCGACGCTCATAGAACACCACTGTCCACACTGAGTTAAGTGCTTTATCTGCTGGCCTCTAAAAGAAACTGAAAGTCACCAGGAACCTAAGGCAGAAGAGCTGCCCTTCATCTAGCATCCTTCGCGCCATCATTCTCTTCAGCTGTCGCTTACTCTGCTCCGCAAACCCTACAGCAGAAAACATGGCGGCTGCCCGGCTCCTCCCAGTTTTAATAAAGAGCAGGCCCTTCTCATTTTCCTTCCAGAAGGGAGCAGATATCAGAGGAAACACCCCTATCCTTCTTTCTATTCCTGTGGCATGTTCCTGGTCACAGGAGGAGGACTAGTTTGTCTTCTTGGTGACATGGAGCCATGACTGGTTTACACTGAGTTTTCTGAACCAGCTGTGAAGTCACGGCTTCAGAATGTGCGTTTCTTGTCGCTTGTGGATCTGGGTTGGCCCTTGTCCTTTGTCTTCTGGAAGAGACAGGCAAGACAGAGGTTTGTGTCTGGCAGGCCAGTTTGGTTCTAAGCCTGTTATGGGTGAGTAGGTCAAGTGGAGCTGCTCTGGGGGCCCAGAGGTCTCACTTCAGGAAGGGCCTCAGCTGAAAAGTGTGTGCCCCAATGTGTTACCAAACTCTTTTTGGGGGGACTATTCAGTTTTAACTGACCTTATAATGCCTGGTTGGTACTTTGTTCTCTAACTGGATCCTTATGAATATTTGTCAGTTTTAGGAAACAGAGGTAAGAAGGCAGTGGTTTGCTGGGAAACTGGCTCTTGAAGGGGGCAGGAGAGGGAAGGGTTGGATTTGTAGCAGGTTGCTGAGGTAAATTTAAATGCCCCATCACAGTATATTTCCAGCTCCCAACAGGCTGCTGGACACAATCTGAGTGTTTAACCGTCAGCCCTTATGAATGCGCTCTAGCATACCACCGAAAGGAGGGGAGACATTAAGTTTCATCCTGTGTGATTTAACCACAGTGACGGAACAACTTTTTCACACTCTGTTTCCCACCTCCTGGGGAAAATTCTTAGTGGCCCACCTTGCCTATCAGCCTTTTGTCCCCAGTTTTACCAACTGTGACCAAGAGACCATGACTACATAGTAGAAGGAAGCATGGTTTTTAGAGGTCGGCTACAATGGGTCAGAAAGGCAATTGGGAGTCAGTGTGTGTTGGGGTGGTTTCCCACTCTTAGTTTGGGTCTCTCCAAAGCAGAACCTGCAACAAAGGCTTATTTTAAGTACTTAGATGTTCTTAGTACATCTAAGTTTATCTTAGAATTATGACCCTATAAACCCAAAGTACAGAGACAATAGGGAAAGAGAGAAAGATGAAGATACATCACAAAGTTTACAAAGCTAACCCTTCTGTTAATATTGAGTAAAAAAAGGGCAATCTCCCCAAATAATACACATAGAGAAATGAGCTGGGGGTTGCCCCAGACCATCACCGGAGCTTGAGAACAAATCCAGTGCAGATGGGTGGGGAGCTAAGAGAGAAGCACAAACCAATCCTGGTGACATTGTTTGATGTTACTTGCATTCCTGGATTCAGATTTACTATGTGTCAGCTCTATGGACCACTCTTCCTCCTTCAATTTTGGTTGTGTGACCCTATCCATTTCTTTTTGTGTAAGCCAGTGGGAAATGTATTTTCTGTCACTTGCAGCTAAAGAGTTTCAATGGCTAGACTTCCACCATAACAAAGATCACATCGTATTAATTGTTTGTTAGTGTCTTCTCCAGGAAGTTTTTAACTCCTTGAGGTGAGGGCTCATGCATCTCTTTCAGCTTGTAGTTCCACACCTAACAGGGCACCTGGCACATGCCAGAAGTTCAGTGCATGTTGGACTGAAGGAATACGTCTATAATAGTAATTTAGCATCCTCAGTATTGATCATTTTAAGACTATTAATGCTTTTATTTTATTTTATTTTATAAGTAGGCTCCATACCTAATATGGGGCTTGAACTTACGGCCTTGAAATCAAGAGTCATATGCTCCACTGACTGACACAGCCAGGCCCTCCCATTAATGCTTTCTTAAAGAATATATATGGGTTAATCTTTTCTTCATGCAGAGAAGAAAAACAGATAAAATTTATAAGAAAATTTGATGAAATACATTCACTCAGGAAAAAAAGAGATGATTAGAGTTAACATTATTTAAAGATGCTCTATCAAAAGCACATCTCTTTAGAACATTTTTTTCTTTCTGACTGTAACAGAGTCAAAACATTAGTAGAGATATAGGTATAATATCTGATTGATTTTAAACTATAACTAATGTAATGGAAAGATTCTTTTTTTTCTGTTTTTATTTGCATGGACAAAATTATGACAAAGAGACAATGCCACGATGTTGATAATATCTTATCTTGCTAAGTCCTAAAAGAGATGTTATCATGGGGGCACCTGAGTGGCTCAGTTGGTTGTTGAGCATCAGCTCTTGGTTTTGGCTCAGGTCATGACCTCAGGGTCCTGGGATGGAGCCCCAAGTCAGGTTCCATGGTTGGTGTGGAGTCTGCTTGGGATTCTTTTGCTCCCTCTTCCTCTGCTTCTCTCCCCACTCTCATGCACATGGCACTCTCTAGCTCTCAAATAAATAAGTGAATAAAATCTTAAGAAAAAGAAAGTTATCATGAATAATTATGATCTTATAGATGAGAAACTCACAAGATAAGCTTATTGCATATTTGAAAGTGGCTAGGAGAGATCTTAAAAGTTCTCATCACAAGAAAAATATTATAATTATGTACGGTGATGGATATTAATTAAAATCATTATAGTTATCATTTTGTAAAATATGCAAATATCAAACAATCATGTTCTACACCTGAAAGTAATATAAATTATGTCAATTTACAGCTTAAGTAAAAAAAGAAAAGCTCACTCCATAACCCACTTCCATCCTTTTATATTTATACTCTCTCTTCCCTATTAATTGAAAAGCTTTCTGGAAAAGAATCTATAAAGTGGGAAGTTCAGAAAGCCCATAACCATTTACCCAACCATTCATTATTCTTTCTGCATTTTTGCACATGGCTTGTTGAGTGAAAATTGAAAGCAATGTTCATGTGAAACCTTAAAACTGTATATGATCATCCAAACTGAATCATGAACCCTTTATCTGTCATGCTCACTATGTAGCTTTGCTTTTGACGAGAAATGGGAAGTTGTGAGTGTTATCCAAATCTGTTTCTCCAGAACCTAGCATTTAGAAAAACAGAATGCAGATAAACATAAAAGAATATATTTTAATACTAATACGTTGAGGACCACAATAAATTTAAAGCAAGCTACAAACTCTATTTTTCTTTCAGAACCCCAAATAACAGTTTTCTTTAAGCCAAAATATTAGCAGCTGTTAAATTTAAGTCCCTAAATTAATGTCTTTTAGACTAGTGGCAAAAATTAAAAAAATTTATTTAGTCAAAATTCCAGGATGACCCAAAAGAGGAGGAAAACAAAAATACCCTCCTTGCCTTCAGAAATCAGGAGCAAATTAAGTCTGATAGAAAGAGGATTTTATGATTCCCTCTTCCCAGGTAAGGGACCGACATGTCAAGGCTGGCTTCCTTCAAGTCTGACAATGCCCGGCTTTCTCTGGGTTTGTGAGTGGTTGTGTTAGTGTATGAATTTGGTCTATTACAGAGGCTGAGCAGACTGTTCCCAGATGTTTCCTAGACTTCTACAGAATTGGAATGAGTAGATCATGACTCTGCATTTCTATAATGCTTGTCTTTATTTGCTAGTATTCACTTTATATTTTCCCATCCAGAATCCTTTTGAAAATAGTTTCATCTTGATTAATTCTCCTTAAGGTGATTTATGCTAGAGAGATTATTAAAATTTGAAAAAAAAAAAAAACCACCAATGTTGTGATTCTTCAGGGTGAATTTGAGCTTACAATAGTTTAAATAAATGTATCCCTCTACTAAAAATGAAATATTTCACCTCCCAGACTGTTAGTTCTATATGTAATTATTTTCATGATTTCATATTATTTTTCTTAAACTGTTAAGGCTTAATTTTTTTTTTGTTTAAATATAGATAGCAAACATTATCTTTTGAATTTTATGTAAATGATATGCTACTAACTGTTTGAACTATTTTCCAGACTTCTAAAAGCCATTTAAAAAAGTTGATTGGAACTAAAATGTCTTTCCTGTAATTAACAGAATTTTTTTTATAGGGTTGGATAGGTATGTGGTCAGAATGCAGGAGGGCAACTTTAAAATCTAAATCCTCTCTTCATTAACTAAGAACTCTCTCCTCTCCCTTTCTTCCTCCTTTCTTTCTTCCCAGCCTCCCTCCCTTCGCCCTCTCTGGTCCCACCCTGTCTGTCTGTCTTTCTTTTTCTTTTTTTTAAAGGGATGATCTCAGTCTGGAATAAACATTCTTGCGAAACTGGCTAGGAATTTTGCCAAGCATAGGGTGTACACGTCAGCTGTTTTCTGGAAAATAATTGCACCATGTGACAATGTCTATGATTTTAATTAGTACAGAGGACTGCCTCCGAGGCATTTCATCAAGCCGGTCTTTCTTACACAGGCAGTGGCTTTTTATTTCTTCAAATGCCGATTAAGCAGGTAGATGACATTTGACATTTTGTAGAGGTGAACACAATAATTGTTATAATTAATAAGCCAGAACTCACAGAGCCAAGAAGCCACTCCTTAAGTATACAAAATGCGGAGGACCTGCATGCAGAAGAGAGCAGGACGATCTTCAGCGGGCAATGCTCTCATTACCCAAAAGAAACATTAACCTCTGCTACCTGGGAAGGCCATTCTCCAGGGGAATGTCCTGGCATGTCTGGGGAGCTTGTCATACGGAGCTTCCAAGGTTTATTTATTTACTTATTTTAAAAAAGATTTTATTTAATTTATTTGACAGAGAGAGAGAGAGACAGCAAGAGAGGGAACACAAGCAGGGGGAGTGGGAGAGGGAGAAGCAGGCTTCCCGCTGAGCAGGGAGCCCAATGCGGAGCTTGACCCCAGAACCCTGAGATCCTGACCTGGGTTGAAGGCAGACCCTTAGCAGTTGAGCCACCCTTAGAAGCCCCACGGGGCTTCTAAGATTTAATCAGTTATCTGGTGTCTGTTGTATTTCCAGGATACTTACGTATGTTTGTGTGTTAAATTCAAGAGGTCTTAATTCCAAGACCTGAGGAGAGAGCCACTCTGTAAAACTGCATTGAGAACAACGCATCCAGAAATCCACAAACCTGAGAATAATGTGTTTCCAACAGTGCTGAAGTGGGGAAGTGAAGCTTTGTTTCCTCTTTCCATAGCTGTTCCCCTAGCATCACTGCAAGATGACTCAAGATTAGGACGAGAAGTGTGCAACTGACAGGGAAGGCAGTTTATAGTCATTCCTTGGTGTCATGCAGGATCAGTGTGATTTTGTAGTAGAACAAAACACCTATCTGCGTACTGTTTTTTATGTCTTCTGTGTGAATAAAGGTGATTAGTCAGTTTTCATCGGAGGCTTTGAGGAGGCTGGAAAGCCACCTCTGTGGGTGAATAGGACCTCCTGTCAGAGGTGGGAATCCCTGATGTTAGGTGCTCTGAGAAGAGGAGGTTCTCAGACTGGAACTGGACTGACATAGTTCGGAGGAAGGAATTCCCTTCCTCTTCTGGGTCTTAGTCTAACTACATCGGACGATGCTGGTCTATGGCTTTGAGAGGTAGGTTCTAAGACAGTGCTCATCCCTTAAGTGCTGGAAACTGACCTAGCCAGGCTTCAAGGAGTACGAATCATTATGGGCGAGTAGGTCATCGAGGTAAAGAATCACTTTGCTCTGCGTACCTCTGGAATCTAAAAATGTAAAAATTTTTCCTGTTTTCCACCTGGTCCTCCCTCTACTCCTTAGTGCAAGAAGTTAGACAAGAAGTCCGATATTAATACATTGTCAAGACATGCTTTGCATTGTTTAAAAAACCTTGGTCTTATTCAGTCCGGAAAATCTGGGGAAAGGCTACAGTGTTCAGGCTGTGTTGTACTGTAAACATTTTCATTTCCCTGGATGGTCCTACACTGCGCTAGGAATGAGGAGACTTCGTGATTTCTGCTCTGGTGCTAAACTCAGTGACAGGGACCTCTGCTGAGGTTTCTAAGGCTATGCACGTGAGCCCAGGCACCCACTGTGTGGTCTGTACCTGAGACACTGCCACATTTGGGGGATGGCATCTGGGCCAAGTCTTGGTCTCCATCTCTGTGGGGTTCTGTGGAAACATGCAGTCTTGGTTTCTCTCTCTCGTCCTAGGGTGGGAGGCTTCCCTACCTGGGTTCAGATGTTTACCTCTCTACCCAATGTGGTTGTCCCTTTTAGGGCAATTTACCCTAATCACCTAATCACTTCTAAACAAAAGCACGACTTTTTTTTTTTTTTTTTCTTTTGAGGAAGGGATTATTAGTGAGGATTACTTCTGCTTTTTCACTGTTTAGCTTCTGAATAGAAAAAAAGGTCAGTTTCTTGCCACCTTCCACCCTACAATGCTATCTCCAAGGGAATCAACTATAATTTCATCAGGATTTGAGAGGGCATTAGCATGGGGGCCGGGGGAGAAGGAAGTACATGATTTAATTTTCTCCTAGTGACTACTCAAAAACCAATGGATGAGTTAAATCTTTTCACATATTCCCCCGATGGAGCTAGTATAATTCTGTTTCCATCATGCTTCCTATGTTTATTCCTTTTTACTCAGTCAAATCTTGTTTAAATATGCTGGCTCTGTTGCAGTTTTACTTGTTGGTTTTAAAGGAAGGGTCTTTGACCAAAATCGGACGAGTGTGTTATTAAAGGTGAAAGGGCATTCTCATTTTCCTCATCTTAAACCCACTTAGGAGTGACAGGTGTCAGAAGTGAGTTCCCTCAGGAGAAATTAATCTGTCAATGTGAGATGGGCTTCATGCTTCTGCTATTCTTTTTTTTTTTTTTTTAATTTTATTTATTTATTTGGCAGAGAGAGATCACAAGTAGGCAGAGAGGCAGACAGAGAGAGAGGGAGGGGGGAAGCAGGCTCCCTGCTGAGCAGAGAGCCCGATGCGGGACTCGATTCCAGGACCCCGAGATCATGACCTGAGCCGAAGGCAGAGGCTTAACCCACCGAGCCACCCAGGCGCCCCACTGCTATTCTTTCTTCGTGTGGCAATCTTTTGACCATTTGGGAAGATTTGGATTTTATTTATATTAAGGAAGAGACAAATTTTTATACAAAAAGCCGTGGCTGTGCTGGATTCCTATGTATTATGTGGCACTTGCTGTTACAACTAGGGAAACTTCCTAAATCATGTGTCTTGTATTTGTGTTTCTTTTTCTTGCTTTCTTGTTCTTTGTTTTAGATTTTATTTATTTTAGAGAGAGAGAGAGAGAGCAAGTGAGTGGGAAGAGGGGTAGAAGGGGAGGGAGAGGGACGTGAGAGAGTCACAAGAGGACTCCTCCCTGAGCACGGAGCCTGATGTGGGGCCTGATCTCAGGACGCTGAGATCATTCCCTGACCCAAAACCAAGAATCAGAAGCTTAACCAACTGAACCACCCAGGTGCCCCTGTATTTGTATTCAAGGTGACATGGCATTTCTTTCTGACAGGAGAAATTGAGAAGAATCTTTTGCCTCAGAGGTTCAGATAAAAGGGAAGCAGAATGTTAGTCAAAGGGTTCCTCCCCCCACCTCCATATTTCTTTCTTTACTTGTTAAAACAGTGTATGAGTGAATCTAAGCTAATTAGTTGCATAATTTTTTCATTTCTGTCTCTAAGTCATGACTTAGTCAAGTTTTGTTAATTAGTAACTATGTTTAAAGAGTCACTACAGCTGGATTTTTTTTAGTGCTAATCACAGGACTTTGATAATAACAGAAAATTTGTGAGGTTCTGTTTTCTAGGTTGGGCATTTTGATAAAGGAAATAAGTAGTTATTTAATATTTTGTGAACTAAATGATGATTAAAGCTATGAGAAATAGGTCATTTAAAAAATATGACCAAACCGTTGCAGATATTTTAAAAACATGCAAAACTGTGGTATATCTTCTTTACTTTTGAACTAGATTTATAGATATTCCAATTTAAAAAAAAATGAACAATTACCCTTGAATGTGGCTATTTTCAAAGCTTCAGTTTTCAAGGCCGCTTTGAAAAGAAATCTACTGCCATCTGGCGGCTAACTTTTAGAAAAACGGAATTACTGTATTTAGCAATATTTGTAAACTAGAGGCGCTTGGTGCCGCTTGGTGGCACTATGGACAAGTACATTGGAGGCAAAACTCCCCATTTCCCTACTTGCTTTGTCTTTGCTCGTTAGAGCTTGTGAAATGTGACAAATACATTGTTTTCCTTTTCAGATGAACAGTGCTATATTTTCTAAGACAATCTGACATATTTTTGGAACTGCTGTTTAGGTTTAACTTCCTAAGTCATGAGAAGCCTGAACATCTTCAGATTTAATTCTTGATTCTTGATGTTTTAGGGCTTTCAATAATTCAAACTAGATTCTCCTTTCATTCCTTTCTCCCCTTTATCCATAAAAATGTAATGCAAACCAATTTCAACTTGAGCACAAAGGTTTAAAACATTTTCACAAACACCAAGTGAAAAGATGCAACACATTTCCCATATAATTCAAAAGAAGAAAGAAAAACAACTCAGATGAGACCGGAACAGAGGATTTTTGTGTTTTAAAGGGGGTTGGCAGAGGTGATAACTTGTTTGGAGGATTAAATCTAGTGGGAAAAATGTGCCTCCTAACAAGATCATCTGCCTGAGATGATAATTCATTATAAAGTGACACATAGCTGGGGTCCAGAGAAATCAAGAATGTTAGTATGGAAATTTTTGTAGTTTATTATGTGAGCATACTTCGGGTTTTATTTCATTTTTGATACCATCAAATTTGGTAGTAGTGGGAAATGAAATTAATTCCATTTCCTCTAATTGGCAAAAGAATTCTTGAGGAAATTGCGGTAATAAGCTCACTTCCCTTCTGGTTATGCAAGCAATAGAAGGATAAAACAAATCAAGATTTGAAAACACAACAGCTGGTTAAAATAAACACTGTACCCTAAAAACATTAAAACATCAAGTACAGTTTTGGACCTTAGTATCGATCTATCCATCCATCCATCCATCCATCCATCCATCCACCCACCGATCCATACACCTATCTATCATATGGATGTAACATATACATCCATATTGTCTTGTTTAGCTTTTGCAATTTAGTAAGTCTAATATGTTAATGGTAAAAATATAATGATTCTGTCTGAATACCGTTGTTAGTGAAACAGGAAGACAAATTGCCAAAATGGTTCTTTGGTGTATGTCCTGGCAATGATTGTCAAGATTTTAAGGACTTACAAGAAATGAGTTCCCATAGCTTGTCACAGAACAATAGAAAACTACTTGTCTGAAAAGCAGAACCAGCCCTGTAAATACAGAGAACAAACTGATGGATGCCAGAGGGGAGGAAGGTAGGGAATGGGCAAAATGGGTGAAGGGGAGCCAGAGATAGAGGCTTCCAGTTGTGGAATAAGTCACTGCGATAAAAGGCCTAGCATAAGGAAAAGAGTCAATGATATTGTAATAGCTTTGTATGGGGACAGAGGATGGTACACTTGAGGAGAACATTGCATACTGTATAAACTTGTCGGATCACTAAGTTGTATACCTGAAACTAATGTAACATTATGTATTAAATATATTCCAAAATAAAACAACAATTTACTTGTTTGATTAATTTCTTTGTCATTCCCATTAGCCTCTATTCCAAATCACCATCATTCTCCTCCACATTTGACTCCCAGTGCTCTCAGCAGAGAGCCTTGTCCCTTAACTGACAGAGTTGTGGCCACCAGTCAGTTGTCAGCCTGACCCATTCTTACTAAGGCAGAAACATTTCCCTGCCTCCTTTCCTCATTCTCAGAGAATGATGATACATTCCTGCTTCTGCTCAAAGCCAGACTTGGAGCCCTCAGTTGGTTCTAGCCCTCCCTCCCCCTCATCAATCACTCCCACTCGGTTCTGTATTTCCCACCTTAATCTTTCTATTGGCTCTGATCCAAGGTCCAGAAACACAAAGTCTTTCACATCCCTAAAAAACAGACAAACAAAATATCCTCTACAACAATTTTCAAAAATTCTCACTCTGAGAAACAAACTGAGGGATTTGGAGAGGAGGGGGGTGAGGGGTTGGGTGAGCCTGGTGGCAGGTGCTAAGGAGGGCACGTATTGCATGGAGCCCTGGGTGTGGTGCATAAACAATGAATCTTGGAACACTGAAAAAGTAAAATTAAATTAAAGAAAATTCTTAAAATCAGTAAACAGAACAGACATCACGTACAAAAAATCAGCTGTTTTTTGACCTGAAATTCCCCCTTTGACTTGCATTTCATTTTTCCTTCCTTCTTTGTCCATGAGTGTTTTCTCCATTTCTTCACATACTGTTCACTCTTCAGCTTAATAAACTCTCGCTTCTTCTTCCGCCACTAGACACTAGACACTTCACTAGAATTTGTGAAGTGGCCAGTGACCATTTTTGGTCTTTATTTTATCTGACAGCTTTGCCAAATTTAACGGAATTTATCATAACATCCTCCTTGAAACCATCCAATGTTCTCTTAGTAGTTTTCCGGTAATCTCTGTTTGGTCCTCTCTTACTCTGTTCTGTTTTTAAATGTTGATTTCTCCTTGTTTGATTCTTAAATTTTCCCTCTTCTCATTTGGCATGAAGAATTTTTAAACACAGGTGGCACCCCTTGAGTGGCTGTTGGTTAAGCAACTGACTTTTGATTTCGGCTCAGGTCATCATCACAGGGTCATGGGATCAAGCCCTGCACTGGGCTCTGTGCTTAGCGGAGAGTCTGCTTGAGATTTTTGCTCTCCCTCTACCCCTCGCCCTCCCGCACTTGAGTCTGTGGGCACATGTACACACACACTCTCTCTCATGTAAATAGATAAATAAATTTAAAATTAAAAAAAAAAAAAAGCAGTTTCTTCAGGAGTCCAGAGACCTCTTGAGACTGCGCAGAATTTTGAGTGTTTGGTTATGTGTAATTTTCTAGTGAGAAAGTTCATAATTTACAGTAGATTTTAAAAGGTATTTATATCCCTTGAAAGGTTAACAATCACTGTTCTGTGTGGTCTTCCAAGGCGATCTGAGCAATTAATTAATTTTTTAATTTTTATTTGTTTAATTCTTAATTTAAAATTTTTTTTAATTTTTAAAAGATTTTATTTATTTATTTGACACAGAGAGAAATGCAGAGAGAGGGAAGACAAGCAGGGAGTGTGGAGAGGGAGAAGCAGTCTTCCTGCTGACCAGGGAGCCTGATGTGGGGCTCGATCCCAGGACCCTGGGATCATGATCACAGTTGAAGGCAGACGCTTAACGACTGAGCCACCCTCGTGTCCCACAATTAATTTAGTTTTTAAACAATTAACATAAATCAACAGCTAATTAAGTGAAGGTATAATAATTTTATTAAATGACCTTCAAAACAACTGTATGAAGTAGTTATGATAAATCCTGCTTTATGAATTAGGAGACTTAGGCACTGAAGCTGAAGCTTCAAATCTAAGGATTACTCAGTAAATCATTCCCATAGATGCCTTGTGGAGTAAAAAGCTCAATATTTCTGATATCAAATTGTCTTCTCTTATACCTGTTTCTCTTGTACTTTCCATTCAGGGCCCATGCTAGGTGAATCATTTCATGGTTTCCTTTCCTCTTCTACATTTGACCAATCTTCAATCTTACCAAATTTAAATCCAAATTATTCCTGTTTCAGTTCAGGCCCTAATCATCTTCCATCTGGCTTTAATCTTTATTTATTTATTGTTTTTAAAAAATTTCATTTATTTGAGAACAAGAGAGAGCAAAAGAGAGCATGAGCTGGGGGAGGGGCAGAGGGGGAGGGAGAGACAGACTCCCCACTGAGCAGGGAGCCCAATTTAGGGCTCCATCCCATGACCCCAGGATCATGACCTGAGCCGGAGCCAGACACTTAACGAATGAGCCATCTAGGTGTCCCCTACCTGGCTTTAGGCAACAATGTCTTATTCACTAAAATCCTTGTAAGACACAGCACTGTGTGGTGACAGGATAAATGAAATAGGCCTTCCCTGATCCATACAAACCCCACCTACTTCTTTCCAACTATCTCCAGCTTTTTTCTTCCCATGAGTTACCCTTGATTTATGCTGAATTATGAGGTGTTCCTCCCAGATACCCTGGTTTTTCTCACTTTAATACATGTGCTCACGCACATGTCTCCCCTCTGTCTGGAATACACTTCACTTCCTTTTTTCATTTTTCCTCCAGCTAAGTCCTATTCATTCCCAGGTGTCACACTGTGAAGACTTGCAGGCTCATTCCCTGTGCTACCTGCCTTGCTGATGGGACAGATAACAGGTAGAACTGAAGATGACTTCAGCACCTAGAAGAATGGGATTGTCATTCTTTGAGATGGGAAAGAGAGATGTTTTGGGGGTAAGATCATGATCTGGCTTTGGGTATATGTATGGACTTTTAATCAGTAATAGCCAAATGAAGTTATTGATTAGGAATTTCTCTAGAAGAGACTGGAATTCAGAGGAGATAGACATCAGCATATAGATGGTGTTTAAAGATATGAGACTGATTGAAAGTACCAATGGAATGAATGAAGGTCCAAAGACTAAGGCACGGATGTCATAGTAATCTATTGATGTCTCTGTATCCTCATCAAATGCTGAGAGAAAGAGTTTCAGTCACCCCTTCCTTTTAAGTACTTTTGTGGAATACTGTGTGCATAGGCTTTGGTTGATAAATGCTCGTTGAATCAAATGAGTGAGTGAATGGATGGATGAGCCAAAATGGGTGATATTAAACAGAGGTCACTAAGTCCAATATCTATAGGACTCAAGCAATTTTGCAAGTGAATAAAGGAGCTTAAGTATAAGTAATAAGTGGTACAGATCATGGAAATGGAGAAGTATATGCCGTGGAAGAAGGGAGAAGCCATAGCTCAACTCCATTTGATTGCTGCCATGTACAAATGTGGGTCCAGTGTAGTCAGTTGTTCAGATGTCAAGAGAAGCTGGAAACCTCTGATTCTTTTAATGTAAAATTTTCTGTGAGCTAAGATCTTGCAGCTCAAATGAAATTTGTCCTTGAATCGATTCATTATCCTGCCAGATCACACTCTTTGATTAAGTAGTTCAAAATCATTTTATAGATGGAGAAAAGCAGGCCATTCTTTCATCTATTTTTTTTTTTTTTGAGATGTATTTATTCTAGAGAGAGACAGAGTACATATCAACACACATGGTGGGGGGTGGGACAGAGGGCAAGGGAGATAGTCCCAAGAGGACTTCTTACTGAGCGAGGAGCCAAAGCAGAGTTTCTTCCCACCACACCGAGATCATGACCCCAGCTGAAACCAAGAGTTGGACACTTAGCTGACTGTGCCCCCCGAGGTGCCCCATCTAATATCTGTTATACACAGGGTACTAACGTTAACAGGCAGCAATTTACTCTTTAACCCTTTGGCCAACATTAGGCTGCCTTTTAGCTTCAACAGAGATGTAGAAAAAAATGTAACTATGAAGGCTGCTCAGTGAATATTCTTCTGCTTTCACTTGATTTCTTAATTCACTCCTTTAGTTTGGATTCCAGAGTTTTAATTACCACATGAATCAGTTTTCCCATCTGAAAAATAGGAATAATAACCTTTGCCTTAATTATCTAATGGGTTATTATGAAAATCAAAAGAGATACTCTATATTTAAGTGATTTGAAAGGCTTAAATAGAAAGCAGCTGTAATGTGTTTTTATCACATCACTCCAGAGGTTAATTCAGGATAAGACACAAGTAGTTGACTAAGCGTAATGATCTTAGCCCGTTTGATAACAACATATAATGGGTTCTTTCCCCTGACACTTAATTGCTCCCCCCTCCCCCAGTTTTCTTTTTAAAGATTTTATTTATTTATTTGACAGAGAGAGATCACAAGTAGGCAGAAAGACAGACGGGGTGGAGGGGAGGAAGCAGCCTCCCTGTTGAAGAGAGAGCCTGATGCAGGGCTCAATCCCAGGACTCTGAGATCATGACCCGAGCCAAAGGCAGAGGCTTAACCCACTAAGTCACCCAGGCCCTCCCCCAGTTTTAAATTCTTATTAGCATTTGGAATCAAGGAATACATAGAATAATGTATGGGATGTTTTGTTAATGGAAAATTTAAAATATTTGTCTCGATGAATAGGATATTATATCACGTAAAATATTTTGGAAGTTAGGCAACACTATGGCAAGGATGTGGGAAAGGAACCCTCTTGCACTGCTCATGGGAATGCAAACTGGTGCAGCCACTCTGGAAAAAGTATAGAGGTTCCTCAAAAAGTTAAAAATAAGACAACCATATGATCCAGCAATTGCACTCCTAGGTATTTACCCAAAGGATACAAAAATATGGATTCGAAGGGGTACATGCACCCTGATATTTATAGCAGCATTATCAATAATAGCTAAATGATGGAAAGAGCCAAATCCCCACCAAATGATGAATGGATAAAGGAGATGTGGCACACACACACATGAATATTACTCAGCCATCAAAAAGAATGAAATCTTACCATTTGCAACAACATGGATAGAGTTTGAGTGTATTATGCCATGTGAAGTAAGTCAGAAAGAGAAAGACAAATAACATATGATCTCACCCAGATGTGGGATTTAAGAAGGAAAACAAATGAATATATGGGAAGTGGGGGAAGACAGAGGGGAATAAGCCATTAGAGACTTTTAACAACAGAGAACAAACTGAGGGTTGGAGGGGTAGGTAAGGAGATGAGCTAAATGGGTGATGGGCATTAGAGAGAGAAGTTATTGTGATGAACACTGGATGTTATGTGTAAGTGATGAATCATTGAATTTTACTACAGAGACCAATATTCCATTTTATGTTAATTAACAATATTTAAATAAAAATAAAATAAAAAAACAAATTAGGTAATGCAACTGTGTCACTTTGAGTGCAAAAAAAAAAAAAAAATAAGGGGCACTATACAGCTTGAACAAAGTTACACAATTCAAACCTGAAGCCTTTAGGGTACATAATGTAAGAGTAAAATTTACACTTAGATTTTACAGTAGGAAAATACTGTTAGCTGAAGTCTAAGGTAGTTTTGCTCTGTACAGAATTCTGCTATCATTTATTCATATTATTGTGAGGCTTCACTGAGTTATTTTTAAGCAAATTCCACCCTCCTCCCCATTTAAAAAGTATAGTATGTTGAGGAGTCTAAGATGATGGAGAGGTAGGAGACCTTAGTTTTGTCTTATCCCGGAATTCAGCTAGATAGCTATCAAATCATTCTGAACACCTGCAAACTCAACTGGAGATCTGAGAAAAGAATAGCTGCCATCTACAAATAGAAAAGCAACCACTTTGTGCAAGAATGACAAGACAGAAAAACTCACATCCGAAAAGAGAACAAGAGGCAGTACTGACTGCTAAAGATCTATTAAGTATGGATATAAGGTGTCAGAACAGACATAAGGTGTCAAAATAACAATTACAAAGATATTAGCTGGGCTTGGAAAAAGCACAGAAGAGACTAGAGAATCCCTTTCTGGAGAAATAAAAGAACTAAAATATAATCAGGTCAAAATTAAAAAGCCTACTAAAAAATGGGATGCAATAAAAAATGGAGACTCTAACTGCTAGGATAAATGAGGCAGAAGAGAGAATTGGTGATAGAAGACCAAATGATGGAGAATAAAGAAGCTGAGAAAAAGAGATATGGGGGATTAGAGAGATAAGTGATACCATAAAGTGAAACAATATTAGAATAATTGGGGGTCCCAGAAGAAGAGGAAAGGGAGAGAGGGGCAGAAGATATATTAGAACACATTATAGTGGAAGAATTTCCAAATCTGCGGAAGAAAACAGGCATCAAAATCCAAGAGGCACAGAGAACCTCCCTCAAAATAAAAAATAGGTTAACACCCTGAGATAAAATAGTGAAACTTACAAATCCCAAGACAAAGAGAAAATCCTGAAAGCAACTCAGAACAAGAGGCTGGTAACCTACAAGGATAGAAGCATTAGATTGGTAGCAGACCTATCCACAGAGACGTGGCAGACAAGAAAGACTGGCATGATAAATTCAGGGTGCTAAATGAGAAAACTACAGAGCCAAGAGTACTTTATCAGTTAGGATGTCATTCAAAATAGAAGGAGAGATAGAAAGCTTCTTGGAAAAACAGAAACGA
Organism: Mustela nigripes; assembly: GCF_022355385.1. Classification (NCBI taxonomy): domain Eukaryota; kingdom Metazoa; phylum Chordata; class Mammalia; order Carnivora; family Mustelidae; genus Mustela; species Mustela nigripes. The sequence goes on along the minus strand of NC_081557.1, from coordinate 165,445,824 downwards.
AAAGAATTTGTGATCACCAAACTAGTTCTACAGGTAATAGTGAAAAGGATCCTTGAAATGAAGAGAGAGCCCCAAAGTAACATAGGCCAGAAAATAACAGAGACAGTACACAGAAACGGTGACTTTACAGGTAATATAATGGCACTAAATTCATATCTTTCAGTAGTTAGTCTGAATGTAGATGGGCTAAATGCCCCAATCAAGACAGGGTATCAGATTGGACAAAAAAGCAAGACCCATCAATAAGCGGTCTACAATAACTCATTTTACACCCACAGACACCACCAGATTGAAAGTTAGGGGCTGGAAAACCATTTATAATGCAAATAGACATCAAAAAAGCTGGAGTGGCAATCCCTTCATCAAACAAATTAGATTTTAAGCCAGACTATAGTAAGAGATGAGGAAGGACAGTATTGTAATTAAAGGGTCTATCCAATGAGAAGATCTAACAATTACAAATATTTGTGCCCCTAATATGGGAACAGCAGATATATAAGCCAATTAATAACAAAATTAAAGAAACGCATTGATAATAATACAGTAATCGTAGGGGACTTTAACACCCTCCTCACTGCAATGGAAAGATTATCTAAGCAGAAGATCAACAAGAAATAAGGACTTTGAATGACACATTGGACCAGATAAACTTCATTGATATATTCAGAACATTCCATCCCAAAGCAACAGAATACACATTCTTCTTTAGTGCACATGGAACATTCTTCAGAATAGATCACATACTGGGTCACAAATCAGGTCTCAACTGGTACCAAAAGACTGGGATCATCCCCTGCATATTTTTGGATCACAATGCTTTGTAACTGAAACTGAATCACGAGAGGAAGTTTGGAAAGAACTCAAATACATGGAGGCTAAAGAGCATCCTACTAAATGAATGGGTGAACCAGGAAATTAATGAAGAATTAGAAAACTCATGGAAACAATTGAAAATGAAAACACAATTATTCAAAATCTCTGGAATGCAGCAAAGGCTGCCCCAAGTGGAAACTATATAGCAATATAAGCCTTTCTCAGGAAATAAGAAAGGTCTCAAATATACAACCTAACCCTACACCTAAGGAAGCTGGAGAGAGGACAGCAAATATAGCCTAAACCCAGCAGGAGAAGAGAAATAATAACAATTAGAGCAGAAATCAATGAAATAGAAACCAAAAGAACAGTAGAAGAGATCAATGAAAACTAAAAGCTCGTTCTTTGAAAGAGTGAATAAGATTGATAAACTCCTGGCCAGACTTATCAAAAAGGAAAGAGAAAGGACCCAAGTTAATAAAATCATGAATGAAAGAGGAGAGATCACGACCAACACTGGAGAAATACAAACGATTATAAGAATATATTATGAGCAACTATATGCCAAAAAATTAGGCAATCTGGAAGAAATGGATGCATTCCTAGAAATGTATAAATTACCAAAACTGAAACAGGAAGAAGTAGAAAACTTGAACAGACCCATAACCAGCAAGGAAATCGAAACAGTAATCAACAGTTTCCCAACAAACAAGAGCCCAGGGCCAGATGGCTTCCCACGGGAATTCTACCAAACATTTAAAGAATAATTAGTACCTATTCTAAAATTTCAGAAAAAAGTTGCTTGACCATCAGTGTTACACAATTGACATTATATACCAATACAAAAAGTTGGGTGAACTTTTGGTATAGGTTTTATTTTCATTATAAGCTCCAATGCAGAACAAATCTTAAATGACACCTTTCTCTTACCTGGTGCTGGAACTATTTTAAAGGTACCACAAAGATCCTGGAGGAAGTGACTCATCTTCTCATTTCCGACTCTTAGAGAAGTAGTCCCGCCCCTTGTTTGATTGGAAGGTATGCATTTATAGACACTAGGACACTTTTTCATTCCTAGTCCAAGCTAGGAAATATGCTGGCATGTTCATAAGGGATAATCTACTTAATGTAAGATGTAGAGGTTCTGGAAGCTTTTAAGAAAAATTAGAAAAATAGCTTTCTTTCACAGAGTGAAAAAATACCAGGTTTTTATCATAAATCCCCCAAAGCTCATCATTGTTCTCTATGAATTAAATTTAGTGAGAAATCTTTGGTGTCCTATAGTAATACCAGGGATCAGCAGGCCAACTTTATTCTCCCATTAATATTTCTAATATTATGAGGTGCCTGGCTGTCCTGGTTAGCAGAGCCTGCAACCATTGCTCTCAGTGTTGTGAATTCAAGCCCCATGCTGGGTATGGAGCCCAGTTAAAAAAATGAACAAACAAACAAGCAAACAAAAGAATATTTCTAGTACTGTATGGCATAATCTTGCATACACAAGTGGAAACTTTTCTGTTTTCAGGAGTGCCTGACTGGCTTAGTTGGTGGAGTGTGCACCTCTTGATCTGGGGGTTGTTAGAGATTGTATGGAATTGAAAGCAACTGTGTTAACAGTTTGGAAAATATCAGTGGGCTTTTCTCTCAAAAGTACAATCCATGTATTCTCATTGGCCAATTCTGTCTCTGCTGTTTGAATTATCTCTAGTGTCTTTTTGTTTTCAGTCTTCTGACAACTGTGTAACTAATTCTGTATTTTAAATCTCCATGTTTGAAATAACTGGTGTGTTTTCTGTTTTCTTGGCGGTACACTGACAGAAGTGTTATGTTTTAAACTGAATAAAGATAAAAGTGTGTTTTTCCCTCCCAACTGGTGACTGGCACTGGCAACAAGACCATTTTAAACTGAAGCAAAATAACTGAGATATATTTTCTTTGCATATCTGAATTATAGGGTGAATGAAATTTGTGACTTCACTATACATCTCCATTTCTACTTTTTGTAGCTTAGAATTTCATTTAGGATTAATGTTTCTTTGTCAAAGTTCTGCTAATGGAACTTAACAACTCTGTGCAAGTTAATCCCAGACTTTTTAGGATTTTTCACAATTACTATTCAGAGTAAATGTTTTATTAGAAATTTTTCCTAGGGGCTCTGGGGTAGCTCAGTTGTTAAGCATCTGCTTTCATTTCGGGTCATGATCCCAGGGTCTTGGGATCGAGTCCCATATTGGGCTCCCTGCTCAGCAGGAAGCCTGTTTCTCCCTCTCCCACTCCCCCTGCTTGTGTTCCCTCTCTCACTGTCTCTCTCTCTCTAATAAATAAATAAAATCTTAAAAAAAAAAGAAATGTTTTCCTGAAACTGTAAATTGGCTCCCTTTTAAGATTGAGACATTACATATTATTGTTTTCATATAAACCAGATCATGGTTTTTAGTAATTTTCATTTATTTAAAATCATGTGATACCTTCAGGGACTTCTATTATAATTAACTCAGTGGTGCCTTTACCAGCATTATCCATTCTGCTTCTTACCAAATCCTACCCACTGTATAAATACTTAGAAAGCTTTCTAATCGCAGGGTTATGATCATTTATTAAATTATGATATATTTATTTTTCAAAAAAGGTCTGAGATATCTCACTGGATCACACACAGTATAATAACACATAAATTAGAGAAATGTATTTACAAGGAAAAGAGATTTAGAATGTTGAAGTATAATTTTAGAAAGTTATTAATACACAGAAATGTATGCTGTAAGGTTCAACACAACTCTTAAAAGAGAACTGCATATTTATATTTAGTTCCAAACTTCTGATTCATCAAAGTCAAAAGACACTATTATGAAGTAAAGAGAAACACTGTCTAAGTACCCCTGGGGATAAAAATATATGTTTATAAAAAATAAAAAATTAATTCAATAGAAATAATAATAATAATAGTAGTAATAGTAATAGTAATAGTAATAGTAATAGTAATAGTAATAGTAATAGTAATAATAAATGCAGACAGACCTAAAGAAGTCAATATCCTTCTGGTTACAAAATTTGAGGAAGACTTCTCCACAAATTTAGTATTTTGGATGCTTAAGAATAGGACAAACAATCTTGGAATGAACAGTATTAGCAACAACATCCTTAAAATCAAAACAGCTGGGGCACCTAGGTGGCTCAGTGGGTTAAGCCACTGCCTTTGGCTCAGGTCATGATCTCAGGGTCCTGGGATCGAGCCTGCATGGGGGTCTCTGCTCAGCGGAAAGCCTACTTGCTCCTCTCTCTCTGCCTGCTTCTCTGCCTACTTGTGATCTCTGTCTGTCAAATAAATACATAAAATCTTAAAAAAAAAAAAAATCAAAACATACTGTTTAGTGCAGCTCTTTCTTTCCTGGATATAGGGCCAAAGCATGACGTAGTAAATGCAATAAGTAGGTGGTACAGAAATGAACAAACAAAAAGCAAGTAAGTTTTCTTATTGTCTGAGTTGATCTAAGGATCAGTATTTAAATTACTTATTGGGCTGAGTGGACTCTATTCCCCTTAATTAGTCCTTCATGAATATTATTTCTTGCACTTTGACTTTTGATAAATTTGACCAGAGACAGGTAATTTGGAGTAATTATTGGAGTAATTATTTGGTGTTACTGATTGAAGTATACATGTGTTTTTAAAGCTTATATACTTTGAAAAGTACTTTAAAAATCAACCGGGCGAAGAGAAAAAAATAAATGTCCCCTTATGAAAATTAAGGTGCCTAATGTAAACTTTGTCTTGAGGAGGCATTGGCCTACGTCTGCAGAGCAGAGGCCTGGGGAACACTGTAGACAGTATAAAGATTTTTCTCAGAAAACAATTCTGGATCTGCTCCAGGATAAAGGCAAATCAATAAATAAGGTTCCAAAGTTCTATTCTGTAGACCATGGCTTTGACAATTTTAACCTGGGAAATTTTCAAAGCAAAATTGCCCATAGAAAAATTTTAGAAATCCATTTACGAAATGTGTGAATTTGAGAGCTTCCCAGAGAATCTTCTGGAGGTACTTTATGAAATGTACCCTATGCTAGTAAAAAGTATTGACATGCTGTTTAGAGTTGTTGATTTCAACCAATTAAACCTTGGAGGACTTCGGCCAGAAATGTGAATTGTGTGTTCAGAGATAAATTGGCCTTAAATGAACTCTTTCTGACTATTACATGGTAGGAAGACTGTTGCATGGTAGGAGACTAGTACAATCACAAAATAGTTTTTTGTTTTTTGTTTTTATTTTGTTTTAGTTTTTGTTTTTGCAAAGGAATTATATGTGAGTTATAAATTTGAGATTGGTGTTTCTCAATTTCTGATAGTCTTAGTGAGATTGCTGTTAACTGGATATTTGTCTATAAGTTATTAACAAATTATAAATATTAAAATTTTCCACACAACTGCTCAAGGAAGGTGGAATATTAGAATAAGTACTCCAAGGCCTTCTGAATTTCCACTGAGCCAAAGCCATATATATGTGGGGCACCTGGCTAGCTCAATGGATTGAGCACATAACTCTTGATCTAGGGGATGGGAGTTCAAGCCTCCTTTTGGGTGTAGATCCTTCTAAAACAAACAAACAAACAAAAACTACGTGTTGAAGGAACCCTCAGTGACTGAACTTGCATATAATGAGTCATACCTCAGTCACATAAAATGGCTTCTGTCCTCTGAGTGACCTCATGCCTTCCTTATTAAAATTTCTAATTTTATCTCAGGCTACAGCATGCAGAACTTCAGGAGTAGATCAACAAACATCACCATGGGAAGGTGGGAGGAAGTGAGAAGGAAAAAGAAAGCTGGTTTGTTCTAAGTCTTTAGAAAAAATTAAAACCAACAATTTTTTCCTTTTTAAAAAGTAGGCTTCACACCCAGTGCGGGGCCCAACATGTGGCCCAAACTCAAGACTGAATCATCAAGACCCCAAGATCAAGACCTGAGCTGAGATCAAGAGTCAGGCACTACTGAGCCACGCAGGTGCCCAACAACTTTCTCACATTTAATCTCTCTTCAAAAATTGTATAAGTTATGTGAGTTTAGTGTGAGTAAAATAGTATAAAGATAAATTTAAAAAGTGAATGATTAATCATTTTTCCCACCTCCTTTTCCACTTAATCCCCTTCTCCTGGGCCTTCACAAGTGACAAATGTTCACGACCTGATGTCCATCCTTCCACACATTTCTACATGCTCATTCATTCCCAAATCTATATGTGAAATCCCATGAGTCTTGAATTCAGCTTCTCCTTTCTCTCAATGGAGCTGGATTTGGGCTACCTTTTTTCTTTGTCTTTTTCTTTTTCTGAAAAGATTTATTGATATTTGAGAGAGAGAGAGAGAGATAAAAAGTGTGAGCAGAGGGAGGGTGAGAGGGAGAGGGAAAGAGAGAATCTCAAACAGACCTCCCTTTGAATGTGGAGCCCAACACCGAGGCACAATCTCACGACCCTGAGATCATAACCTGGACTGAAATCAAGAGTCAGATGCTTAACTGACTGAACCACCCAGGTGGTCCTGGACTATCCTTTTTTTAATGGACATTGAGTAATTGCTATAGCAGCCTGGGCTATGAAATGAGAGCTGGCAAGAAACTTGGAGAGAGCAAAACAGAGATGGCTCTGGGGTCTTAGGTAGGATGACTCAAATGGCTGAGGTGACTTGAATGACTGGGGTTGAAGATCTACTTCTAAGACAGCTCCTCCATTTCGTATCTCTCCTGGACTGTGATGGCTAGCTCAGAAGCAGCTCAGCTGGGATCGTCAGTGGTTTCTGTCTCTGCCCTCCATCATGGCCAGCTCCCGTAGTCAGATTTCTTCTAGTGCCTCAGGTGATTCCAAGGCCGAGCAAGGCAGAAACGGCATGGCTTTTTATGCCTCACCAAAGAAATCACATGGTATTGCCTCATCTGTACCGTATTGATCAAAGGAGTCACAGGCCCACCCAGATTCATAGAATGGGCACATGGGCCCCACCTTTTGATGGGAGGCTGGGTACAAAATTTGTGGTTACTCCTTACGAGTCTTCATGTGTAATAGTTATCTGAGAAGCTTGTACTTGCATTGTATCAAAATGAAGTATGGAAAAGCTTATGGGCAGGCAATTTTGTGTTACTCTTTTAAAATTGCTCTTTGAAAACATAGGGCTGTGTATATTCTGAGTCCAACCAGGCAGGACCATCTTCTTCGAGATTATAGGTGCCTGTAGAGATTTTCAGCGTGAAAATCAGCCTGCCAGAGAAGAATTGACTGAATAATGGCAAGAACTCCTCAATTACATATTTTAATTAGGTTGAGCTGTTAAACACCTCTTCTAAAGGTAAAACTTTACTAAGGTAGAAACAGGCCCGGGTCACCAAGTTCAGAGTAATTGCCCTACAAATAAAGCTGAGAAAAGCAAACTTCTCAGGCATCCTGTGTGCTTTGGACGTGCATGATCTCACCCAACACAATGATACTGTTGGCTTCCCTATCTCCACATCTGCCTTCATTAGTGGTTCCAACAGTGGAACTCAGGCCCTGCACAATCATTTATCATGTGTAAGGGTTCACAGTGCAGCAAGAAATTTACAGGAGAACTATGGCTAAGTGGTGGGCATGGTACCAGGTGCTCAGATATAAAGATGAATAAGGCAGGGTGGTTGGTTACAAAGCACACGCAGGCATTTGAGCAGATAAACTGCACCACAAGGCATTATTTGTAAATGAACCAGGTGATCTCAGAGGGAGATCTTCCTGTCTGGGTGTTTCCCTGGATTAGCACCTATAACCACTACCTCTCTGTCCCATCTGAGCCTTTGAACCTTATCTCTTATCTGGGCTTCTAGGATGTCTCTTTGATAGTCTTCAAACCCTGTGTTTCCCTCTGCCTAGATTTTTTGCTTTAAGTTCTGACTTGTATTTTTCTCTCTTTACCTATCATTTTCAATCCCTCCAATATCCTATCTCAACACTGCTTATTGCATCTATGCTCTAAAGCTTGAGGGTAAGAGATTCATTCACTAAAAATATATGAGCTGAACAGTGACTATATGCTGGGCAAAATGTTAGATGCTGGGGATATAGTGGTGAGGTGGTTAGATACAATTCCTGTCTGTTGCAAGGAGCTTAGTTCTAGTATGATGTCTACTCAACTCTTGGAATTATATGCCCAGCCTCGTCAAATGTGGGGTGGTTTAGACCCTGAGAAAAATCAGAGAAGCCTTTCTAGCAGGTGAAATTTGATCTACTTATTTATTTTCTTAATGAAAAAATAGTTTTCCAGGTTGGAATGGAGGTAGAGAAGATCAGACATTTCACGCAGAAGGCATAACATATGCAAAAAGTAGTAAGGGTGCAGTATGGGAGATGAAGAGAAATTCATTTTTGAGTGTAGTGCGGCATATCAGTGAAGCTGGAGAAGCAGGTTGGGGTCATACTGGGAAGCGCCTTGTATGGATAGCCCTTCTGATTAAGTGTGGACTTAATAGGCAAGGGAGAGTCAGCAAAAACTTCTAATAGGTTTGTGACAAAATTGGATTTGTTGTTTGTTAAGAAGAGAAAGCCAGGAGGTGGTCTCAGAAGTGGGGAAAAGATAAGTGACAGGAAGTTGATGTCACTTAGGAGACTATTGTATTAGCCTAGATTAGAACAAAGAGGAATGAGAGCCTGAGGAAAATATTGGAAGAGGGAACAGAAGATAGAAGTTAATTTCGTGACCACATTTTAAAGTGGAATCAAGAACTCTTGGCCACTCATGAGTATGGAACCCTTGATGAATGGTAAGATCATGAATCTATGGTGGAAAAAAAAAGGGAAGAGAAGCAGCATTTGTAAAATGAAATCAAGTTTTGTTTTGGATACTTGGATATTCAAGTGAAATGAACAGTAGGCAGTTGGAGACTTTGATATAAATCTAAAAAGGGAGAGAAGATGGGTTAGAGACCCATTTTTGGAGGCCAGAAGACAGGCAAATGGACAGAAAATTAAACAAATATTTGAGAAAAGAGAAAAAAATCAAATCAGTGAATAAGAAGGAAAACCAGGAAAAGATTAGCCTCCCCGAAGAGAGGAAAGGTCAAATAGATAAGTAGTGTTGCTTTGCTGACCAAAGTTCTGTAAGTGCTGGTGTCAGATATTGGCCATGTCATGACAAAGTTATAATAAGGGTCAGTTGTCAGTTCTGCAGCTTGGAAGGCTGCCATTGATGGTTGCACCAAAGGTGATATCCTGTGTATTTCCTAGCCCTCCCTCTTGGTTCTTGCCAATCAGGAGTTAGAATGGAGTTAGAACACTTCCCAGATTGGTGTCACTCCCAAGAAAGAGAAGACTCAAGAGACTTGGTACATCATTTTCCAAAACTTGGAAGACATAATTGTTTTGTCTTGGGAGATGATAGCACTTAGGTTTGGCCTTAAACCTGTTTTCTATGCCAGAATATCTTTTGCCCTATTTTTTTGGTTGGATACAAATTTTTGTTTTCTACTATATTACAGATGTATTTGCATATATATGTTATGAAATTTTATGCTGGACAATATTTCAAATTATTCTAATAACGTCCTCTCTGGTAAAGTGGTCAGAATTTTCTCTTTCCTCATCAAACATAAACACACAAGCTGACCCAAAGAGAAGAGTTGTCCAAATGTCATTTGTTTCCATAGTTTATTTATTCATTTAATTTGCACTGGGAAGTGTATTAATGATAAATGCTCCATTTGTTTAGGATGAGTCATTTAATTTGCTCAGTAGCTACTGAGTAGTGTTTGGTATCAAAGCATCTGGGCTCAGTACAGATGCTAAGTGACACTTAACTGGGGTGTGGTGGAGTTAGGGCAGGATGATGTTGGCTAAGGGCCTTGGATGGATTAATATCCAAATGTTGGATTATCTAGCAGGATGAAAGCACTGTTTGTATAGTAGGAGGCAGGTGACCTGGAAACAATCTTAATAGTGGAGGAAAGTCACCATAAAACCAAATCAGACCAAGTCAAACCACTTAGTCTGCCCTGGGAAGGAGATACTGGGACAGGGCTTATGGGAGCCCTGAATTTCACTTCCAAAATTTCGTCTTTGTACTCCCTCATTGTTTATAGCATTTTCATTTTTATTCCCTGTAAGTGACATACTCTGTGTGATGACTCCTTCCTTCTTTTTAAAAGTTAGATGTTAATCAGCAGTGTAATTGAGGCTTTCCTGTTTGGCCTAGGAATGAAAGTGGTCCATGAAATGCACTTAATTAGGCTTTCTTTCAGATGGGAATCTCTGTTGTAAAAATACAGTGGCAAACACCACATCTATTGGCTTGTATCTGCTCAACTCTCTGTGTACCAGTTGTATTTTTCTTATTTTATAATAAATACCTTGAGCACAGGAGACACTAGCCTTTCACCCATCTAACCATCTAGCCATTTACCTAAAATATAAGTATCTCTGTGTCAGGCACTGTGGTGAATTTTGGAATGACCAAGACATAGTCTTTTCCTTCGAGGAGTTCACAGTCCAGTTAGGGTGATGGTTCTGAACTGTGGCTGCACATACGAATCACTTGGTTGCCAGACTTTACTTTCAGGAGGTCTGTTTGCATGGCACTAGAGTATCACCTGGTTTCTCCAATATAATTTTTAGAGCTTCCAAGGTGATTCCAGAGGGAAGCAGATTGAGAGCCACTGAGTTAGGCACTTAGGCCTATATTATGTTAAGTTCTATAACAAGGTAAAAATAGAATTTTGCTGGCTCACAGAAGGAAATGCAGTCTTAGAATTTGTTTTTCTTTTACTTCTTGTAGCACCAACCATAGGGCACAGGTCTTGAATATGTTAAACATTTCTTTAATTAATGAACTTGCTACTGTTAGACTCAATCATCTACTTCAGTATCATTAGATGCTTTTTCATACTGCGGTTTAATTAGGACAATGCTTTCATTTGTTAATTGGCTTTCTGTCCCAACTTAAAGAGTTTGGGACTTTAAAAAAAGAAATAATGAATTTGGTCATTTCTTTGGTCATTTACTTTTATAGGATTTGGATTCTTGATTTTATTTGTTAAAATCTAATTTATCTTTTTATGAGTGAAATTCTTTTTTGATTTTAAAAAAAACCCTGACTTGTTTTTTCATATTGGTTTTTCCTAGTTTAGTTAGGTAGTTTACACATGTAAATTATCTATTTTTTAAAAAGATTTTATTTATTTGAGAGAGTGAGAGAGAGATCGAGCATAAAAGGTGGAAGGTCAGAGGGAGAAGCAGACCCCATGCTGAGCAGGAAGCCTGATGTGGGACTGGATCCTGGGACTCCAGGATCATGACCTGAGCTGAAGCAGTCGCTTAACCAACTGAGCCATCCAGGCACCTGTAAATTATCTATTTTAATGTACTACATTTGCTTAAAATTTTAATTGCACCTCCTATAAAGTAGATAATGAAGCGTATATCAACCCCTGACCTAGGAAGAATATTTGAAAGATCACTTAGGTAATATTATGGTGCTGTACTTTTCTTTGGTGGGGAATCCATTTCTGCTCAGATACCCGATGTGGAAATAACTCTTCTCATTCAAGTTCAAGTGAGATAAAAATCCCCCTCTGTTCATAATAAGCAGCAAGCGTGAGATTGGAGAGGACACAGGGGCAAACCACTGAGTGCACAATTATAGTCCAGTTCTAGTCATGCTGAGAGATGCCGGTTTTGGGGGAACCAGTAAACTGTGGTGGACATTAATGGTATATTGAAGGTAGCCAACCTCGTAAGAAATGTTATTGAGGAAACATAGTTTTTCTTTTTCTTTCTTTCTTTTTTTTTTTTTAAGAGAAAGAAAGAGAGTAAGGGGGAGGGCAGAGAGAGGGAGAGAGTCTTAAGCAGGTTCCATGCCCAGTACAGAGCCTAATGTGGGGCTTGATCTCACAACCCTGAAATCATGACCTGAGCTGAAATGGAAAGTTGAACACTTAACCGACTGAGCCACCCAGGTGACCCTGGTCAAATGTAGTTCTTATACTGAACTTCAAGGAGTTTCAGAACAAAAGTGTAAAAATCTGCAAGTAAGACTTTGGCCTAGGAAAATGGCCTCTCAACACAGACCGTATTTTCAAGTTTCCCTTATAGTGCAGTGTGTCCATGTGACTAATTTCTGGGTAAGAGGATGTGAGTAGAAGATCTGTGTGCAACTTCAGGCTTTTGCTCTTGGAAATGTTCTCTCCTCTTCCCCATCTGTCTTCCTACTTACTGAAACATGCACGTGGTGGTGAGCTACATTGAACACTATGGATAAAGACAAAGATAAGAGGAACAGAGACCTGGATGATTTTAAGGAGCAGAGAAGTCATACCTGCTCAGAGTTTTATGCGAAAGCAGGATGAACTATCAAATTCAAGCCACTGCTACTTTGAGTCTCTGTCATATGCAATCTGTACCATATCTTAATTCACTGTTCCTTCAACGTGCAATTTTTATTAATATAAAGATTTATTCATTCATTTTAGTGAAAGACGGTGTGTAAACAGAGGGGGAGGGAGAAAGAAGGGGAGGGAGAAGTTTTTCATACCTTTTTACCTTCACCTTGCTGTTCCCTGTACCTGAACGGTATTTTCTTTTCTTTTTCTGAACTGCATTTTCAACAACATCTTCTCTATTAGCCAAGTAAACACCTACTTGTTTTTTAAGACTCACATTAAATATGGAAGTCTTCCTCAATATTTCCATGTAGAAGTGAGAATCCTTTTATGATTGCCTTCGATAGACCTTGTACCTAACTACAATGATGACAACATACACACTTTATTGAGTATCTACTTATGTCATGTACTTTATATTTGCTTTGCATAAAATAGCTTATTTGTTCTCACAGCAGAGAATAAGTTTTATGGGGTGTGTGTATTAAACCCATTTTATAGATGAGAAATCCAGACTTGCAGAGAGAGGCTAGATAATTTGCCCTTGTCATAATGTTAGAGTAAATCAGAGAGCTAGAATTCAAAGACAGATAAATCTGGTTCCAATTCCATGTTCTGTCTATCCTGCCTTCATTACAGCACTTCTCATAAGGCCTTGCATTTATTTGTTTACATGTTCACCTGGTCCAATTATACTCTGGATTCCTCACTTCTAACTCATTGCGGGAGCTCAGTATATAGACGTTACATTAACTGAGCTACTCAGTTTTCCTCGCCAGTTAGTTGCCTTCTGGAGTTCTGGTACAAACTCCAAAAAGAGCACCGCGCTGCCGGTGCTCGGCCAAGGGCAATCACTGTCTCGTGTTCTGATTGCTCTCTGGATCATGTCTCTGTCATTGATCTAAGGCCCCATCTTCTCTGTCAAGCAGTGGGTTAGTCTATTAGGGTTGTCATCACAGAATACCACAGGCTCTGGGGGGCTTAATCAGCAGAAACTTATTTCCTTGCTGTCCTGGGGGCTGGAGGCCCAAGATCAAGGTGCTGTCAGGGTTGACTTCTGGAGAGACTTCTCTTCCTGGATTGTAGACATCTGTATGCTTGCTGCGTTTTCATATGGCCTTTACTCCGTGCCATACAGGCCTGTATCTCTGTCTCTTTCTTTTTCTAAGGCTACCAGTCCTATCAGATCAGGGTGTGCCACCCGAATGACCTCATGGTTCAAGTGAATTTCTAGGCCCAAGACGGAGCCACTCCTGTCCCCAGTGGCAAGTTCGTCCTTACAGCACTTTCCTTCCCTGTGATGCTCCCTTTGATCAGAACACAGTATAAACAGTTCCAGAACGCCAAGTCAACTCTGGACCCTATCCATATTTTATTGTTGTTCATTTTTCTATTTTTCTCTTGTTTGTTCTTTTTTTTTTTTTTTAAGATTTTATTTATTTTATTTGACAGACAGAGATTACAAGGAGGCAGAGAGGCAGGCAGAGAGAGAGGAGGAAGCAGGCTCCCTGCTGAACAGAGAGCCTGATGCGGGGCTCCATCCCAGGACCCTGAGATCATGACTTGAGCCGAAGGCAGCGGCTTTAACTCACTGAGCCACCCAGGGGCCCCTGTTCTTTATTCTTTATCCAGTAAAGTTTCCCGCCTTCCACCCCATTTTACAGTTCTCTGGATCCTTGAGAATAGAGGCTGCCTGCTTTGTGGAGTGTTGGAGGAAGTTGTTGGTGTCACCTAAATTGTTTTCTTTAATCATTTTTAACACTACATAGACACAAAGCTCCCCTCCTCACTATGTTCTCTGCACACTACTGCCCAAATGTGCGGTGAAGACGTACCTCAGCCTCCCTCATCCTTACTTTCTCAGTCTTTAAGATGGTGGGTAATGATAACTGTCCCATAGAGCTCACAATTTTTTTCTTTTTATCTTTTTCTTTTTCTTTAGTGTCGAATGCAGTGATATTCAGAAAGTGCTTTACTGATTAAAGGTCTGAAATGTTCTTTCCCCAACTGCCTGGTAAGTGTTGACTCATTTTTAAGACTCTGATTAAATATCACCTCCGCGGTGGAGCTATTATTCTTGCTTTTCATATGTGCTGACTAGTGGATGGGTGACGTTTTTACATGCCCAGGGGTCAGATCTCATTTGGGTGGAATATTAAAAAAACACAGATAATTTGCTGAAATCTTGTAAGTAACCAGCACTTGCTTTTCTAACTTCGGAAGTACATGGTTCTGAGTAGGTCCGGACACGGAGCAGACTTCTGGTTATTTCCTTCCTTCTCATCCTGTTTCTCGTCAGTGTCTTACAGAAAAAGTGTAAGATTTGTAGGTAGATGGATCAGGGGTTTAAATCTTTGTTCTGGGGTCTCCTGGGTGGCTGTCAGTTGACCATCTGCCTTTGGCTCAGATCATGATCCCAGAGTCCCAAGATTGGGCCCTGTGTCGGGCTCCCTGCTCAGCTTCTCCCTCTGCCACTTAGCCGTCTCCAATCTCTCTCTCTTTCTCTCTCTCTCTCAAATAAAGAAATAAAATCTTTGAAATAAACATCCTGATTCTGCAACTACCTGCTTATTTGACCTGGGACAGCTCATTTGACTTCTTATGAGTCTCAGTGTTCTATAAGTCTGATACTTCATACAGAATTGCTTCTCTGATTTGGTTCCTACCTCTGTATGAGCATCAAGTGCAGGGGTTATGGGTGCAAGAGAAAAGAGACAGGTGGTGGAGAGTGAAAGGGAGAAGTACTGAGAACCAAGAGGATAAGTGACATTTGTGCCACTCTTTGGCTTTCGACTGCCGTATGTGTCCCCAGATTGGGATCCTTCTCTAAAATCTCTGGATCTTCTATGTTAATTTCCCATTGAGTAAAATCAGGCTTGTATTATCTTTTATAAGCAATACTCTTTGTGTTTGGGGGAAACAGATGTCATAACTTACGCACAGAGTTCTAGGAGCCGGAGGAGGAAGTAGGAGACGTGACCTTACGGTAAAGCAGGTGGTAGGCTGTGGATGCCCATAAAGCGTGTGTGTGTGTGTGTGTGCGTGTGTGTGTAGTGTTGGTTACTGTGTTTACTTGGCCTAGAATATAGGAGAGCTTGGATTTTCCAAGAAGGTGAAAGAATTTTTTTTTTTGGCACATGGGACAGAACAAAAGACACCAACCTTCTCTGTTGGTTTCAGATTTGTAGGGGTCTAAGGAATTTGAGAAGGGTGTGCCAACTGAGCCAGAGTGGAAGCTTCACATACTGAATCAACCAAGTATTTTGAGGCTTGCACAAGTACTGAACATGGTTCAGGCCTTCTCAGTAAACATTTATGACATTTCTCAACTCTGAGATAGCAAAAGAAAAAAAAAAAAGGAAACACCTAACAAAAAGAACCAATTTACAAAACGATGGGAAAGGTTTTATCTTTTATTTTTTTATTTTTTTTTAAAGATTTTATTTATTTATTTGACAGAGAGAGATCACAAGTAGGCAGAGAGGCAGGCAGAGAGAGAGAGAGGAGGAAGCAGGCTCCCTGCTGAGCAGAGAGCCCGATGCGGGACTCGATCCCAGGACCCTGAGATCATGACCTGAGCCGAAGGCAGCGGCTTAACCCACTGAGCCACCCAGGCGCCCAAGGAAAGGTTTTATCTTAAGACTGCCAGTAAATGCTGTTTTATTCCAAGAGGATCTTAAATGCTTACTCGTGACTTAGAGGGTTGAACTCCCCTGCTCTAACCTGCTGTTAGGTATAGATTCATTCTTCATTAGAGTGATTTTTTTTTTCAAATGGACAATGTTAACTCTTACCCATGTGGTGATTTAATGTAAGCGATGTACGTGTGGTTTGAGACTCCCAGGAAATGAACTGACAGGTATCTAAGAGCAAAGTTCTGTAGTAATGATTGGGTTATAAAATTGCATCTGGGGAAGGTGTTTTGGCACCAAGAGAGAGAAAGGGCTGGAAAATAGGAGGTATAAAAGGCAAAGGTCTCCCAATTCACACAGTATCTCCTCCATCCCGTCCTTATGGTCTGTCCTGTCCCTTGAAACACCTTACCTTGGAAAATCTTGCCCAAAGAAGCAAAATCAAGCATGTGCCTATTAAAAGGTGGCTGATTCATTGAGCACCTCTTAAATTAATGAATCAGAGACCTTGGTTTACATTTTTTAAAGCCTGTTTCCTTCTCTGAAGAATAAAAACAATAATAATAGCTATGTCTAGTGAGCATTGACCAGGTGCTTCACATTCATTATTTTTGGTCTTAAATAAAATAACCTAACAGGAGCACCTGGGTGGCTCAGTCGGTTAAGCATCTGTCTTCAGCTCAGGTCACAATCCCGGAGTTCCTGGTTGGGGCCTCACGTGAGGCTCCCTGCTCAGCAGGGAGTCTGCTTCTCCATCTCTCTCTGCTCTTCCCTCACTCATGTTCTTTCTCACTATCTATCTCAAATAAATACGTAAAACCTTAAAAAAAAAAAAAAACCCAACCTTATAAACTAAGCATGATTTTCTCATTTACTTGAAGAGAAAATGATGTACAAAGTGGTTAAATAATATCCCCAAAGTCATCATGAGTGAGTGCCTGAGCCAGGATTCAAGGCAGACTTAGGGGACAGACAGCCTGTTGGTGCAAAGCAGGCCTCCAGGAGCACAAGTGCTGTGGTCAGGACTGAAGTGTGAGCGCGCCCTGTGTGAAGGAGGTACATGCCAGGCATTTTTCACATGTTGGTTCCCTGACACTTTGCTTTAGGTCTCCAAACTCTGCCCACGTCTACATTATTTCCTTCTTCAAGATAAACTTGTATGTGTATGTATGGGATCCAGGGGGATTCATAAGATGCCCCTGTTGATGTAGCACCCCAATGATTCACCACGAAAAAGATGTTCAGCTCTTAGTCACTTAATTTTTTCATTTATGTAACAATCAAGTTTTATTTTTCACTGCACTTTGGGTACAGATATGAGGGGAAGCCTAAACATTAGAGGATTAGGAGAAGAGATATACTTAAAATGGAAACTGTGGTACCATGTCCAGGATGTAAGGGGCTAGGCCAGAGCCTCTATAAGGGGGTATCAGGGGTGGCAGACAGTGGCCAATGTGAAAATTCTCTTCACCGAGGAGTTCAGAATAAGCTGAGCATTGCAGGGCAAGGGCTCAGCAGGCTGGTGTGAGATTAAAGTAAACCCATTGGCCAGGGTCTTAAGGTGTAGCAAGTTTTTTGATTTGAAGAAAGGACCTACTTTCTAAGAAAATATTAATGAGGCAAGATTTCTCAGGGTCAGTGGGGTGATTTAGCAATCCAATAATGGCGATGTGTATCTAATCTCTGAAGGGCCTTTGACCATATCTACCTAATAGTCTAGCTCTGATAATTCTGGGGTTGTGTGTTGACTGATACTCTCTTTGAAGAGAACTTTGAACTATAGATTCAAACTAGAAAGGAAAAATAATCAATAGTCAAAGAAAAGCCACACAGGTAAGGAGCCCCAGTTTTAGGCTGCTGAGCCATGAAACGTACTGCAGATAGACGCCAGGAATTAATACCAGACTGCGAATCGGAAGCTGAACCTTCCTGGAAGGGCTCTTGATAGGCAGTCTTTCTTCTTGTCTTCATTTTTTTGCAGAAGATTACATCTATTCCCATTTTTACTGAAGGGAAAGAATAGCGCGGGAGCAGACAGTGATGGCCAGAGGGACAGCTGAGTTTGGCAAATCATCCATCAGCCCTGCTAAAATCCACAAGACAGAGGATTGGTGTAAGATCTCTCTCTCTCTTCTCACATTGCATCACCACCTCAAAAACAAAAACGAGATAAAAAACAAACAAGACACGACAAACAAAAACAAAATTCCATACTAGACTGTTAGTGATATACTTCCACGGGGATTAAACATTACAGAGGCAGAACTAATAGCTGTCACAGGGAGGTTATTGCCAGTTTTTTGTTTTGTTTTGTTTTGTTTGTTTTAGTCTGGTCCAGACATGCTGTTTAATTAAACAAGGTGCTAAATTCAGGAATTCAGTACTGGGGACGTATAATGACGTGTGGGCCTTCACCATGCCGGACACTAGAGTGAGTCACGCAGGTCAGGACCCTGAGCCTGTGGCCTCTAGTCTGAGGGCCTGTCTCCAAAGGAATCTTCCTTACTGTTTTCTCTCGAACTCCACTCTTTCAGATCCAGGAAGGGCGCCAAGCATTGTATATATAATTCTTGAAGATTTCCTTTGAAATTCACATCTTAGCGATCTATCTCGTAACTCAGTTTTATTTTTTTTACCTATTTTTAAAAAGATTTTATTTATTTATTTGAGAGACACAGAGTAAAGGGGGGGAGGGGCAGAGGGAGAGGGAAAAGTAGACTCCCCGTTGAGCAGTGAACCTGACAGAGGACTTGATCCCAGGAGTTTGGGATCAGGACCTGAGCTGAAGGCAGACGCTCAACCAACTGATCTACCCGGTGCCTTCATAACTCAATGTTATACCTGGTATCTTTCGTACCTCAGTCTTTAGATACAACGTGGTAGCAACTTCCAAGTTAACATTCTGGGATATGTGCATGGGGTTGGGGTAGAGAAGATTTGAATAGTTATTATTTTCCTTTTTATGCTTATCTCTATTTTCTATAATAACCATGTATTACTTTTATAATAAGAAAAATTCATATGAAGTGTCACTCTCATTCATTTATCTTTTTAGCTCCAAAATGCTCAATGAGAGGTAGACAAATTCCTAATACCAATCAGGTACAGAAAGATTGCATGCAAAAACAAAGTTTAAACAGTTTGGAGAAGTATCTCTCTACCTATTTTAATTTTGAAATGATTTTAAATGTTCAGGAAGGTTACAAGAATATTACAAAGAACTCCCAGAAATCTTTTGTCCAGAGACTGCATTCAAGTTTCCCATTATTGTAATAATCGTTTTTACAGCAAAAATTTCCTATTCAGGACAACGTGTTGCAACCCAGTTGTCAAGGTTTCAGTCTACTTCAATCAAGAACAGTTCCTCAGTATTTCCTTCACTTTAAAGACCTTGATATTTTTAAATATGATAAGCCAATGATTTTATAGAATGTCTATCAATCTGGATTTGTCCATTGTAGCTTCATGATTATAGCCAAGTTTTGCATTTTTGCAGAATATCACAGACGTAATTCTCTATTCTTCCCATCATATCGTAGCAGGAACATACTCTGGCTGTTTGTCCCATTACTGGTGGAGTTATATTGGTAATCACTTTACCAAGATGTAGCTGCTTTGTTTTTCTGTTATAAAGTTACTTTTACTTTTCCACCTACTTAATAAATATTTGTGGGGAGACACCTTGAGATCAACTAAAGTTTTTTTTTTTTTTTTTGCTGGTTGTTTCTTTTTTCTCTTTTTAAAAATTTTATTTAAATTCCAGTTAGTTAACGTATAGTGTGGTATTGGTTTCAGGAGTAGGATTTACTGATTCATCCCTTACATGCAACACCCAGTGCTCATCCCAAGTGCCCTCCTTAGTGCCCGTCAACCACCTATCCCATCCCCCCCACCTCCCCTCCAGTAATCTTCAGTTTGTTCTCTACATTTAAGAATCTCTTATTGTTTGCCTCCTTCTCTGTTTTTATTTATTCATTTATTTGAGACAGAGAATGTGTAAGCAGGGTGGGAGGGGCATAGAGAGTAGAAGAGAGAAAATCATAAGGAGCCTGATGTGAGGGCTCAAAATCACAATCCTGAGATCATGACCTGAGCTGAAATCAACAGTCAGATGCTTAACGGACTGAGCCATCCATGTGTGCCTGTTTTTTTTTTTTTTAAATTTTAATTTAAATTCTATTTAGTTAATGTATACTGTATTATTAGTATCAGGGGTAGAATTTAGGGATTCATCAGTTGCATATAACACCCAGTGCTCCTTACATCAAGTGCCCTTCTTAATGCCCATCACCCAGTTACCTCATCCCCTCAGCCACCTCTCCTCCAACAACCCTCACTTTGTTCCCTATAGTTAAGAGTCTCTTTAGGTTTGCCTCCCTCTCTGTTTTTATCTTATTTTATTTTTCCTTCCCTTCTCCTAGGTTCATCAGTTTTGTTTCTTAAATTCCACATATGAGTGAAATCGTATGGTATTTGTCTTTCTCTGACTGACTTACTCCACTTAGCATAATACCCTTTAGTTCCATCCACGTTGTTGCAAATGGCAGGATTTCATTCTTTTTGATGGCTGAGTAATATTCCATTATATCTCTATACCTCACATCCTTATCTATTCATCTGTTGATGGACATCTGGGCTCCTTCCATGTTTTGGCTATTATGGGCATTGCTGTTATAAAATTGGGGAGCATGTGCCCCTTTGAATCACTATTTTTGTGTTCTCTGGATAAATACTTGGTAGTGCAATTTCTGGGCCACAGGGTAGTTCTATTTTTAATTTTTTGAACTACTATTTTCCAGTGTGGTTTCACCAGTTTGCATTCTCACCAACAGTGTAGGAGGGTTCCCTTTCCTCTGCATCCTCACCAACATCTATTATTTCCTAAGTTGTTAGTTTTAGCCATTTTGACTGGTTTGAGGTGGTATCTCATCATGGTTTTGTTTTGTATTTCCTTGATGTTGAGAGATGTTGAGCATCTTTTTATGTGTCTGTTAGCCATTTGTATGTCTTTTTTGGAGAAATGTTTGATCATGTCTTCTGTCCATTTCTTGACTAGATTTTTTGTTCTTTGCATGTTGAGTTTGATAAGTTCTTTTTTTTTTTTTAGGATTTTATTTATTTATTTGTCAGACAGATCACAAATAGGCAGAGAGGCAGAGAGAGAGGAAGGGAAGCAGGCTCCCTGCTGAGCAGAGAGCCTAATGTGGGGTTCGATCCCAGGTCCTGGGTTCGATCCCAGGACCCTGGGATCATGACCTGAGCCAAAAACAAGATTCAGACACTTAGCTTACTATGCCATCCAGGCACCCCAAACGTCTAAATTTTTTAATAGATTTTATTTATTTATTTGACAGAGAGAAAGTAGGAGATCACAAGTAGGAAGAGAGGCAGGCAGAAAAAGAGAGAGAAGCAGGCTCCCTGCTGAGCAGAGAGCCCAAGCAGGGCTCAATCCCAGGACCCTGAGATTCATCACCTGAGTAGAAGGCAGAGGCTTTAACCCACTGAGCCACCCAGGTGCCCCAGGTTTGATAAGTTCTTTACAGATTTTAGATACTAGCCCTTTACCTGATATGTTATTTGAAAATATCTTCACCCACAATGTAGGTGCCTTTTGGTTTTGTTGATTGTTTCCTTTGCTGTGTGAAAATTTTTTATCCTGATGAAGTCCCAATAGTTCATTTTTGCCCTTGCTTCCCTTGCTTCTAGAGATGTGTCTAGATAGAAGTTGCTGGGGCCAAGGTCAAAGAGATTGCTGCCTGTTATCTTCTATAGAATTTTGATAGTTTCCTGTCTTACATTTAGGTGGAGATCAGATAAAATCTTTGTCCTTATCCTGCCCTCATCTATTAGTTTTTCATCTTTTGATAACAGTTGTGCAAATTAATTATTATGATGGTGATTGCCAAATTGTGATTTTCAATTTTGTTACTTCAATTTTGTTAGCTGGCATTTTATTCTAAAGAGGAACTTACTCTTCTCCCATTTATTTACTCACATATTTATTTATATCCATGGTCTTTTGAATCCTTATATTTATAAATGGGTTATAATTCATTGCTGTTACTATTTATTGAGACATTCAAATTATTCCATATTTGGGTGGTAACAGCCTTTTCAAATGGTTTCTAAATCTGTTTGACATGTCTCTATCATTTTTTGCACATGTTCTAGGATCATCTTGTTCTTTCTCTGTTCAAGTCCTAGAATTAGCCACTTTTTCCAAGCACTTTGGTTCTACTTCGTGGAGAGTGATATTTAGAAGGGCTAGTCTGGCTGACAGGTGTGCTTATTGCTACTGAGATATTGCTGATCCCACATCCTTTCAGTGGAAAGCATTAGAAAAAATACATATGTATACACACACATCTCTGTCTTACTTATTTCTATCTATATTGCAAAACATGAGTTGACACTCATGTCTCCTATTCCAGCTCAGCACCGCAGGATATATTCCAGCTTTCCTTGTTTCTCTATTTGTACCTTTCTTTGCTGCCTTTATCCTCATCATACTTACTTACTTTTTTTTTTAATCTCTCTAAGTATTGCTCTCTTGACCTCATTAAGCTGTACCCCCAAGTGGCCACCTTCTTTGTGTGGACCCTGAGACACCCTTCTCATTCAGACACCCTGCTTGTATGGACTCCTATTTCAGCTGGGCTGGTTTCTTGTCTTCTGGGACCATCACGTGGGCCCTGGCCACCTTTTGGCTGCCATCATGGAGAGAAGGAAAAAAGAAAAAAGGAAAGAAGAAAGAAAGGAAGGAATCTGAAGAAATAACCACAGTATTAATGATATAAATGAAAAATGATATAAAGGAAAGCCATTTATATAGTCATTGTCTTTTTCGGAAACTCAAGTTATAGATTGTGTTGTTTTATAGCCATTATTAAGGAATTGTTGCACTGAGGCTTAAAAGAAAAGTTAAAGAATTTCTAATCAAATTCTCCCATGTAACATATATGAAATAGATATCCTGAGAAAATAAACTACTTGGACAGGTCACATAACTAATTAGATGCCTTAATGTAAACAAGAAGTCAAGATACCTGAGTCCCTGGAATGTTCTGTCTTTGCTAGATTATTCAGAGGCTATTAGAAATTTTTTTTTTTTAAGTATCAAATATGATTTCCGTATTACAGTGGAAATTTGTTGTTTTTGCTTTCTTGGTATACCATTTTTTCCTTTTGGGAGATGTCTCATGGCCACCATAGTTTCCTCTCAGCCATCACCAAATGTGGGGCTAACTCTACACAATAGCTCCAGGAGTGGGCGTGGCCCCAGGCCTGTCTGATAAGAGTCCATGGGGGGCATTTGTAGGAGCCCTCATGAGGGAGTTTCTCTCTACTGGGATAGTTAAATTGATCAGAGGTAAATCTGGCACTGTGTGGAAAATAGATACCAAAAATGGACTTGACTACAATTTAGGAAAAGACTGTTAATGTAGCCAAGAGATAAAGAGAGCTTCCTGATGACATCCTTAATCCCTGGAGCAGTTTGTGCTTCAAGCCATGAGATATCCCTAAACTTCAATGCTGCATAATCCAGTAAATTCTTTTGTTTGCTTAAGGCAATTTGAATTGGGCTTCTGTTACTTGAAACCTAAGGAGTAACATGCTCTCAGTTAACATCTCTGTCTCTAAAAGTGGGAAGCAGTAAAACAGAGCTGAGCTTATCTTCTGTTAACTTGATGTCAGAGAGTTCTTCCTTAATACTTTGATACAGGATAGGAGGAGGCAATAAGGAGTATTGGTTGAACACCTGGCCCTTTTGCTTACTTATGTAATGGCAGTCTCACCCATGTGAAGTTTCCAAGTGGTAAAGACTATTACTTCACATAATAGATCTTTAGCAGTGAACCGCATCATCTTTCAGCAAATAGAGGACTTTATATTTCCTTTTAGTTATTAGCCTCCCTGAAGAGATGATTCATACTGTGGAGCAATGGTGGTTCGTTTACCTCAGCTTAAAAATAGAAATGGATACACATCAGATGGGTTCTGTTTTCTCTGAAGAACACTAATATAATAGCACATACTTTTCTTCTCATAAAATTCTTACCAGGCTTCCTAAAATTAAGTGATTAATGTTTCTGCTTCTTTGTGTCCTCCTGAACCTCAGGAAAGACTTGCCCACTATACAGAGGAAGAGAAGGGTCAGAGGGGCTCAAGAAATCCACCTATTTAAATAGTCAGCTGCTAAATAATTGAGACATTAGTAGTACCTATTTGAATTTCTAAGCAAATTGAAATTAGACAATAGAAGGTGTTGACTAAGGCCAAGGGAAGACAAAGAGTTTATGTTGACAATTTTTTGTAAACCAGTGCATTCAAAGATTTTTAAAATATCTACAACTGTGCTCATTAGAATCTTTTGTATTTGCCTTATTATTAAAATTTGTTGGTAGTTTTAGTACATATTTGTCTTATTGCTATTAGAATATATTGCCAGCTATCTGGCTCCAATGTTGATGAACAGATTAAAAGTCTTGTTCAAAGTTATGTTCAAAGTCTTCCCTTTGAACATAATGTCAGTGTCACGCTTTCCCTGATAGTGCTGTGCTCACATATGACTTGTTTTTCTAGGATGTGTTGTCCTTTGAAGTTCTTTCTGTGGAGTTTCCTATGGCAATCCTAGACCACCACAACTCTTCTCGCTGTCAGATCCAGAAATGCTGCAGAAGAGATGCAATTGTTTGATAATAAAAGATACATGAATTGAAGGAAACTAATACATATGTTGCTCAAGGGGAGTCCTAATTCAACATTCCGCTGTCTCGGTCAATTAGCCTTGATCACACTCGGTAAAGGAGTTTGAGATTAAGAGCTTGTCCAAAGTAAAGTTATGAATTGGCGTAGGGAAGCAAACATCCTTCTAATATGGGAATGTTTACTAATGAACTTTCACTCAAAAAATTAATCCCAACTTATACTTTCTTCTCTTTAACATGACTAGAGATTTTGGTGACGATCGTGTGCCTCCTCCACCTGGACCTTACAGATTTTTGGATGCCAACTTAAAATGCAAATCAATTGCAAAGTGAAACTCCAAATCTTGCCAAAAAAGAAGGATTACATGCAGCATTAAATACAGTATTGAAGAATTTCTCAACCCCTTTATTGCAAAAAGAACATCAGTCACAATTAAATCAGTTAGCAATAGAAGATAGCAAGTCTATATAGATGTTAGAGTGATTGGAATGTCAAAGAGATTGATTCGAATACATTTTGAATATCAAAGGATGAAGAAACATACATTAAGTCCCCCCTTATCTGCAGCAACCATGATCCAGAAGCACGTGTTCCTCCTTTTGACATATTGTCAGAAGGTCAATAGTAGCCTATCGTTTAATCACAGTGCCTATATGGTTCTCACTTCATCTCGTCATGTAGGCATTTTATTTTCTCACATCATCACAAGAAGATGATGTGATAAGATATTTTGAGAGCGTGAGACCACAACTGAATAACTTTCATTCCAGTGTATTTTTATAATGGCTGTATTTTATTACTAATTATTGTTAATCTTGTACTGTGCCTAATTTATAAATTAACTTTGTCGTAGGTATATATGAATAGGAAAAGACAGTATGTTTAGGGTTTGGTAGCATCTGTGGTTTCAGATATCTACTGGTGGCCTTGGAACATATCCACTGTGGATGGGAAGGTAGGGGAGACTACTGTACCAGCAATCAAATATTTCTATAAAAATGATGAGACATGCTGCTTGATCAAATATGAAGGATGTAATACAGTGATCTCTTGGAATTTTGTTGGAAAAATGCCAAAAAACCACCCAAATTCAAATAATACTTTGGCTCATATTTTTTACTTGTTTTCCTCCTCTTTTGTTTGATTACAAGTAGGAAAATGTTAAGGTAATAATACTTTTTGGCTCATGAACTACAATTAGTATTATTTTATTAGGTGCATTTCTTGTTCTGTTTGTCAGCTATCTATCTATCCATCCCTATCTATTCATTTTTTGTCTGTCTCACCTATTCTGTTTTTACCCCATTTCCGAATTCTGTTTGGGAACCTCCCATATGAACTCAAACATATTTATTGTATATCCCAGTAATGTCATTCTTCGACCCTTGGCTCTTGACTTTTAGACTTCATGGTAGAGGGACCAGAACATCACAAAGACAAATTATCTAAGAGCACCCAGGAGGAGCCTCGATCACTAGGAATCCAGTGTTCAGACATATAGCATAACCTGTCTCTCTCAGCATTCACACTCCTGAATAACCCCACTTACTACTCTGGGGAGAACTTCTGTGTCTTTTGCCTGTACCACCGTGGGCAAATACCCAGAAAGTTTGTGCACTGTGCTGTTGCCAGCATTAAGACAGACAATGTCTACAGTGCAGGAAGGGTTTGAGCAGTGCAAACATGTAGGTAAGAGAAAAGACAAATTACTTTGTCAAATCCTTGCTCTCAGATAGTATGAATGTCACAGATTATGGACCAATGTTTTAAGTGTTAAGTATTTTCTTGACTTCTCTCTGGGAATATTTCTTGCTTCTCTTTGTGTTCAAGTTGTGTGGTTGAAGGAGGATTTGTGAATTAGTGTGTTATTTGCCACAGTTACACATGGCAGCCAAGGAATGGTCTGTAATTCAATAATTACTCAGCCAAACATTGTTGTACCATAAAAGAACACCAAGCCATGTGCAATGATAGTGAAGTTCGATCTCATCACTGATGTTTTGTCAGATTCTATATATATGTATGTATATATATATATATATACACTTCTATATCTATATATCTATATCTATATATATCTTTTACATATATGTATATATATACTTATATATTTGTGAAGATATCTTTACATATGCTATTAAATTTTATCATTAGGAAGGGATATTTGCTAAAGTAAAAGAATAAAACATTTTATTTAACAATATATCAACTTGATTTATAACTCTTAAATCCTTAGATATGCAGACCTTTATTTGCATTCTTCTTCTAGGTCCTGCAAATTCTGTATATGGACTTGATCCATTTGTTTGTTAGTTTTGCTAAATATGTATGGTTAGTTAATATGCATTCTTAAAGAAAAATTATAGAAATGCTACTGTTTGGTAGACCTCATCTCATTCATTCATTCTTTTTTTTTTTTAACTTGGCTTCTCAATGTAAGATCTATCTGTGTAACTGTAAATAGCAGAGTCTTTCTAAATATTGTGTAATATCCTTTACTGTGCCTCTGTCACATTGTATTTATCAGTGCCCATGAGGGATGACTGTCAAATTGTCTTTGACTTGCTTTTATGACAATGCTGTGATGAGCATCCTTGAATATGTTTCCTACAGATTTGTGGGGTTGTCAGATTTCTCTCCAGAGAGACCGCACAAGTTTGCATTCCTGTCAGTAGAGCATAGGGGTCCCTCTAGTCATACATCCCTGCCCAAACCTGGCATTATCCTGCTAGCTAATTTTTGACAATATAATCACTGTTGTTTAAATTTTAATTTCTCCCATGGCTGATAAGTTTGGTTTCTTCTGTGAGTTTCCTGTTCATAACTTAAGTTTTATCTTCTTTTTTTTTTTTAAGAGAATTTTAACCTATTTTACGTATTAGATCCTAGTAGACTTCACATATTTCTTTCAATCTACCACTCATTTGTTTACTTTATTGACATTGTTATTTGTTGGAAATACATCTTTACTTTTGATCTAATCAAATGAATCCAATTTAACCTTATGGTTTGTGGTACTGGGATTTTATATAAGAAGTTCTTTCTTTTGTTCATAAAAATACTCTCCTACATCAAACTCTCTAAGGTATCTTAACATTTAACCTCATTTTAACATTGATTCTTGGGTTTATAATTCATCTGTGATCCTATGATGCTAGATCTTCAATCCATACATTGACATACTTTTCCACTGGCATCCACTGCAACAGTTTTTACCTTCGCCATTGATTCATGGTGTCTTTTTCAACATATTTTAAATTCCCATGTATACAGTAATCTATTTTTGAGTTGTCTATTCTGATACATCATTTCATTTTCTCTTCTTGTGTTACAGTATTATCATAATACATTTTAATATCTGGAAAAGAGGTCCTCCCTTTTGCTCTTTTTTTTTCAAAGTTGCTTTAGTTATTTGTGGCCATTTATTTTTTCATATCAATGTTAGAATTACTCATTGAGTTTCTTGAGTTGAATGACCTCATTTCTCACTTGTTGAGAAGTCATATTACATATTTAGAAATTATATTTCTCTCTTTCTAGGATCCTATTTTCATGATAGGTTTCTCTACTTCTATCCTCCATATCTCTTAGTTTTTCTTTGATATTTTTATTTATTTAAGATTTTACTTATTTACTTGACAGACAGAGATCACAAGTAGATGGAGGCAGGCAGAGAGAGAGAGAGGAGGAAGCAGGCTCCCTGCTGAGCAGAGATCCCAATGCGGGGCTAGATCCCCATGCAGGGCTTGATCCCAGGACCCTGGGATCATGACCTGAGGTGAAGGCAGAGGCTTTAACCCACTGAGCCACCCAGGCACACCTATTTATTTATTTTTAAGAGATTTTATTTTTAAGTAATTTTTTGCTCAATGTGGGGCTTGAACTCACAACCCTGAGATCAAGAATCCCATGCTCCACCGACTGAGCCATCCAGAAACCCCTTCTATATTTTTAGTCTCTTTACATTTTTCTGATAGTTTCTGGGAGAAATTCCTTCATTTAATCTTATAGTTCATTGACTTATTCATTAGTAGTATCTATCTTATTTATCCAATTTATTGTGTTTTAGTTCAATTATAATATTTCTTCAAACTCTATGACTTCTTTTACTGATTCTTATTAATATTATACTCTGTGTGCCATTAAAGATAATTATTACACTTACTTTAAATTCTTCTTCAAGTGGTAGATTCTTTTCATTTTGATTCCTTTCTTTTATACTGGTAGTATTCCTGACATGTTAGTTATGTAGGCAGTTCCTAATATTTCCATGGAGACATCAGATATCTGTCTGGAAAGACACATTTAGAAGAACTATGACCCTAGGTAATTCCAAATGAATAAATCATTTCAGTGGAGATAAGTAGAATGTGAACAGTAAATCAGGCTGGTGTGATGGAATGGATGTGGGTATGTTAGGTATGTTAGCATTGACTGGTTAGTAAGGGAAAATATTTCTGAGGTTATAGCTGAGCTAGGAGTAGACTAAGATAGAACAACAATGAGCAGATCTGGGACATGAGCATTCTAGGTAGACACATATGTAGACACTTCGTGGACAAATAAACTTGAAGAACAGATGGGAGACCAAAGTCATTGGAGCAGAATGACACTCTGATGGAGTGATACTGGATGAAAACACAGAGTGCCTTTTGGCCTAGATTACACAGGGCAGTGGATGCCGTGCTTCAGGAGTATATGTTTTATTCCAAATGAGATGAGAAGCTTTCTTAGGTTCTAAATAAGGAACAAAATTATCTCATTTGCTCCCT
This sequence comes from Mustela nigripes, assembly GCF_022355385.1. NCBI lineage: Eukaryota > Metazoa > Chordata > Mammalia > Carnivora > Mustelidae > Mustela > Mustela nigripes. The sequence goes on along the minus strand of NC_081557.1, from coordinate 165,416,513 downwards.
TTGCCCAACATTTTATTATGATAATTTTAAACATACAACAAAATTGAAAGATTTTTACATTGAATACCTGTATGTCCATAGATTCTACTATTAACATTTCTCAAACTTGTTTTATCACATACTTATTTACTTGTCCATCTATTAATCTATCAGATTTTAAAATACATTTTATAATATTTTACAGACCCCAGTGTGTTACCTGTAATTAATTTGGTGTGTATAGCATTACTTAGAGTTTTGACCCTTTTTATTTGGATGAAAAATATACATAAAATGAAATGCACAGATTCCTGACTTTTTGAAAAATTTAAATTCAAGTTAGTTTCCATTTAGTGTATTATTAGTTCTGCGGTAGAATTTAGGGATTCAGCAGTTGTATATAACACATAGTTCTAACTACATCAAGTTAGATTAATACCTCATTAATACCCAAATACCCATCACCCAATTACCTCATTCCCCTCACTCCCACCTCCTCCAGCAACCCTAACTTTGTTCCCTAAAGTTAAGAGTCTCTTTTGGTTTGCCTCCCTCTCTGTTTTTATCTTATTTTATTTTATTTTTCCTTCCCTTCCTCTATGTTCATCTGTTTTGTTTCTTAAGTTCCACATATGAGTGAAATCATATGGTATTTGTCTTTCTCTGATTGACTTATTCTACTTAGCATAATACCCTCTAGTTCCATCCATGTTTTTGTAAATGGCAAGATTTCATTCTTTTTGATGGTTGAGTAATATTCCATTATATGTACATATATATGTGTGTGTATATATATGCATATAATCTCCATATCTTCATTATCCATTAATCTGTTGTTAGATGTTTGGGCTCCTTCCATGATTTGACTATTGTGGACATTGCCACTATAAACATTGAGGTGCATGTGCCCCTTTGAATCACTATTTTCGTATTCTCTGGAAAAATACTTGGTAGTGCAATTGTTGGGTCACAGGATAGTTCTATTTTTAACTTTTTGAGGAAATTCCATACTGTTTTCCAGAGTTGTTGCACCAGTTTATATTCCCACCAACAGTGTAGGAGGGTTCTCCTTTCTCTGCATCCTCACCAACATCTGTTATTTTCTGAGTTAATTTTAGCCATTCTGACTGGTGTGAGGTGATATCTCATCATGGTTTTGATTTGTATTTCCTGATGCTGAGTGATGTTGAACATCTTTTCATGTGTCTGTTGGCCATATGTATGCCTTTTTTGGAGAAATGTCTGATCATGTCTTCTGTCCATTTCTTGACTAGATTTTTTGTTTTTTAGGTATTGATTTAGTAAGTTCTTTATAGATTTTGGATACTAGTCCTTTAATGATATGTCATAATGATAAAGATATTTATCTTCTCCCATTTTTTTCAGTTGCCTTTTAGTGTTGTTGATTGTTTCTTCACTGTGCAAAAGTTATTTTTATCTTGATGAAGTCCCAATAGTTCATTTTTGTGACAAATTGCTGACTTTTGACAAGTACTATCACTTGTGCAACTTGAAGCCCTGTTGAAATACAGATCATTATCATCACACCAAAATCCTGTGCTCTTTTCCAGTTAATGTTCATACCATCTACTCCAGAGGCAGCTACTGTGCTTACCTTCCCCCACCATAGATTAATGAAGCCTGTTGTAGAACTTCTTATGAATATATTCATACAGTATGTGCTCTTTTGTGTAAGATGTCTTTCATTCAACATGTTTTCTTTGAAATTCATCCATGTTGTTGCATATATCAGTAACTTGTTCTTTTTTTTTTTTTTTATTGTGGAATAGTAGTCCATTATGTAAATATTTGACAGTTTATTCACTTTAATGATGGACATTTGGACTGTCTGGGGTGCTTCACAATTATGAATAAAGCTGTAATGAGATTCTTATACAAATCTCCCTATAAACATGTATTTTTATTTCTCTTGGGAAATCCCTGGGAGTATAATTGATGGGTCATAGAATAGGTCTGTTTCATTTTACAAGAAATGAGCAAACCTTTTCTCAATTGCTCATGCCATACTTGTTGAGTTTTAAAAATGATCATTTTGATTACAGTGTGGGAAGGAGTGGAAAGGGATGGGAATAGAAACTGGGAAGCCAGTATTTTGTCCCAGCCTAAAGCCAGAATGTATGTGTAGGTTTCACCCAGAATTTTTGTAAGATATTGGTATGATTTTTAATTGCCCATCAAGCTGATATTTAACTCAGAATGTGATAACTAACCCTGGGCCAGTTTCAACTGTGTACTTTGGAGATCTGAAAAGAATTTTAAACTCCACTTCCACCTAGAGGAAAGAACTCTTCATTTGAGGGAAGGCAATACTTGTAAACCATGCAAGGTAAGTATTTCAGTGAGCCTGTATGGTGCTGTCCATGTGAGTGATGAGGTGTCAAATAAAGCTGTGTTAGTTTAGGTATTTTTTTTTAGTCACAAAGCTCATATTGTTTCTTCTTTATTGTAGAATAAAATACAGATCCAGAAAAACCACACAAAAGAATTGTATACTTCAAATTGTTATAAGCTGAACACTCTTTTAACTACCACTTAGACTAAAATGTAAAACTTTGCTGACCATTCCAGAAGCCTATCCAGGTGATCTGTTCTAAATATACCCACTCTTTTCTCCAAAGGTGAGCACTACCTTGGCTTTTACCGTAATCACTTCCTTCCTTAGAATTTATCACATGAATATGATTTTTTTTAGATACTATTGTTGATTTTGCCTATCTAAAAAAATTTAGTATGTCTTTTATGTTTCTTTGGTTCTTGAGGCTTATCCTACCTCACGTTCCTTGCCTTTCGGTTTAGCGGCTGAAGAGCGTAGGCTCTCTAACGTGAAGGCTCTTACACCCCGGACTTTTCTTATTGCATCCTGATGATGCAGTTCAGTTCAGCATCTTTTATCTTTTGTCTTTCCTAAACATTGGCAGCTGGATCCAGGAGCTGGATCAGTCTCAGATTTTATTTCATTGACTCATACGTCTGGCTCCTTTACTTTATCTGATGCTAGCAGATGCTAACACTCATGGTCTCAAATTTTTCATTCACTGAAGGTTGTAAAAGGGTAATGCTCTAATTCTATTATGGTTCGCAATTATTAGCTAAAATACTTTTAGGAAGAGATGCTTCCTTCCCTTACTATTGGGTTATCTGCTAGTACAAGGTATATAGGAAAGGCAGGATGAACTTTTGATTCATGTCCTGTTTTTTTTTTTTTTAACAATTTTATTTATTTATTTGACAGACAGACAGAGATCACAAGTAGGCAGAGAGGCAGGCAGAGAGAGAGGGAGAAGCAGGCTCCCCGCCAAGCAGAGAGCCCAGGACCCTGATCATGACCCAAGCCGAAGGCAGAGGCTTAACCCACTGAGCCACCCAGGTGCCCCTCATGTCCTGTTTTTAAGTAAAGGATTAGAATTGGTTCCATGTCATCTTCTGTAGGTGAATAATTAATTTTATATATGTATAGGGGGAGGGAGTTAGAAAAAGGTTTTAAAAATTCTCTTAACCTACAGTGTTAGGGATTGTGCTAGTGTTTTTAAAAAAGGCTGTTTTGCAAAGATATACATCATGAGTGTGTGTGTCACAGGAGAAATAAACTAGTACAATAAAGATGTTGATGAATTATGGTACTTTGGGTAATATAACTAGTGCCCCTCACTTTCCACATAGTAATTTTTCTGTAAAGCAAGACAAATTACCACTGTTTGTCTGCCCTATGACATAATACATTGTATTAAGTCACTATCCTTATGTTTATATAAGATATAATAAGTAGCCATTTTCTTTACTTCATAAATTCCTTGGCAGTAAAATACTGCAAGAAAAAGGAAAGTTAGAAATCATAGTTACCTCATTAAGCGTTAATATGTGAGGATCTAACATTGACCAGACTCTCATAACCTCACTTTATTTCTTTTGTTCAGGAAGTAGAATAACTTCATCTCCAAAAAATAAAAAATAAGAGGGGTGCCTGGGTGGCTCAGTGGGTTAGGGCCTCTGCTTTTGGCTCGGGTCATGATCCCAGTGTCCTAGAATTGAGCCCTGAGTCAGGGTCTCTGCTTGGCAGGGAGCCTGCTTCCCTTCTCTCTCTGCCTGCCTCTCTGCCTACTTGTGATATCTTTTGTCAAATAAATACATAAAATCTTAAAAAAAATTAAAATTAAAAAAAAAAAATTAAATAATTAAATAAGAAGAAGTACACTTCCATGGAAGTCTGTCCTGGTGGACAGACATTTTGGAACATGTGGTCATAGCTGTAACCTGGGCACAGCGGTTGTGGATCCCATTCAGGCTGAGTAACTCCTCTGCACCAGCATGTCTCCGTCCCACTTCTTTAAAGAAGAGCAGCCATAAGAAACTTTTGTTCACTCTTTTGTGTTGAAAAGGAGATCGAGTAAGTTCTGCAATCTTTTTCAACCCCTAGGTGGAATTGGGAACATTCTTAAGCCTAAAACATCTTGTCTCCAGGAATTTTTCAGCTAATTCCTTCTCCTTAGTTGGTGATTGTTGAAATTTAAATCTGTATTTCCTATACAATAATAAAGGGGTACAGATACCCATCACTTTCCAAAAGTTGCATTACCCCACTTTGCTTTTTAAAAATTTATTTATTTGAGAGACAGAGGCACATGCACAGGGAGAGGGCTAGGGGAGAGGAAGGGAGAGAATCCTTAAGTAGACTCCCCGCTGAATGTTGAGCCCCACTTAGGTTTGATCTCAAGACCCTGAGATCATGACCTGAGCCACCCAGGCACTGCATACCCCACTTTGCTTTTATGAGAGATCTACATTAATCCCTGTTTTTGCTGAAAGAAATCCAAAGAGGATTTCATTTTTAAGAAAAACACCATTACTATGCTAGTTTAGATCTTTCATAAAAGTGAAATAGACTAACATAAATTTTTGGAAATTTTGGAAATTGGGTGATACTCTTCATTTTAGGCCATGTTGGCTTAACAAAAGTTTTCACAGGAGGACTCTGTTTTTGGATAGTAGGGGAAACCTGTATTATGAAATCTGCTTGGTGCCTTAGCCCAGTCCCAGATTCCATTTCTCAAACATCTCCCATTCTCTTGGTTATGAAGACTTCTAGGAGCCACCTTCATAGTTGCTAGCATTTTAAATTTTAAATTCCCCTCCCCCTTAAAAAAATAGGACTATTCTCAGCAACATTAGGAATCACTTTCTGTAAATAATCTGTGAATTGTGTATGAAAGTTCAATGCTGGCATTCTTTGTCATTTTAGAGCTAAAATGATTCTGTCTCTATTTTTGGTTTTGTTTTGTTTATGTAATTTATTTCCTAAAGTTGTCACCCTACTTAGTGAAGTTAAGGTATAAACCTATGAAATGAATAAAGAATCATTACCATTTAATGCAGAAGAGTAATTAGTGCTGCCGATATCAACCATGATTCAGTTGCTACCTATTCTTGTTGAGCTGATTTTAGCCTGTTTCTACTGTCCGAGTTTTGAATCCCAGTCTTTCAATGGTTGTTTGAATTATTTATCAGTGAAGCTGTTATATTTAAGTGGCTTGGTTGATCCAATTCAACTAGCAATCAATCCATGCTGCCTGAGTAGATACAAAGGTAGATAAAACATGCCCCCATCCCCAAGGAATATACATCTAAAGCAGCGCTACCCAAGGTGTGGGTCATGGACAAGTGCCAATCTGCGCTGGTTTCTTACCCAGTCTATCATGAAATAAGTACAGGGATTGAGAGTAATGTCTAAGAAATCTTATAGCAATTTAACAGAGTCATTTATGTGTGTTGATTTTATTCTGTTATCCATTTATATTTATTATATTTTTTTAAAGTATTGGTTTGAGATAGACTGAAAACTAAAAAAATTTTTTTTATCCAATGCTGCTGATGATTTGAGAGACACCTGTTTAAAAGTATGTCAGACAGGGGTGCCTGGGTGGCTCAGTTGGTTAGGTGTCTGCCTTTGACTCAGATCATGACCTCGGGGTCCTGCTCCTGCTTCTCCCTCACCCTCTACTCCTCCCCACTGGTCATGCTCTCTCTCTTTCAATAAATAAATAAAACCTTTTTAAAAAGAGCATGTCAGACATGTAAACAAATAGCTACAGGTCATCATAAGGTAATCACTAACTATAAATAACTGATAACTAAGTTTCCTGTCATCAAATTAATCTCTGATTTCAGTATTTTCTTCACATCATAAGTGGTTTTCTTTTTCTCTTTTCTTACTTTTTAATTGGGAAGTGATTCATATAGAGTAAAATCAACCCCTTTAAAACATACAATTCAATAGTTTTTAGTATATTTATAGCTATGCACTCTATACTGCTACCTAATTCCAGAACACTTTCATTACCCTCAAAAGAAACCTCAAACCCATAAGCAGTCACTTCTCACTTCCCCATCCTCCCAAGCCTTGGCAAATGCTTATCTACTTTTTGCATGTATGGATTTGCCTATTCTGGGCATTTCCTATAAATAGCATCCTATAATATATGACCTTTTGTGTCTGGCTTCTTTCACTTTGTATAATGCTTTCAAGGTTTATCCAGGTTTTGGCAGATACCAGAATGCATTCCTCTTTATGGCTGAGCAATATTCTATTGTATTGATATGTCACATACTGTTTATTCATTCATCCATTGGTGAATATTTGAGTTGTTTCCACTTTTTGGCTCTTTTGAGTAATTCTATTATGAACATTCACGTGCAAGTTTTTCTGAAAACATGTTTTTGGTTCTCTTGGGTACCCGCATAGAAATTGCTGGATCATACAGTAGCTATGTTTAATTTTTTGAGTAACTGTTGAACTGTTTTCCAAAGTGGCTGTACTATTTTACACTCCCACCAGCAACATATGAAGGTTCCAACTTCTTCACATTCTTGTCAACATCTGTTATTATTCCTCTTTCTATTATAGCCATCCTAGTGGGTATGAAGTATCTCATTATAGTTTCAGTTTGCATTTCCCTAATAATTAATGATGTTAAACACTATTTCATGTACTTGTTGGCCACTTGTAGGTCTTGGATAAATGTATATTCAAATTCTTTGCCATTTTTCTTATTGAATTCTTTGTCTTATTGCTGAAGCATAAGAATTCTTTATATAGTCTGGATTCTAGACTCTTATTAGATACAGGATTTGTAGCTATATTTTTCTCATTCTATAGGTTGTCTTTTCATTTTCTGGACAGTGTTTTTAAAACACAAATGTTTCTCATTTTGAAATTCAAATTTGTCTATTTTTCCTTTCATTGCCTGAACTTCAGTAGTCAAATCTAAAAAGCTGTTGTTTAATTCATTGCCGCAAAGATTTGCACCCAAACACAAAAAGATGTTTTTCTAAGCATTTTATCATCTTAGCTCTGACATTTAGGTCTTTTATCCATTTAGAGTTAATTTTTATATATGGTATGAGTTAGGGGTCCTACTCCATTCTTTGCATGTAGCTAACCAGTTGTCATGGCATTACTTGTTGAAAAGTCCAGTCATTCTTACTTAAATTGCTATAGCATTTTTGTAGAACATTAACTTCCTATGTTTGTATGGGCTTATTTTTGGACTTTTAAGCTATCCCGTTGATCCATATGTTTATATTTATACCAGTACTACACAGATTTAATTACTTTAGCCTTGTAGTAAGTTTTGAAGTTGGAAAGTGTGAATCATGCAAGCTCGTTCTTCATTTTCATGACTGTTCTGGCTAATCTGTGTTTTCTGCATTCTATCTGAATTACAGAATCAGCTTGTCAATTAAAAAAAAAAAAAAAAAAAGCCTGTTGGGATTTTGGTAGAGCTTCAGTGAATCTATAGGTCATTTTGGAGAGTACTGTCATTCTAATAATATTAAAATTTCTGACCTATAGATATGGGATGCCTTTCCATTTATTTAGTTCCTCTTTATTTCAATGATGTTTTGTAGTTTTTAGTGTATAAGCCTTGCACCTCTTTAATTTATTCCTAAGTATTTTATTCATTTTGATGCTATTTTAAATGAAATGGTTTTCTCATGGGCAACTGGCTGGCTTAGGTGACAAAGTGTGACTATTGATCTATGACTATGTGATTTATGACTATATGATCTGACTACGTGACTCTTGATCTCAGGGTCATGATTTTGAGCCCCACGCTGAGTGTAGAGATTACTTAATAAAACTTTAAAAAAAGAAATGGTTTTCTTAATTTTATTTTCAGATTGTTCATTGCTAATTATAGGAAAGCAATTGAATTTTGCATATTGATCTTGTATTCTATAACTTTGCTTAACTCATTTATTTATTCTAATATTTATATAAGTATATTTCTTAAGGTTTTCTATATACAAGATCATGTCATCTGTGAGTGGTTTTACTTCTTCTTTTTCAATCTGGTTATTTTAAGTTCTTTTTCATGCTTAATTGCGTTAGCCAGAACCTCAAATGCAATGTTGAATAGAAATGGTGTGAGCAGACATCCTTGTCTTGTAATTAATCCTAGTGGTGACCCTTCTGTTTCAATCAGAGATATATAAAATGTGGGCTGTATTTTCATAGTGTTTTCAGGCCAGTCCCTCCTGTGAGGGTTCACGTCATCATTTTTTACGCTAGTCGTAATCTTAACACTTGAAGATTTTAAAAATAAATCCTTCATTTTGTGTAAAGTATAAATAAATCTAGATGAGGATATTAAAAATTATAGCATATACAATAATCTTTTAAAAATCTAGAAGATAATGCATAGAATGCTAGACTAAAGAGCTAGTTCTCTTATAATTCATCATTCACTCTAAGTTTTGTTCTTGTTAGTGTAATGAACCACTGTGATCTGAATACATTTCAGGATATATTTCAAAGGTGAAGTGGGAGGGAGGGAAAAGATAGTTCTTGGTTGTTCAGGACTTGTTTATTGAGCATGTAGAATTTAGAATCCTGGGATTTCAAGGTCGATATTGCAAGTCCACCAAGTTCAACCGTCTTCCAATACCTGAATTCCCTTTACACTTAGCTTTTCTAAGTTATGTACATAACCTGTGGTTCAAACCCTCTGATGAGAAGAAACTCTATCAGCCATTCCACCTTGGTCACTTCAGAACATTTATTGTTTCAATGACCTAAACTTTTTTCTCATTAAAACCTTCTGCAGAGAGTGGGAAAGTAAGTTAAATGAGACAAGATTGTTATTACCAGTAGTAGTACAGTTAGCTAGAAAGTTATGAATGAATTGCGTCCATGTAATTTAAGAATAATAAATATCAACTTGTTTTTACTTAGAAAATGAAATTTGATGGAAAGTTAAATATCAAAAATAAGCTGAATAGAGTATAAAAACCAAAACTGAATAGCATTTCTTTAAATTTATAGCCAAATGTTCAGCTATTAGATCATAGTGATGGTCTTGCGTATAATAGGAAAATCCATCAATTAAACATGTTTATTGAGGACCTCTGTTGTAGGTGCTGTGGATGGCGAACAACACCTTGAGATTCTGCCTTTTAATGGGCTTATAATCTCTTTGAACAGGTAAGATAAAAAAAGAAGAAAGTAACTGAAAATAGGAGGACAATGACAGTTTGGCCAATGAAGGGTTAAAAATAATAACATGTAGGGCTTCCCAGGAAGGTGAGGTACCACCGAGGGGTCAGTGGGCTGTGCTATGGAGGATAGGACTTATCTTAGCAAGAAATATTATTTTTATTCTATTATATTTAGTGGTTGGGGGGGAGGGGGGAACTGAGGGGTACCTTGGAAGATGGTGTAATTGATCTTACTGAGGATGAGCCTGAGGAAGAGGATGCCTTTTGGGGCTGAAGAATGTGAGCACAGCCAGGGAGACAGAGCAGAAGAATGCCTGCAGGCAAGTCTGAGAGCTGCCGGAGAAAGGGATGACAAGGTGAAAATGGGGCAGATGGTAGAGGGCCAGGCTGAGGAATGAAGGATTTTGTCTTGCAAATGTTTGAGAATGAAACAATGAGTTTGGATCCAGACATGCTGTGCTTCTGAAGCTCTAAAAAGCCAGAAGAACGAAGGAGACGGCAGTCATGTAGACGGTGATTATTTCAGAATTGAAATGGAAGTCCAGCCTATGATGGCGGTGGGAATAGGAGAGCAGGGCTGCATGTCAGTGAAGTTACACAAGAAAAATCAGAAGAATTCAGCAACTTAGAGTCAAGGGGCAAGTAACTCTCCAACTTCCTGATAATGATTATTCTAAGACAGGTATTTATATATTTCACATAGACGTATGTATATGAATAATACATGTATATGTAAAACAGAAACAGAATGAAAATTCTAATAGTATTTACCTTTACTCTAAAGTGATTCTTGCCTTGACATTTATTTCTATTTCATTAAAAGATAACCTGGTGTTAACCCACTCAATAGGTTGTTATCCCTAATTTGAATAGTATATCCCCAGGGGTAAGAGTTAAAGGATACCACAAAGGTATCTTCCCTTAAGACCTTTTGCCAATGTTGCATCTCTAGCCTTAGAAATGAGATTTTTGTTCTCTGTTTAAGGAAACATCTTTGGAAAAGGGCTAATTTTTGCCAATCTTGTACTTGAGAGTAAATTATTTATAATTTTTCTGGAAAGCAAACTGTGTGAGAGGGAAGAATGGAGAAAAACTGGAAGCTTTAAATGTGTGCCTGAAAGGGACAAAAGGTGAGAGAAGTTCTGAGAAAAATGTTACCTTTATTATTTTAACCAGAGGTTGCTGCAATATGTACAGATAAAAGTAATATTTCTTGCTAAGACAGGGCCTTAGTAGTTCATTCTCTGAGTGAGGAAGAAAGAATCTGGGAAGAAGGTTAAATCAGGACTGGCAAACGGACAGTAACAAGTCATTTCTCAACTATGCAGATAAGGTATTAACCGTACAGCTGGAAGTTGGAAGACAGGAAAGGGAGTGGTCTGGAATTACCAGAAGAGGAAAGGAGACAAAATATAGGGTTTATCTTATCATTTATTTGTTCATTCATTCATTCATTCATTCACGAGACAGAGAGCACATGTGCACCAGGGGGAGGGGGAAGGAAGTGGGAGGGCAGAGGGGGAGGGAGAAGCAGACTTCCTGCTGCTTAGGAAACCTAACAGGGCACTAGAACTCAGGACCGTGAGATCCCGACCTGAGCCAAAGGCAGACATGCCCCCAGGGCTTACCTCTTTAAAGCAAGATGTGTCAATGGGCCTTAATAAAAGTGACTCTGGTCTTCAGGTTTAGGCAAGTTACCTAATCTGGGCCCTTTATTTTTATTATTATTATTTTTTTTTGTTATGAAGACTTAACCCCATCAGATTAATCTGTCCAAACAAATCAACAGCTAGAGAATTAGGATAATTGGTTCAGAGGTCATCAATTGTTTTGTCAGGAGGATAGAAGAGTCAGGAGGCTGGTACTGTCCTAGTGGTTCTACAGATTGAAAAAAAAATCACATTGGAAAAGGCGCTTTGAGTTCATGTTTAAATTTGTGTGTCTAGAAAAGGCCTCTTGTCACTAAGCTTGAATTTTGCCATGTTGTTATGTTCTGCGCTTCCATGGTTTTGTCTGGGCTGAGGGGTCACTTATTAGCAATGCAGGGTTATTCTGTAGCAGATCATTTTGTCAGTATGTAGAACTTGGCAGTTTCACCTTCAAAACTGAGTTGTTACTTTGTTACAAATAGCAGTCAGGGAGTGAAGTCAGATAATTTAAATGGAGCACAGTGGATGCATTAAATGTTATCAGTCTCTGTTATCGATTGCGTGAGACTACTTCTCTCTGGAAGGACCAATACCCGTAGAAGAAAGATTAATTTTCTCTTACTTAATAAATAGAGGCATTATAAATTAAGTTGCAATTCAATCCTCAAGATTTCTACCTAAAAGTTTCTCTTAAAATTGGGAGTAATTTCTGTGGAACTGGAATAACCAGACGAGTTCATCTGTTTTCTCTTTATCAATTTACAGAGGAGTCAGATAAAAGGATATGGCCACATTGCTTCATCCCAGAATGACAATCGCTCAAGTGCCCGAGAAGCCCAGCACAGAGTTCGAAGTCTTTATTTCTAGTCTCTGGTGAGAGTGTACGAGGAAGAATGTGGGCCTGTTCTTACCTGCCTGAGATTGAGGAGGAAGGGAAGCGTGTGTGTGAACCCCTCCTCCCCACTTCAGTGACTTTGCCCTTAGAGCCTTGCATTCTGCCCTGAGTCCCCACTTACCCTAGCAGCAAGAGAATTTAGTTGGGTGGTGGGATCAGGAATTCCCCTGAATGTTGTACTTTGAAAAAACCTGTGCCATTTCTAGTAATTGTGTAAAATGACATACAACTGACGGATGGCTGTGACTCCTGTTCCTCAATGCAAATGCCCCCTCAGCCCCCTCTACTCCCGCTCAGAAACTATCTGAGCCACACTTGGAATGCTGCCAGCCTGGGACAGAGATGAGAGTCTGCAGGAGAACCAGCGGACCACAGCACTAGATCTGGAAGTTCTGAGTCTCTCTTACTGAGAAGCAGGGAGTACCTGTTTGAGATCTTCAGTGAGCAACAGCACCTGTTTCCTCTGGCAGAACTCCTTCATCACTTCACTGATTCCGCAGTGGACCATATTCTAAAGGTTTTGCTGGGGGATCCGGTCTGTGAACATTCACTCCTCGTTCTGTTTCACAAGACCAGGTGTGAGAACTTCAAGGTCATAAACAAATCCAGGGATCAGCTCGGAAGACTAATTCACTATCTACAAGAGGCTAGCATTTGCACATTCGATATGATTTCACAACAGTCATAAATGACTAAGAATGGCATGGAACATGCAACGAGCCAACTCCTCGAGAATGACTTTGGGAGATTGCCTCTCCATCCTCTGAAAGCTGTGGCTGAAGAGTCCTGATTTTTGTAACACAGCCTTCTCCTTTCCTGAGTTGTAGTTGGATACAACACTGGGCTGTATACCACGGATTCCCAACCCACGTTGTACAATTCTTCACAAAGGCAGGTGAAATGAGAAAAGTCACAAACTGGAGGGGGTTGTTCGGAAGTCAAGTTTAATTGCATTTGACAGAACTTCTCTCACTTTAAGATTATGCTTTTACATTTAGATGATAAAATATCCTTCCTTCTAAAGGAATATTATGTACAGTGAGCGTGGATATACCTGTATGTGTATGTGTGCACACATGTATGTATTTAATGTACTTACTTGGCAAGGAAAGGTGAAAAAAATCTGTCTCTGAGACATTTTACTGGTCTCTGCATTTCCAAGATCTAGGAGCTGTTATTTTTGTGTAGTGTTTTGCAGACTGGAAGGTAAAAGAGATGGAGTTCATCTTAGCCTATTTCTTTAAAAAACATTAACTGATATATTTTAGAGCAGTTTTAAGTGTACAGAAAAATGAGTGAAAAGTGCAGGGGGTTTTCATAAGCCCCCTTCTGTTCTCTCAGTTTTCCCTTAAAAATACATAATGTAGTATTCGATTGCTACCAATAAAAGGACATTCATCATGAAATTTCAAGAAGTACAAGAAATATAATGAAGAAAATAACTGTAAAAAATTTTTATTGGTCATCTCACTCCAAAGATAGCACTAGTAACTCTTATTGTATCTATTCTTTCTTTTTTCCTTAAATCTATATCTAGCTATATTTGGAAGCTCTATCTGTGTCTACACATGCCTCAATTAATTTTTTATAAGCTTGGGAATTATATATAGAGAAAGCTACATCATATAGAAGAAATATATATATATATGTATATATATATATGTATATATATATATATAGTTTTATATCCTTTTTGTGGTCTTTTCCCCATTTAACATGGAAACATTATGTGTATGTATTTTTAAATCTTTAAATTTTATTCTTTGGGAGACAATATTTAAAACTACACAGTGACTCATTGTATGATAAGTGTTTTTTAAAATGAACTGTATATTATTTTGCTCTAATTCTACTAAAATATGAACTCTAAGAAAGCAAGGATTTAGTCTGTTTTGTTCATCAAAGATCCCTTAATACCTAGGAGAGGGCCTGGCAGACACAATACAGACACTCCAAAAACATTCACTGAGTAAATGAAAGAACTGTATTTTGGAAATTTGCATGATTTCATTAGCTGACACCTTAGAGTCACCCAAGAACTTATAGTAAAAGTTATTGCCTGCTAAATGGGGAATCAAAATAATTGTGCAGACTCAAATAGAGCATTTTTAAAGGAATGAGTACTGTAGTGGCTCTCTTGTTTAGCTGGTGATGACAATATGCCTGCATGTGGGGTATTTCAGTGAAGGGATGGTATGGTTCCTGCCCATTCTCTTGAGGACAATGGCACAGTGTCGCTAAGATGCTGAGCAACACTGTCTGGATTATGTACGAAATAGCTCCTCCAGGGCCACAGCGATGACCTAATGATAGTCTGAGCTAAGAGGTGCTTCCCAAGCCTTTCTGGGATGGGAATTGTTTATTGGGAGTGATTGGTAAGATTCCACACATTCCCTCTAGAATGCCCAGAAAACCAACCTCCCCATCATTGCTCACCCCAAATTCCCACTCATGCACTCAAGTGCTGTTATTTGTTTGTTCCAACAAAGTGGAGAGGCAGACAATGGCAGTGACTGCACATTATTTAGATGGTGGGTTGCTGGGAAGGGGGGTTTACCAGGACCTCCGGTAAGATTCGGTGTGGCCAAGGGGCAGGGAGGGTGGTGGGCAGACACAGGAGGCTTCTGATTTGAGAGCACGGAGCTGAGGTGGAAGCAGTGAGAGGAGAAAGAGCGCCATCCGAGTGAGAACCGTACAGTCATGGCCTAGAACAAGTTTTCCTTACGTCTCAGTCTCACTGAAAGCGTAGTCTTGCTTAGTGCCTTACTGGTCCATTGAAGGAGGTCATAAATGAGAACCATCTCATTAAAAAGTCATTTCAAAATTCATTAGGTTATGGGGTTGACTTAATTTTCCATTGAAAATGCTGGCTTTGTATTACAAGCTTTTTAAATTGCTTTCTAAGTAATAGATTTAAAAAGTCTGAGTGGGCATGTATCCATGGTTACAGCAGTAATGGTATCAAAGTTTTCTGAAGATAGCATTTTTGTCCTAGATTTTTATAGAGTTTCTATTTATTAATCTTCCTTCTGTTTTGCTTCATCCTTTCTATATGATTTGAAAACTTGTTTGCCAGGTTTTCTGTTGTGAAAGTGTTTAGTAACATTATTCAACAGTTTATCTTCCATTTTTATTAATTCATTTATTTTAACAATATTTATTGGATATCTGTGCAGTACTTGAGAGATTATGGGAAATAGAAACCTTCAAAAATTATAATCAAATGTATGACATAAACAAATAAACAGTTGATTAAGACATAGCATAATATGTCTTGAGAGGAAATAGAAGAGGCACCTAATAAGTCAACATCAGAGGTTTTTAAGATTGAGTGCCAACTAAGCTAGGAATGGCAAAGCTGAGTGGTAGTGGTGATGAAGAGTGGGAAAAAAAAGAAATTTCAAGAGGAGGGAGCAACATGTGCAAAGGCCCTGAGGGGAGATATTGCATGGCTGGTCAGAGACCTGAAAAGAGCTTAATGATCCAGTCTACCAGGTGAGAAATGAAGGATGGAACTGGGGAGGAAAACTAAAAGACCTTGCAAATCATGTAAAGGACATCATGCTAAAGACAATTAAGAATATCTGAAAGTTTTTATGAGTGAGTAAGTAAGATCAGACAGTCTATTTAGAAAGCACACACTGACTTCCCTCAGTAGAACGATTTGGTGAGGGGCAATTCATAAGGCAAAGAAAATTAGTGAGAAGATTGTATTATTATCCAGTTAAGAGCAGATGGTGACCTGAACCCAAGGTAAAGGCAGTGGGCTTGGAGAGATTAAACTAATTTGAAGTCTGTGGTAGAATCAGCAGAAATTAATAATAGATGGCCAGATAAAATGGTTGAAGGAGGAAGCCAAGAGAATGCCATTGGCTTTTTATTCAAAACAAGTATGAGATTAGGACTGGGGTTCAAGAGTTTTATTTTAAAGGTGATCCCAGGAAGTAAGAGCAGGGGAATGAAGGGAGTGAGTCAGAAAATGAGAAAAGCCAATTTAGGAAGGAGAAAAACCAAAAAAGTGTACATCACTGAGCTGTTTATTGCTGCAAAAGCTGGAGCACAATTTGAAGGGACTCTTCTGTGGAACTGTGTTGAAAGCTCTTCAGAAGTGTCCCTCTGGACCGCTGGAGATGACTTTTATTTCTGCACTCTCCTCTGGTTTGTGTGTACCTCCAGGGATAACTCCTCTGCTCTTGAGAACTGCTGAGCAAGTTCTTAGAATTTTGGAGAAAACCCCAAGGCAGAAAATCAGAGAGAACTCTGAAGGAAAACTGGAGCTTGAGGTGGGGGAAGGGGTTTGACATGGGGCTCAAATAGCATCCACAAAAGTGACCATGTTTCTGGCTCAGGCAACAAGATGCCCCAACATATGGCAAATTCTTGAAATATTTTTGAGACACCAATTGGTGAGATCTAGCAGGAGTGAGATATGATTAGATATGGCACCACAGTCATAAGTTTAGCCTAATCATGGGTCGTGTATGGATTTCCTGAGGTTACCAAGCAAATTCCACAGACTGAGTGGCCAAAACAACACACATATACTTTCTCACAGTCCTGGAGGTTAGAAGTCCAAGACCAGTGTATCTACAGGGATGATTTCTTTTGAGGACTCTCTCTTTGGTAATCTCCCATGTCTTCATGTCATCTTTTGCTTGTGTCTACTGGTGCCCAAATCTCTTCTTCCTATAAGGACATCATTTATATTGGATAAAGGCCAGTCACACGATCCCATTTTAATTCAATTGCCTCTTTAAAGACCATTTGTAGCCACATTCTGAGGTATTGGACATTAGGATTTCAACATATGAATTTTGAAGGGACACAATTTAGCCCTAACAGGTGTAACTGACACAAAGGGAATAGAGAAGCTTATTCAAGAAAAGTGGATCTAGAACAGGGTTTATTTAAAAAAAATTATTATTATTATTATTATTATTATTTAAAGATTTTTCTTTTAAAATTTTTTGTTTAAACATTCTCCACACCCAACACGGGGCTTGAACTCGTGACCCTGAGATCAGGAGTTGCATGCTCTTCCAACTGAGCCAGCCAGGTGCCCCAGAACAGGCTTTAGAGGGACACTAACATTACATAGGAGTAACACGAATGCTAGAAGGACTCACATTTAGCATTAACAAAACAGACTGATAAAGGGTATAGGAAAATTGAAGAAAAACAAGGCGAGTGTGGCTTTCTGAAAGACAAGGCAAGGTTGTTTCAGGGAGAGAGCTGTCATCCAATGCCAAATACTGCTGACAGGTCTGTCAAAGGAGGGATACCTGGAGATTGTTGAGCCTGTGGGTTGATAATTGAAAAGAAGTTTCAGACTTTGGCTGGGAAAGGAGAGTGAAATAGTGTATTGGCTCCAGTGGATCATGGAGTAAGTGGATGAGTGTGAGTGCTGCTGGGAAGAAACCAAGGGCCAGGAAAAGGTTGAAGGTGTGGGAGGGAGAGGTGAGCAGTGCCTCAGGTGCACGCAGAGAAGAGGCTTAGTAGTTCAGGTACAGGGCTGTCTTCAGATAAACGTAGAGATGCCTCTTCCATTTGTCTAGGTTGGAAAGAAAAAATGATGGGAAATCGGATTGGAAGGAAAGGAAGGGTGGTTAAGAGGAAGAGTTTTGGGGGAGAGAGAAGTTAGTTGAGTGAAACGAAGGGTTGAATTAAGATTTCATAAAATAGAATGCAAATGTATTTTTATAAATGATTTTTGTCTTGTTAAATCCAATAGCGCTTTTCCTTAAAAGTTCTGGAAT
The DNA here is from genome assembly GCF_022355385.1 of Mustela nigripes. Classification (NCBI taxonomy): domain Eukaryota; kingdom Metazoa; phylum Chordata; class Mammalia; order Carnivora; family Mustelidae; genus Mustela; species Mustela nigripes. The sequence continues at coordinate 165,398,721 of NC_081557.1, read as the reverse complement.
TAATTTTCTTCTTGAAGTTAGTGAGTTAACATAATTTTCAAAAAAGGTGACTTTAGTGGAAATATGAAACACAGTATTCACAAAAGTATTGTTATTATATATATTCATAGATGATTAAAATACTTTTGTTATATTACTCTCATTTCTAAAAAAGAGCTTGAAAAAAATTCATAATGTCTTTCTTCTATGGAGGCCTCCATAAACAGTGTAACAATGTATCTCTGATATCTTCATTAGCAAAGACTCAGTATCTTTAATTTGCTGCCTTATCTTGCTGTTACTGATAGAGAGGGCAATGAAAAAATGGGAAGACAAGTTCATATGGATATAGATGGTTGATCCCTGTGAACTATCACATCATAGACTAATGTGATCATAGTCTTATGCACATGGCAGATAATGTACTTTCTGAATATGTTTAACAGTGCTCCTTAATTTTCTCTTTTTCTCACTCACTGTGCTAAATTTTGCTGCTCCTCAGAACACTGACCTGAGCAAGAAGTCTTCATTTATCCATTTGTTTGCATAATATATCTGATTTCATATTCCTCACCTATAAATTGCCATAATACCCAGGAAGAAGTTATCTTTTTTTTCATTTAGTATAATCAAGATAATAATCTTATATGTCAGTGAAATTATAAGGTAGGTTTGATGGTGGGTGATTTTAGTAGAAATTAAACTGATTTGATCAGTTTGTGTTTTCTCATTTATGCACTTAGATGTCATAAGAAGACCCCTTTACTCACAAGTCATTTAGTTTCTGAATCTGTAAGATGCAAGTTAAAAAAAAAAATTGCCTTTTCCCTGTACATAGGATGAATATGAAGAGTAATATCTGCTAATAGCTTGGGAAGGAAGAATATAAAATAGAGATGCCACAGTTTACCCTAGGGTGAAGAATGAGTAATAATATATGCTTGCAAAGCATAAATCATTTTTTTAAAAGTTTTAAAAAAAATTTTAAAAATTAAAAAAAAAATTTTTAATTAAAAGATTTTATTTATTTATTTGACAGAGATCACAAGCAGGGAGAGAGGCAGTCAGAGAAAGAGAGGGGGAAGCAGATTCTCTGCTGAGCAGAGAGCCCAACGTGGGGCTCGATCCCAGGACCCTGAGATCATGACCTGAGCCGAGGCTTAACCTGCTGAGCCACCCAGGTGCCCCGATAAATAACCTTTTATTGGTAGCCTTCAAATTCCTGAAAACTGCAACAAATTCCTTACAAAATTTCTAACATCCATAATTAAAGAGTATTTAAACCCTAATAGAAACTTTATGTATCACATGTAATTAATACTCTAAAAGTAAATGTATTACATCATCCAACAAAATTTCACTAAGGACCCACTGAGTGCCAGGACCTGGAGGGAGTCAGTGAAAACATATCCCAATTCCCTGTCATTTTGGGAGCTTAGATTCTAGTGAGAGACATAGACAATAGCTAAATTAAGAAATAAACATAAAATTTCACTTCTTTTTGAAGAAAAGCAAAGTACAGTAAGTTACCTTGACAAAAATAGGATCTGAGGAGTGGAGAGAATGTGAGAGTCTGACCAGAATGAGTGTACTAGAAAACAGGAGATTAAGTAATGGCACCACTTCGAAGTGACTCTAAAGAAATTTCCTATAAAAGGGAAGCACAGGTGAGGCGCTTGGGTGGCTTAGTTGTTAAGGGTCTGCCTTTGGGTTAATTCATGATTCCAGAGTCCTGGGATCGAGCTCCCCAAGGTCCTGGGATTGAGGCTCACATGGAGCCCCACATCAGGCTCCCTGCTCAGTGGGGAGCCTGCTTCTCCCTATGTCCCTCCCCATGCTTGTATTCTGTCTCTCTCTGCTAAATTAATAAATAAAATCTTAAAAAAAAAAAAAAAAAAAAAAAGGAAGCCAGGAGTAGGTTGCTAGCTTAAGGAAGATTTAGGGTCAAGGGAATTTTTAAGCGATAAAAAATAATGTTTTCTGCTCTTGGGAAAAATCTAACACAGAGTGGAAATGATCTATTTGTTTCCCAGGGTTGTTGTAACAAAGTACCAGAGATTGGGTGGCTTAGAAGAGCAGACATGTTTTGTCTCAGTGGTTCTGGAAGGTAGAAGTCTGAAATCAGATTGTTGGCATGGCCATCCTCCCCCTGAAACCTCTAGGGGGAATGTCTTGTTGCTTCTTCCTAGCTGCGGGTGGTTTACCAGCAATCTTTGGCATTCCTTGACTTGCACTGCATAACTCTGATCTCTGTCTTCATCATCACATGGTGTTCCCCTGTGTGTCTCTGTGTTTTCACATGCCCATTTTCTTACAGGACACCAGTCATATTGGATCGGAACCCACCCTACTCCAGGATGACTTCCTCCTAATTAATTCCATCTGCAATGACCTTATTTCCAAATAAGGTCATGTTTGGAATCACTGAGGGCTAGGACATCGCTCTGTCTTCTTTTGAGGAAAACAATTCAACTTATAACAAATCAAGTGACAGCTTGAGACATTTATAGCGTGAAAGGATCTTTTTTAAGAGGTAAGAGAGAACGTTTTTTCTTGGGAGTAATCGAGTACAGAGGGAAAAACTGATGCTATGATTAGGGAGAGAAGGTATAATATGGGGGACAAAGACCTTGAATAAGCAGGAAAGGCTGTGCTCCATTGTTCCAGTGGAGGGTTGGTCTTGGAAAAAAGCTTGGAAAGTTCATTTGCTCTACCAGGGAAGAAGGCAGTTTGAGAATTCAGAGAAGGATGGGCTACAGAGTTGAGGTGGGAAAATAATTTTCTCTTCTGAGGGTTTATAGTTTTTCAGTGAAAACAGATGTTTCTGATTTGGAATTCAGGTCAATGTCATAATCAAGGATAGTATTACTTTAGGGGACTGGGGCACATATGAAAGTCTAGCACAGTGTTTGAGACCCACACACACACCCCTATGCCTTTATGCTAGGTACCCTACATATTTGACCTACTCTAATTCTCACTACAATTGAAAAAGCATCTCCTGGTCAAATCTCCTCTCTTTCTATATACCACAAAGGTTTGGGCTAAGTGTTCAGTATATTCACATAGTAGTCTGGGGGTTTACTAAAATCACGTTATCATATCAATAGGTTCTGTAAAGGTTATAGCGCAATCAGTGCAAAGCTGAGAAGAACAGAGTTTAATGTTTTTTAGAAGAAGTATTTAGGATATAGATTAAAGATGAGTTAGTAACTATTTACCAAAGAAAGCCACTTCATGAAAATCAGTGTTTATTGTAATCAACCATGTCCTATCAGTGATAGGATGGAGTGGTCCCAAACCAACCAAAGCAAGAAAAGTCCTTCTTCTGTCTTTTAAAATGTTCAAGGAACTCCATGCTATTCTTATTTTATTTGTCATGTATTTTAGATAATAATTAGGTGTTATAAGAACCCAAGCCAAGAAAAGAGATGAAAAAAAAAAACCCACCAAAAAACCAAAAAGCCAAACCCCAAAACCAAAATGAAACAAAAGAGAACCCGTTCTAACAGTTATAAAAGAATTGCAGTTAGATAAGTACTGGGGCCAGCACACTTGGGTTCGTCATAACCCACTCCGCCGGCTGATCAAACAGGGCAGCCTCTGGGTACTTTGACCGGACTTCTTGGCAAGAAGCCCAGTGACAAGACATTGTCTCTTTTTGTTTTTGTTTCTCAAATGTAGATCCATTTGTTAGCAGGTAGTGCTCTTTACCAATATTTATATCAATAGAAGACTACAAGTTTGAAATATATACTGCTTATGATATTAACACTGTTCTTTGTTTTGAATGAGTCAATATTTAAAAACCAGTTTACTGGGGTGCCAGGGTGGCTCTGTCATTGGGTGTTTGCCTTAGGCTCAGGTAGTGATCCCAGGGTTCCGGGATGGAGCCCCGAATCGGGCTCCCTGCTCAGTAGGAGGTCTGTTCTCCCTCTCCCTCTCCTCTTGCTTGTGTTCCATCTCTTGCTTTGTCTCACTCTGTCAAAGAAATAAAATATTTAAAACAAAACAAAATAAAAACAGTTTACCTTTCTGTATTTGGTCTATCCTTGATATAAATGGAAATGGACTCCTCATAGTTAAGAACATAAACTCTATGTGAAGCAATATGGTGAAGGCAATGAATTAAATTCCCAAATATTGACCCACTAGAATTGCAATGCCAGGTAGTAGTCATTCAAGACAGATTATATGACCAAAATAACATCTCTAAGGAAAAGATGTCATTTGGCCAATTACACACAAATCGGATGATGCAGTGAAAACATTGTTATCTTCACTGTAGGTTCTACCAGATGGGCCCCACAGACCAGATTGCCTCAGAGAGGTTATATCTTTGTAGTAACTTTGGCTTTGAGAGAGCAAATTATAGATATGATTTTTGTTGATGGCATTGAAGCTGCAGCCATCAATATTGAGTTTGGGTTTTTTTTTTTTTAAGATATTTATTTATTTATTTATTTATTTGACAGACAGAGGTCACAAGTAGGCAGAGAGGCAGAGGGGGGTGCGGGAAGCAGGATCCCTGCTGAGCAGAGAGTCCGATGTGGGGCTCGATCCCAGGATCCTGGGATCATGACCTGAGCTGAAGGCAGAGGTTTTAACCTACTGAGCCACCCAGGTGCCCTGAGTTTTTTTTTTTTTTTTTTTTTTAAGATTTTACTTATTTATCAGAGAGAGAGAGAGAGAAATAGCGAGAGCGACTATGAGCAGGGAGGGAGAAGCAGTCTCCCCACAGAGCAGGGAGCCTGATGTAAGACTTGATCTCAGGACCCCAGGGTCATGACCTGAGCTGAAGGCAGACGCTTAACCTGCTGAGCCACAATATTGAGTTTTATAGTGTCAGCAGGGAGATAGCTGAGTAAAATATGACAGTGATATAAATGTTCTCTAATTATCTTAACAGCCAGGCATCTCTAACCTACTTTAGAAATGGTTTTGATATGATCTGGTCTGTGCTGGTACCCAACCCCATTCTTTGGTTCTATATCTACAACAGATCTGCGGGGCAGTGTCTGCAGATGGTGAAGCTGTGGCATACCTCTTCCTTTTCTAACCCAGCTATTTTGTAGTTGATTCTCCAGAGTTGGCCTAATAGAGCCTTACAAAACTCTTTTGAAGTAAAAGAGCAGAAAAGACACAGTTTTATCAACTTCACTTTCTCTCTGACCTCTCTAGATGATCAATTTATTTTGGCTCCACGTTTGTTCCAAGATTTTTCTGAGTCTTTGAAAATTCAAATCCTAGAATCACAAAATGATGAAGAATAAAGTAGGCGGAGACCTAATAGAAATGATTTTGCATTAGAAAGATTTAAAACGAGCATGATATTGGTAAAGTCCTTTTTATATTAACTTTCAGTGGGTTAAGTAGGAAGAAACAACTTGAACAACTTGGAGAAGTTACTTATTCCAATTTTAGATATTTTAGATGAAATGCTTTAGATTATTTTAGATTGTTAGTTTTATTTAGATTCTAATTAGATTTATTAGTTTTTAGTTTTTAAATATTTTATACTATTTTAGATTAAAACTCTCTAAAGTAATTATTATTCTTATATAATATTTTATTTTATCTTATTATTTTTTAAGAGTCTAGTGATTCATCACTTCCATATAACACTCAGTGTTCATCACAAGTGCCCTATGTATACTTATGTAATATTTTAGATGAAAACTTGCAAAGTAGTAACTGTTTAGAATTTTGGGGGTCACTTATTATATCTTAATCATTTAGATTTTAAGGTTTTAGTCTACCTTTTTCCTTTGCATGTAGGTGGGAACAATTGAATTGCAGTTGGAAAGTTTTATGGAGCATAAAAATTCTGGCCTTTGGGGATTTTCCCCTGCTATGTATTGAGTTTGCTATCTCAGTTTTTATTCTTAATGTGAGTCTATAATTAGCCCTGTAAATAAGGAGAAAGAAGAGTTCTTTCTTCAAATTAAAGGAAACCCCACATACATGAAATCCACAATGGGAAAATCTCACCCCATCTTAACATTGGCTTTTCAATAAAAAGCTGTGGATATCCTCATTCTACTCAACTCTCTAACTTTTCATTTTGTTATTGCTGTCTTAACATCAATATTGAACATTTATTTGTGAAATTTTTTTTTTCAGATTTAGAGAATATAAAAACATTATAAAGAAATAATTTTACATTCCTACCATCTAGAGATGATCCAGGCTAATAAATTTATGTGTGCAAGTCTTTTCTCTGTGCACATTTATTAACTTCTTAAAAAAAAAAAGAATTCAATCTCATTAAAAAAAAAATAAGAGGATCTCAGCAACATTTTCACATAACATTTAAAATAATGCCATTAGGGGCGCCCGGGTGGCTCAGTGGATTAAACCTCTGCCTTCAGCTCAGGTCATGATCTCAGGGTCCTGGGATTGAGCCCCACATTGGGCTCTCTGCTCAGCAGGAAGCCTGCTTCCCCCTCTCTCTGCCTGCCTCTCTGCTTATTTGTGATCTTTCTCCCTCTGTGAAATAAATAAATAAATAAATAAATAAAATCTTTAAAATAATACTCTCTTTAAAGAGCAATAGTAGCAGGGTGAGAGCTCAAATAATAAACCCTCACATTATCTTCAAAAGATAAAACAGTTCAGAAATCACTGTTTGGAGATTAGATTCCATTTTTAATACTAAAAGTAACTGGGAAGTGTCAAAGGAAATAAGAACTTAACTAAGCATACGCAATCCATTTGTTCAAACTTATATCATTATAGAATATCTCCCTCTAATGCAAGCTGGTGCAACCATTCTGGAAAACAGTGTGGAGGTTCCTCAAAAAACTGAAAATAGAGCTACCCTATGATCCAGCGATTGCACTACTGGGTATTTACCCTAAAGATACAAACGTAGTGCTCTGAAGGGGCACATGCACCCGAATGTTTATAGCAGCAATGTCCACAATAGCTGAACTATGGAAAGAACCTAGATGTCCATCAACAGATGAATGGATAAAGATGTGGTATATATACACAATGGAATACTATGCAGCCATCAAAAGAAATAAAATCTTATCATTTGCGACGACGTGGATAGAACTAGAGGGAATTATGCTTAGCGAAATAAGTCAATCGGAGAAAGACAACTATCATATGATCTCCCTGAAATGAAAAAGTGGAGATGCAATGTGGGGGAGTGGGGGGGTAGGAAAAGAAAAAATGAAAGAAGGTGGGATTGGGAGGGAGACAAACCATAAAAGACTCAATCTCACAAAACAGACTGAGGGTTGCTGGGGGGAGGGGGGACGGGCGAGGGTGGTGGGGTTATGGACATTGGGGAGGGTATGTGCTGTGATGAGTGCTGTGAAATGTGTAAACCTGGTGATTCACAGACCTGTGCCCCTGGGGATAAAAATACATTATATGTTTATTAAAAAAAATAAATTAAAAAAATTCCTCATATTCGTGAGATCATATGATTAAAAAAAATAAAGAGTATCTCCCTCTATTGTCCTTCTTTTCTCCTCCCCTCATATTCACAAGTGACAGAGAATCAATGATGGAGAAGGAATCCATCTAAACTCTCTGTTTTCCTTGAATGAGCGCTGGGATAACAAAACTTTCTTCTTCTTTAAGAGAGAAACCTAGGCAGTAGTTATGGGGCTTTGGGATAAAGTACTACTATTCCTGCTTGTAATAAGCTTAAAGACTCATGGTGCTTTTGTGTAAGTAAATATTTAGGCTTCTTTCAACATGAGCTTTTCTCATATCTAATTGAGTTACCAAACTTCAGCGGAAAATATATTTTTCTGTTACAAAAAAGAGCAAACTTGGGTTGGATAGCTTGAGTTAAGAAATAACCTGTGGAGATCCTAGAAGACACTGAAGGGCCATCAGTCATCCGTCGGTTGTCCATGCATTACTCCTGACAAGCCATTTCTAGAGACTGTGCCTATAACATAAAAAACCTAGGATATTCGTAAACCCATAATTCTCTCAGTGGCATCAGATCTTATGTCTGGGGAATATTTCTTCTATTGTAAATACAAGTTGAAAACTACTCTACAGTCCTTAGGCCATTAGGACCTGTTATTTTTGGACCGGATGTTTCCTGTGTATTGTAACCATTATCTTTCCCTGTAACATCTATCCTGCTTTTATTTTATTTTGTGTAAATAATGCTTTATTCTGAGTACATTTATCTACATTAAGACTTTTACCTAAGAATGGATCATATTTAAGGATAAAGCCACAGGTATCAAAGCTTGGTTTTTCATGTGTGTGTGCCAAGAATAATGTTCCTCCTTCTGAAACGTACAAAACAAAGGCATCAAAACAAGAAATAGAACTAGAAAACATTAAAGTTTCTTTGATAAAGTGACAAACTCCATCCAAGTTAAAGAAAAAAACAACAAAAAACAAGCAAGCAAGCAAGCAAGCTGTGTTTTCTACAGTGAGCTCTCTGGACCCTGCTCTGGCCCTGTAGAGAAGGACTTCTCTTTCAGGAGAAGGTGGGCTATCTGGCGTGTTTGGTGCTGTTGTGTGTGTGCCTTAGAGAGACAAATCGTGTCACAATGCTGTAAACTGTGCTGAAAATGACATCTCAGTCCGGTTTGGCTCATTTGGCATTTTTTAAGTTTTCCTTGGCTTTGTGGTTTACGAAATGTTTTTATTTGTATTCTCTCAATGAACTCTTATAATGACCCCTGGGATCCCTGGAAGAACTAGGAACTCCAACGACATTGATGACAAAACTATTCTCATGTTTCAGTTAGAAGGAGAACTCAGATCTTCTGATTCTTATTTCACTTTTTCTTCCTCAATGCCTTGCTGCCAGGAGACCATGGGTGGGAGTAGTTTCCAGGTGTGTTGCTTGGAAATCATGGAGCTCTCTCCAACAGGGTTTCACCGCCTTGTCAGGAGTCCTCCATGAACGTGCAGTAACAGTGAGAGCACTTCTCGTTCGGCAAGAATGTGGTGTGAGTGAGTTTCTGGAAAAAAGACCAGAAGTGAAGCTGGTCGAGAGGATTCTACTAGCGTAGGCATGGAAGAGACGACACTTAGTATTTTGTTTTCATACTTCCAGTGGTCTCATTTAAATTCTTAAGTGGAAAATGTTTTGTGAACTGGAAAAGCCAGTGATACGACTGGCGCACGCACACACACACACACACACACACACAGAGAGACACAAAAAGCAAACAGTCAGTTATCATTTTTTAATTAGTAATTTTTTATATTTTAAAGGGAACAGGAGATCCTGGGATTAGGAAATGTGAAGGAAGGGAAGGCAAAGAAGAGGGTGTGGGTCCCAGGCAGTTAAGGGGCTGAGAACCCAGAGGAAAAAAGTGTTCTGTGTTATAGTTTCATTCTATAATTTTGCCTATGGCTAAAGCTTTGTTCTCAGTTCTTATCTTGAAAACAAAATTCTTAATTGTTCCTACATGATTATGTTTTCTTTCTTTTTTTTTTTTAAAGATTTTATTTATTTATTTATTTATTTGAGAGACAGAGATCTCAAGTTGCAGAGAGGCAGGCAGAGAGAGGGAGAGAAGGAAACAGTCTCCCTGCAGAGCAGAGAGCCCGATGTGGGGCTCGATCCCAGGACCCTGGGATCATGACCTGAGCTGAAGGCAGAGGCTTTAACCCACTGAGCCACCCAGGCGCCCCATGATTATGTTTTCCAGCAGCTCAATTTCAATCAAGCTTTGGAACTGTGAGCCTCAAATTTTGGGAGAGTTGAGATACGGGTAGTACCTCTCCTGTGGAGACTTACTCATGCCTGCTGTTCAGCTCGCTCCATTCCCCATCAAAGACCTGGGGCTATTCTGGATTCATAGAGTAAGAGGTTGGATGCCTTTTGGTGCTCTTTTTATAAATCTGTGCTATTTTTACAGGCGTTTTGTGATACAAAGAAGCATGCTGGCTACACAGCATGAGATCTTTGTGTCTGCTGCTCAGGACTGTCCCCACTGGGCACATGGAGACACATTGACTGATTCTAACCCCCCCATCTTAGAGGCCATCCACCCTTCTGCCACTGTGTATAGTTTGATAATTTTTTGTTCCTTTAATTATAAAAGATATACCTTTTAAAAAATTCAAACACCATAAAAGCATGTGAAAAAAAAGGTATGTTTTCTTTATTCTTCTTTCTAGAGAAAGATATTCTTGCCTTTGAATCCCCTGTTCTCCAAACCTGCTCCTTAGGAGAAAAATATTGTAAACAGTTTGGTGCATGTTTCCCTAGACTTTTGTTAAGTGCAAACATAACACACGTGCATACACACACACACACACACACACACACACACAGCTGTTTGTTTTACAACATATTCTGTTCTTACTGCTTTCATTAATTTACTCAACACCTTTCCATGTTAGTACATATACATTTTTCAAAAATTTTAACAACATGATAAAAACTGTCTAGAATTACAAAGCACAAAAACCATGGTGAGGTCCTGCTGGGTGAGCTGAGCTGAATGGGAGCAAAGGGCTTTGGGTTATTGGTCCATTAGACAAGAACTCAAGCAAAAGAAGGAAGAAGAGCCAAGAAAAACAAAGGCTAATATAATTTGTTTAATTTACTCAAATTAAAGTCACACGGGTATTATTTTTAAAACATTGACAGGGTTTTTTTTTACTTTTTAAGATTTTATTTATTTGTTAGAGAGAGAGACAGAAACCATAGCAGGGGGAGCAGCAGGCAGAGGGAGAAGCAGGCTCCCTGCTGAGCAGGGATTTCCCAATATGGTGCTCCATTCCAGGGCCCTGGGATCATGACTTGAGCCAAAGGCAGACACTTAACTGACTGAGCCACCCAGGCACACCTATTTTTTATTTTATTATTATTTCTTTTAATGGTAAAATGGAAAGAAGCAGATTCGGGCCTATATTCCAGTCTAAATGTGTTACTTTACTATTTCATTTGACTCTCTTGAACTTTCTCTTCCTTACTCATAACACGACCAGATTAGACTTGATGGTATTCATGGTTCTTTCTATTTCTGACTAGTGCTTTAATTTCCTGGGGGGAAGAAACAGAACCAAAACAAAAATACCTCAAGATTTTTGTTAGCTATAAAGCAGTCTTTTGTTCCAAGGCATTCTTGGTGCTCTTTTCCATTTCTCAGTGGCACCTCATTGGGCTGATTACGCAGGTCACATTACCCTACCATGTTAGCTTATAATAATACTGACATTCTGTTTTATAGTTTATAAAAAGTCTTCACACACCTTATCACATCTGATTCTCACAGTTATTTGGTGACATAGATTGCACAGATATTATTTTAATCCCCATTTTATAGATTAGGATTTAGTTCACAGAGGACTCGCAGAAATCTGATTCCTGGCTACACTGTAGCACTGTTGACTGAACAGACATATAAACACATATGATATGGACAGAGTCATTACCTTACTCTTACTTGCGATTTATGTGTGGCATGTTTGTAATAATGAGGAATGGATATTATTTGGTGCTTATAGTATAGGAAAAAGGAGGCTTAAATTCACTGAGATTTTTTTTTTTTAACCACAGATGACCATAAAGAATCTTTTGGAGCATCAGTAGATGAAGTCATCTTTGACCCAGTGGAACTTGGAGAGTTTTTTGGGTTCTGTTAGATGCTGCTTTATGCTCCAGACTCTCCAGTTCCAAAGACTGCCTTGTGGTTCTTTTTGCTCTTTCAGGTCTCTCAGCACTTTTTAATTTTTTTAAAAAATTTTTATTTTCATGTCCCTCAGCATTTCTTCATCTTGCAATGTGCTTCCACTCCTTGTTTTCCTCCCAAACTTCTACTTTTCCTTCAGGCTCAAGGGTTACCTGCTCTATCAATTATTTGCTCAGCATCTTCTGCAAATATAGGGGCTTTTATCTCTATCGCAACGTTTAAAATTACTTCACTACGGCAATCATCTTACTTCTCTCTAAACTGAACTACAAGCTTCTTAAAGCTAAGCTAAAATGCATCCTTTCATTCTTGTATCCCCAGAGAGTATGGATTGTGATACAGATGTTAAAAATATGTATGAAATAAGTAAACTGATTTCGCTGAATATTATAAAGTTGGGATTTTAGCAAAACTTTTAGATTTGATTTCTATGTAATTTGTTGTGGGAACTTCCTATCTTTCATACTCATTGTTTTATTTTTTAAATTTTGAAGCAATAACAAACTTACAGAAAAGATGCAAGTGAAGACCTTTCCTCATTGAACCATTTGAGTGTAAGTTGCTGATCTAATGCTCCATTATCTTGGAATACTTTATTTTTATTTATTTATTTATTTTTAAAAAGATTTTATTTATTTATTTGAGAGAGAGAGAGAGAGAGAGAAAGCACAAGCAGGGAAAGAGGCAGAGGGAGAAGCAGGCTCTAGGCTGTGCAAGAAGTCCAAAGTGGGACTTGATCCCAGGACTTTGGGATCATGACTTGAACCAAAGGCAGTTGCTTAACCGACTGAGCCTACCCAGGCACCCTCTTGGAATACTATAAAATGTATTTTCTACATTCTTTGACTACTTTCTTGTCTTCAAGCACAATGAGAGACTCCAGGGTTAGCTTGTGCTTTGCCTGCCTGGAGTCAAACCTTTCTCTAAAGAGCTCTGGTTCTTATTAGTGAATAAGTTTTATTTTATTTTTAAAAGTTTATTTTTACTTATATAATCTCTACACCCAACATGGGTCTCAAACTCATGATCCCAAGATTAGGAGTCCCATGCTCTTCCAATTGAACCAGCCAGCCACCCCCTGAGAATAGTTTTCAGAAGCCAAGCTGAGGGTCATTGGTATTCTCATTGATTGCTCTTAGGGCATCACTGTTTCCGGGACCTGCCAGTGGACAGAGCTATGGTGCTTTTTCAACTATAGTGAAAACCATGAATTTGCAATGATATCTCCAATTTCAAACCAACGGCATGGGTTCGTTCTAAATTTTCTCCCTCTCTGAGTTTGCAAATTCCTTCCTTGACAGTGAGAAAACTGGCTGCAATTATTATCTTTATTTACTTGTTTAATGAATCCTTTTATGTATAATTAATTTTTTTCTTTCTGCTGCCATTTTCTTCCCCCTCATTCCCTCCCTGTCTTGCTTGGATTCTGACACTCTATGATTCTGGGCCCCAAATTCATATGAGGGTTTTTCCCCACACATATCTGAGCAATTTTCAGATACTAGCTGAGTGTCCCACAATTAATTCCATCATACTAACTCATCATATCCGGGTGCTGACATTCGTGCTGGGTGTATGCACACACTCTTGTTGTCCAGAAATAAATGCCCACTAAGGAGGTATCTTCTGATTTTCCATGTTCCCTCTACATCTGGACACCTTTGCCACCCTGCGTGGGCTACAGCTGCCCACACCAAATTTCCCTCCTACTTGGATACCCTTTTTCTCTTGTTTAGGTTCCAGCACCCCACTGTGACTGCCCTCCACACAGCTACTATTTATCTATGCTATGCTCCACTTCATGGCTTTAAGACTGGAGGGAGCAGAAGAGAAGGGAAAGGGGAGAGGGATGTGTTGTCTCTTAGATTTGCTTATTAGTCATTCTATAGAGAAATGAATGCATGAGAAAGTTTAAAAGAAGCCCATTTGCTCCTTATTTGCAATAGTAACAAAAGATGTGGACTGGGAAAAATTTGAAGCTATTAGAAAAAATAAGACTTGACTTTAAATGCCCTTTCAGTCAGTTAAGCATCTGCTTTCCACCCAGGTCATGATCCCAGGGTTCTGGGACCAAATCCTAAACTGGGCTCCTTGCTTAACAGGGAGCCTGCTTCTCCCTCTGCCTGCCACTCCCCCTGCTTGTATTCTCACTCTCAGTCTCTCTCTGGAAATAAATAAAATCTTTTTAAAAAAAAAATGTCCTTTCCATTGGTGATTTTTTTTTTTAAGAGAAGAGGGGGCCCAAGGAGAGAATCTTTTTTTCCCCCCTTAAATATTCACTTATTTATTTATTTATTTATTTAAAAGAGAGAGAGAAAGAGCACAAGTTGGGGGACAGAGGGAGGTGGATATGCAGACTCCCCCTTGAGCAGGGAGCCCACGAGGGAAGAGCTCAGTATCAAAACCCTGAGATCATAACTTGAGCCCAAATCAAGAGTCAGACCCTTACCTGACTAAGCTGTCCAGGTGCTTCTCTTCTAGGAGTTTCATGTTTTGTTCTGAAAGATGACTCCTAAATTAGACATTTAGAAATAAGGCTGGAGTGGATACTTGTTCTTCTATCCCAATTTTCCTGTTTCATAGATGAAGGAATTGAACCTGTCACCCAGTTTCATAGGTGAATTGTCAGAAAGACAAAGCGTCTTTTAGTATCCTGGCTGGACTTCCTGGCATGCTCCCTTAAATATTATCATTTGAAATTACTAAACCTCTCAGGCAAAGTTTTGAGAGAAATTATAGTTATTAACATTACACTTTATATTTTAAACTGGAAGTCTTTTTTTCAGTAATGATATTGCTGAAAGAATGCCATATTTTGAGCCCTAAAATATTATCTGAGTAGTACTTTGGTGATTATATTTCATTAGAGTGGAAGATCTAGAAATTAGCCTTACCGGTTTGGTAGTTAGTAACTTGTAATTTTCTGAATACTCTCTCTTAATTGCATCCTTAAATTATATTAACTGCATTTGGTAAAATTGCCGAGCAAGTTGATTATTACTTATTTTACTGTTTATTGTCTTTTGGTGTTGATGGGCAGGCAAAATGTATATATATATAGATGTGAATGGCTAATACAAAAATTTTATTTAAAAAAATCCACAATACAAAATTGGTATTAGTTAAAATCCATTTATATTTGTGGAAAATCCAACATCTTATCAATGTTGCACTTCAGGCTGGGAATAAACAGCTTGCTGGATGTGATGAACCATCTGAGCATTCACTAATTTCTAAGAAGCACCTTGAGTAACTGAGATCAAAAGGAAAAATAACGGTGACATGAGTTTTCTTCTGGCCCTTGGGTGAGATATTTGCCCTTTATGTACCATTATAATTTCATAAATTATTACTAATAAATATACAGATTTTATAATTGGGAGGGACACACCATCAAGATCATTTTGCTGATCTCCCTCCAAGACAGGAATCCTTCTATCACTCACCTGTGGGGTTGAAATACTCACGATCTTGGAGAAATCACTACCTCCCAAAGCACTTGTGCTTTATATTCTGCGGAAACCTTCCTCTTGGTGACTTTGCCCTGTTACTAGTCAGAATACAGTTAAACATTTTCCATAGGACAGCCCTTCGGTTATGTCCACCTAGAACCTTATCCCTCTGGAATTTTCTCTCTTGTCTCTATTTTTCACATTTACATTTAAGTTCCCCTTCCACATCTCCTTGCCTTTTTCTGCACTTAGAATATCTTAAAATCTGCTGTTTAAAATCTGCACTTAGTATCTCCTAAAATCTGCTGTGCACTCTGAGCCGAGTGAAAGGCAAGAACAACAATTTGAATTTCTTAGTGTCCTTAGCCATGTAGCAGCGAACCAAGATTTACTTTATTTCGGGACAATTATATCCACTAGACACAACCTTTGTCCCCAAACACCGCATTCACTTTGCACAAGCTTGTTGATCTCACACCTAAGTCAGCTTTTCTTGAACCCTCATTTGAACAAACAAACATTCATTCTGATCTGCGGATATCCTGTGCGGCGTCAGGAAGGGCCGACCTGGGCAGTGCAGGCTCAGTTCGCCCGCCACCACGCTGGAGATCTGGTTTCCTTTTTTTCCTCGGAGTTTACCAAGTAACACAAAAAAGCAATTCCTGCTAATCTCTTAGACAATGCATGGGGTGACTCTATTCCAGGAAGCTGGTTTCATCAAGGTAACAAAAGAGACCACCGAGACCAGAAAGGAGGCTGGGGACACCGACACAAACGTGGCATTCAGGTAACCCCCCGGGGTGAGGGTGGAGAGCCCTGTCCGGTGAGGAATGCGCCAACGCCAGCGGCTCTGCGCCCCGGCGCGGACCAGCGCGGGAGTTCGGGCTGGGGGAGTGCGTGTCACCACGTGCCAGAGAGGCGGGGACAGGGCCCGCCTCTTATCTGTAAAGGGCGTAGGGCCGGATCGTGGAGTTTCAGAGCTGACTAGCCAGAGATAGTGTTGAGAGACAGAGAGAAAGAGAGAAAGACTGAGACTCACGTGGACACACTCAGAGACGCAGAGACAGAAACAGACAGGCGAGGTGAGAGATTAGCAGGCTACGGTTTGCCAAACCCAGCGAAGAGGTCTGGGAGAGGGAGGGTCCCGCAGAGACGCAAAGTCCAGGACTCCGGAGGGGCTATTTCCTGCAGCTCCGTGGGGACTGTCTCACGCCGTCTAAGTTTGCTCTGAGGGAATTTAGCCCCAAGACAGGAAGAAGAGGTGGGGTTCTCTTGTGAGAGCGGTTTTCGTTCTTCCTTCCTAAAGAAATTGTTTGGTTGGGGCTTTCTATCCTGGAGGAACCTGTGTCACCACGCTATGCAAATCCTGGGACTTCTGCAAACCTGGCTCGGGAGCAGTTGGCCCCCTGCCTGGCTGGGCGTCCCAGGGCTCCCGCAAGGCCCTGCTCCCGGGGTTGGCCGGTGGGTGGCCCGCTGGCCTTTATCTCTGTCCCCCTTTGTCCTCTTTATCTTAGGCTCTCCAGGAGGCCCGGGGGCCCACTCAGCTTATCGCTCCCCACCCCCACTCCACCTGCACTTCAATGCCCCGCAGGTCGCGGGCTGCTGCTCTTCCGAAGGCGGCGGAGGACCAGGGGCGCCTTCGTCACCGCTGACTCGGACCCGCGTGGACCACGCCTGATCGGTGCGCCCAGAGCGTCCCGGTGCGCTTCAGCCCGTTTCAGGTCCTCGAGAGGCAGCCCCGGCCGGGATGGTCCCGGGCCGGGCGGTGGCCGGGCTCCTACTGCTGGCGGCCGCGGGCGTCGGAGGCACGGCGCTCGGGCCCGGGCTCGCCTTTAGCGAGGATGTGCTGAGCGTGTTCGGCGCGAATCGGAGCCTGTCGGCGGCGCAGCTCGCTCGCCTGCTGGAGCAGCTGGGAGCCGCCCCCCAGGAGGGTGTCGCCGAGCCCGGCCGGCTGCACTTCAACCAGGTACGGCGGGGGCCCCCCGCGGCCCTGCCAGGCTCTCGGTGGCGGTGAACTTTCATTTGTATGAGAACACTCTTTGTTTGGGAGAAGTGAGGGAGGCAGAATAGCGTGGCATTTTTCAAGCGTGAGGCGGTGACTCATGGGTGGCACTTGGTTTTCACCACACTGGGCTTTTCTTCCACCGGGCTTTTATAAGCTGGTGTTGTTGAGGGAGCTAGAAGTGGCAGTTTTACTCCTGATGAGCTGAGAGGTCCCACGCTTGTGGTTATACAATTTCAGAGAAGAGTTTATTAAGTAGTTGAGGACTGGAAGCACCTTATGAGGTGGTTTTCTATTGGAACAGCGGACCTAAATCTTCCTTGCAAAGATAAAGGCTCACAACCCGCTCTCATCAACAGTTGCTTGATGGGGAAGAACTGCCAAGGAGATACGATGCAGTTGTCTTTCCTGGGTGGGTTTCACGAGGCTTATAGAGCTGGGGGGTCCATTGCACAGAGATCAGGAAACAAAGGAGGCCCTGACCAAGATTACATACCCAGTTGGTGCCTGGACAGGGCTTAGAGCCTTTGTTTTTAATCATTGGTCAGGTCAAGTGTTTGATTCTAATTTTCATTCAAAATAAAAAATGTATTTCTCAGTATGTATACACAGTATTAGCTAGACATTCGGTAAGGCCTAGAATACAAGGACAGCCATGAGCTACCTGGGAGAATTTTAAGGTCATACCTATTAGTAAGTTTCCAAAAAAAAAAAAAAAAAGATGCCATTATAGATTCCTAGTCACCTCCATAATAAAATATTCTGTGATTGAGTATTTCTTAAAACTTCAAGGTAGGCAAAATGTGCTATTAGCATCCTTCGCAGAAGTCCTCACCACTTCTAAAAATTTAGTTCACTCAGTGCTTTGATTTTTTTTTTTCCTTCTCCTCTTGTTCCAGTGACAACTGATGATGAATGGCAGTATGCAGTATTTTGCATAGTGTTTGCCACTTCTGGGCGATATGTTAGTTTCTCTTAGAAAAAGTGTTTGTTTTCAGATGTTTTGGGAAATACTGCATACTATGTATTCTCCACTCAGGAATTTAGGATCCTGATATCCTAAGATACCTAATCTTAGATGCCCGATAGGGAAACTTTAATCAGGTGAAATCCTTGCTAATAAAACTATAGCTAGGTTGGCATTCTTTTTATTAGAAATATCTTACCTCAATTAAAACATACAATAATTGGGAAGTAGAACTTTCTGATACCATGGGGTGGATGGGGGGTTAGAGGGCAACCTGCCTTTGATCTAGAAGGGTTTTATGGTCTGCTTATATAAGTTCTTTAGTAAACCATGTATAGTTCCCGTTCTGGCATGATACTGCCTTTGGTTTAATGTCTGAGAACTTCTATGTTGGAAGACTGAAATGCTCCCATAGTATATAGCTATTTTAGAAAATAAAGCAAACACCTTCCTAAGTATTTTCTGTCTAGTTGCAGTCTCATTTCAATTAGGGGAAATAGCTGACTAAAGTATTCTAGGAGGAGTAGGGGTGGTCATATGCCTGCAAAGGAGTGTGAGGAGTTCGCTTGCAGCTGCGTATCTGAGGTCCACACATTGTTTTCACTTAAATTATCTCCTTATCATGTCTGGAGGGGTAGATGAATTATAAGGTGACAAAAGACCCCTGAACCATCTGTTGGCAAAGACACTGGAAAATATGCCTAAATTTTTCAGGAAAATCAGATAACTTTATTAGCGATATGATCCCTGGTTTATGAGTAAGTTGGATGCCTCAATAAGTAAATTATAGGTATGTGGACACCTTGTTTCTTATTCTCATGTTTGCATATTTAACTGCCTTCATTATGGCATCAAAAAGAGAGAGGAAGAAGCTCATAATTACTTTGGAAACAAAGGCAAGCTGAGGAAAGTTTATCATGTAATCAGTTCTAACAAACATCAACTAAAAAGTTCTAAAGAAAACAATAGTCATAAGTTAAACGGTTACAAATGAAATGCCATTAGAGAGAATCTACTAATTTGCTGGCATTCAAATCTGCTGCAGCAAGACACCATCCAATTTGGGACAAGATTTAGAGCTATTAATATTTCTATTTTTTAAGAAAGACTTATTTATGATTTGAGAGAGAGAGAGAAAGCAAAAGCACAGCACACATGAGTGGGAGGGACGGAGGGAGAGAAAGAATCCCACATGGAGCCAGCACTGAGTGCAGAGCCCATCAAGGGGCTTGATCTCACCATCTTGAGATAGGATCTGAGCTGAAACCAAGAGTGGGCTGCTTAGCTACCCAGCTGGCCCTTAATATCTCTATCTTAAAGAATGCAACTTCAGTTTCCCCGCCTGCCTTAAAGTAGAATAAATAATACATGGGACTATTGTGAGAAGCCTGACTTTCTGACTTTGAATAAGGCTGGGAAAACAGAATTTATTTTGATGAGCCAGGGATTTATTGGATTTTCTGAGCGATCTATTTACAAATGACATTGTTCCTTTGGATGAGGGCTGTGATGTTTCTCAGGTCAGCTTTTCTCGAGTAATAGACTAATGTGCCGTGGAATTTTGTTAGACAGTTTTGGAAGGGGGTTTCTAACACCTTTTTTCAGTATCCCTACATACTATTAAATTAAGTTGTCAGTGTAGGAGATGAAAGTGGCCAGAGATCAGACTGGAAGCTACAGAACAATTGAGTTTTATCTTTCTGCTTCTTGTGGTTACTGAGGGTACAAATAGCTGATAGAAGAGGTGACCCCAGCAATGAGAGGACGGAACTCTTTGAGCTAATTGAGTCTTTGGGGCCCCAGGATTGGGTGTAAGTCTGATCTCTCTCGGGGGGGGTGGTTCTTGGAATAAACAGGGGCACCCCAATTGAATGAACACCCTGGCTGATTGATATAGGGGACTTAAGAATAGCTTCAGTGTTACCTTTTGTTTGTCCGATGTTCTTCTCTTCTTCTTCAGATATTCTTTTCTCTTCATTTTCTTTTCAGAAAAACCCCTCACCTCCTAGTTCTTAGGTGTAGACACTGGTTAAACAGCTTCATAAAGGAGGAGACTCTCATCCTCCAAATGGTAACACGAAGCTGCAGGAAATGGGTCTGTTCAGATAAGGCAGCCCTGCAGGGAGGGTTAGTAGGGGAGCTGGAGACATGGGGGTGGGTGTAGGAGGGGGGCATGCGAGGCGACCTTTGTTTCACCTATCACCCAACCCTATGCTTTTACTTCTCTCTCTTAACTCTTCTTCTTCTTCTTCTTCTTCTTTTTTTTTTTTTGCAATGTATCTTGCAGCACATCTCCTGCTTTTGTTTTTCCTTTTATGTTGCTACACCCTGTTACCTGGACCTTGTTTTTAAACCTCTTCCAATTCATACCCAATCTTCCCAATGCAACACTTGCAGTATGCCTCTCCCCTTTCAAAACTCAGCCACGAGCTGGCTGTCTCTCTGCTGGTGAGGTTTAAATCCCGAGACTGGCATTCAAGGCCCCCATCCCTGCTTTAAGATGCCAACCTACCCCTCCAGACTTAGCACTAAACTATTAGCTCTTCTGTGAATTCATCTGAAACTTCTGCACAGCCACTTCCTAGCTCATTATCTTCCTTGTATCTTTCCCGTTTCCAACTAGAAAGTCCTTTTCCTTGAATTACCCTATCAAAATTGTACAGTTTTAAAAGAAGGGCTGAACAACTCCATAAAACCTTTCTGGGACATCACAGCCAGGACCAATTCACTGATTTCTCTCCTTTTTAATTCCTACAATATTTTTTATTATGCTGTTTACACTTAACTATGCATGTGTTCAACAGATACTTTGAATGACTACTATATTCTAATTAAAGTGGTCATTTTAAGAGTAGAAATCTGATCATATCACTCCTTTTACTAAAGCAGTTCAACTCCTTCAAGATAAATGTCAAATTCTTTAATGTAGCTAAAGCCCTTTTAAGATCTGGTTCCTGAATATTCCTCAAGCCTTCTCCTTTGCCACCACTGTAGTCTTAATGGACTGCTCATAGTTCCTGGTTCTCCGTGTATATCTGCCGATGTTTCAGCTGCCAGTTTAGACCTTATTTCTTCTGAAAAGTCTTTCTTGATCGGCTCAGGGGTTTAGTAGGAGCCCTTCTCTGTGATTCTATGTTAATTGGTGCCTGTGTAATCAAAATATATATTGGCAATTATATCATAATATTATAAAATGTAAATAATTTTATGCATTACAATTTTCTGTTTATATGGCTCTCCCCAACACCCCTCCTCCCAGCCCCAACCCCTGCAACCAACACAAACACAAATGATTTTAAAAAAATTGAAGGGAATGACCTGACTCATCTCTAGGGGCTGGTATAGTGCCTGGTATACATAACACACATTTTCTGCATGTTTTGAGTGAATGAGTGAAGATTGTTTAATAAGAGTAATACAGTCTGGGTTCTCCCATGGCATTACAGTTTATTGAGGGAGGTATGACATATGCACACATAATTATAATCATGCACAATAGCATGATATGTCTAATGAAAGAATTGCAAATGAAAGGAATAGGGATCAGCCATGTGTTTCATAAAATTCACCTGCATGAGAGTGGAATGTGTTGGGTTGGGTCTAGACGGAGTCAGAGAGGAGACTGCTGTTGTTTGCTGATGTCATGATTGTTGGAGCCTGGAGACAGAAGGTAGCATAAAGGCTCTGTCTCTTGCAGAAAAGCAGGCAAAAAATCTCCCTTCCCCCAGTAAATATCTTCTACTTCATTCTTTTGCCTATAGTGTCTTTGACTCTTGTTAAATCTTTTCCTTTATTAGCTTCCAGCCTAATGATGCCAAAGGGAGAGGCAGTGAGATAACTCTTGGCTTTTAATTTTACTGGATGGCAGCATGTAGCCAACAGAAGAGGTGTGTGTGTATGTGTGTGTGTGTGTGTGTATGTGTGTGTGTGTGTTCATTCCATATGTGTTATATGCATGGTGTGTTGATCTCTGTTGTACTTTTACTTGGGGTGGGGGTAATGGTGGGTTAGATGACATAGGTTGTGGGGATCTCTGACATGGACAAAGGAGAGAAAGAACATCTGTTTTTTTTCTTCTTTTTTTTTTTTTTGACCTTCATGTTCTGAGAAATGGTGGGGGGTAGATCTTCCAGGAATGTCTTCCAGCCTGCTTGTTCAGGTGAGAAATGAAGGGTGAGACAGAAGGGCAAGACAGAGGGTGAGGCTGCATTTAGGTCTCTGGTTGCTTTACCTTCAAATAATGTATCTGTTCTCACCTATTATATCCCTCTCATTAAAGTTGAGGGTGTATAGTTAGATCATTGTTTTCAAGAGGTTAAGGAAGTGAAGGGCACTTGTAATTCATTTGACTATGACTGTGATGTCAAGAGTTTAGCTTGCCTCCATGCCTGTTATGATTGGGATCTGTATGGGAAAATGCTCTTTAGTCTTTCCATATCTAACAACCCCAAGAGTCATATGCACCCTTTTGTATATACCATAAATAGTTATATCTGGGAATTTACTGGTCTTTCACTATGTGCCATATCTTTTTTTTTTTTAAAGATTTTATTTATTTGACCGAGAGATCACAAGTAGGCAGAGAGGCAGGCAGAGAGAGAGGGAAGCAGGCTCCCCACTGAGCAAAGAGCCTGATGCTGGCTGGATTCCTGGACAGTGAGGTCATGACCTGAGCCAAAGGCAGAGGCTTAACTCACTGAGTCACCCAGACGCCCCTGTGCCATACCTTTTAACCGATTTATTTGTATTATTTCATCCTCACAGCAATTCTATGATAATAGCACCAATATTATCTTTATTTTACACAGGAGAAACATGTGGTACAGAATGGTTAAGTAACTTAAACAGTGTCACACAGTAAGTGGTAGAACCTCAAGGCAGTCCTAAATGCTACGCTGTTGTGGATGTTTTGATTATAGTCTTGAAAATCATACTTTCTTTAGCCTGAGCAACTATTACTTCAGATTTTGAACTATGAATAGAAGTTATTCATCATTGATCACAACCAGCTTATCCATAGCTTAGTCACATGAAGGGAACTGTGCCAAGAGTGTAGAAACGACAGTGGTGATGATGTGTCCCTTTCCTCAGAGCTTCGAATTGAAATAAGAAATAAGACAGAAACTCGTGAAAGGTGCACAAGGCAAAACCTCATAGTTAAGTAATCACTGGGGCAAAGACAGTGAGAGAGAGCATTAGGCTGGCTGTGATTCACCATCATATGAACACTGCTGAGGGCCTGTGCTGCTGGTTTAGAAGGAAGCAATGAAGGAAGAGTAGGTGAGTAGAATTCCCAACTCAGACCGCGCAAGTCTGCTCTGCGAGGGAGCTTGAGCTCTCACACACATGAATGGGAGAGGGCAGAGGTAAAAACTTTTTTCCTTGGTAGGGGTAGATCTTTATTCCTCATGAGGGATGTTCAGAGTCGAGTAGCTGGGTGGGAGGTTTGCAGGCTTTATGCTTTCCAGGAGTCATGCCATATTCCTGTTTCCTGAAGAGACCCGTCCAGGGAGATGCTAGGACTTCATTTCTCCATCATAAAAACCCATTGCTTTGGGTGCCTAAGTGGCTCAGTCGGTAGAGCGACTGCTTTCAGCCAGGTCATGATCCTGGAGACCTGGGATCGAGTCCCGCATCAGGCTCCCTGCTTAGCAGGGAGTCTGCTTCACCCTCGGACTCACCCCTGTGTCCTGCTTTCTCTCTCTCTGTCAAATAAATAAATAAAATTTAAGAAAAACAAAACAAAAACCCCATTGCGTTTCAACTGTGACTGTAGTTTAAAAGTCTTTATTTTCCCCTTTAAATTTAATGTACGTTGAATCCCCTATGTTACCTGTTTCTTTTGGTGATGGTAGTGGTTGGGGGAGAAAAATAGGACTATAAATAGGAATGGAAAATGAGGCCTGAAGTTGAGAGGGATTGATATTCCTCAGGGAAAAGAAAAGCAACCCCTTTATGAAGGCAGCTTAATGTGGTTGGTAATAAGGGTCTGCGAGTTACTTATATTCAGAGTGGCATTTCCTCAAAGGAGTGTCCATATTGCTAGATGCAAACAATTAATATTAGGATCATTTACCATGCAATTTATTATTAAAAAAAAAAAAAAAGAATGTTACTGAACTCGAGACTACCTAAGAAACTGTAGTTTTCAGAGTTTTCCCATCCCCAACTCCAGATAACAAACAGTAGGTTCCTGCTTGTAATTGAAACTAATTAATTTATTCTCAAACTATTCCCAGTTGTCTGTTTCAGGAGCCAAATGGGTTTGCCAGGTCTTGCGATTTATTTTATAAAGAAATGAAACTAACATTGAATTACCTTTGTGATGATGGGATTTGGGAGCATAGAAAATCTCTAGAATAGAGCCTTGTTTCAACTGGTTTCTGTCTCCTTCCAAAGATCCTCTGTTGTTTTTCTTGGCCTGGAGTTTACAGAGAGCAAAACAAAAATCTGTGAATCTAGATCAAAGGTGTTAACCTGAAAAGTAGTATTAAGCCTTCCAAGTCCAAATATCTAATACCTTGACTTTTTTTTATTACGAAGTGAATGGCTAGAGAACAAAAACAGGTGTGCATTGATAAGGCCTGAAGGCTTTAGTTCCACGAACCCAGCTTAAAAATAATCCAGAGTTGCCATCGATTTATTTGGTGAGCTCCTTAGATTTCAAACTGGAGTAGAGAATACAACATAATGGTTAACAGTTTGGCCTCTGGAATCAAACAGACCTGGGCTGAAACTCTAATTCTGTCACTTATTAGCTGGGGAATCACAGGCAAGTCATTTAACTTCCTTAATCCTTAGGTTTTACACCTGTGAATTGAAAAAATGATTCTTACTCATAGGTGGTTGTTTGAACTAAAAAATAAGAAAAATAATAACATTGACTGAACAATCACTGTATTTCAGACACTTAAATATTTACTGCATTACGTGTAACAACTCAAAGATTTTTGTCATTGCCTATATTACTTCAAATATTAAATAACATGTAAGAGTACATGTAAAACACGTATGGCCTGGCTTAAATATGTGCTCAATGCATAGTTATTATAATACTATGTTACTTGGTATAGCTATACTGTTTTTAACAAAATTGTCTTTTACTGGAGGCCTGAGTACCCCAGGGTCAGTCAACTTACGGAAAGCACCGCTCTAAAAAGACATTTCTAATGAAATGAAAAGTTCAATGAGAAATATGTCAGTCTAGTGCTGGTTTCAGTGTTAGTTTCCATGACAACTCTCACCTCAAGAGTCTTTTACCTTTTGCCTCTGCTTCCCTTTGATCAAACACTCCTGATAAATTCCTAAAAATGTAAACTTTAGGTGTATAGGCTAATGGGATGCTATTGGGTATTTCAGACCATGGGCATTTCCTCTCCTCCAGATTACTTCTGAGGCTACATTTAGGAGTTAGCTGTATTTTATTACTCTTGTCCAAAATTTACATCACTACTGAAATGTGAATGGTAGGGAGTCTATGTTCTATTTCCAGAAATTCATGTAATTGTGGTTTGAAGTTTAGATTTACTTTAGGATCTCTGTATGGGTTTTACAAGCTGGCAGAATCCAGGGCCCTTCATGTCAGCTGGCCTTGTTTGTTGAAAGCCAGTAAGAGAACAGGGGCTGCTTTGGTCTCACTGGAATAAGTGAGAGATGAAAGGTAGCCCAGACTTCAGGTGAAAGGGAACAGTAGAATCCGTAGGCTAATTCTGAGTCGGGTCACAGATCGATCCTGCTTTATACACATGTGTAAGAAAACACAGTTTCTTTTGTCGAGGAATGAATGCTATTGATGCTACCAGCTGATTGAGTTTGTGTATCAAATCGTGATCCAGTTCTCTTTAGGATCAGGAACCTCAGAATTTAGGGATATTCTTTGCTTATTTCACCTACACACCGTAATGAGAAAAGCGAGACATTAGCTCTGTTCCTAATTTTGGGATGAATGCCAGTCAAGGAAGTACTCTATTTTTAATTAAATTAATTAATTAGTTAGTTATTTTAGGGAGAGGGAGAGAGGAGGGAGAGGGGCAAAGGGAGCGGGAGAGAGAGAATCTTACCTGCGGTGCTCCATCTCAGGACTCTGAGATCAGGACCTGAGCTGAAATCAGGAGTTGAGTGCTTAACCAACTGAGCCACCCAGGCGCCCTCCCTCTCTTTTTTCAGTTAAGGAAATACTCTGAGTAGGACCTTCACCCTAGGAGAGGAAGCAGTTTCTGTCGTAAGGGGAATGAGGCTAATATTTTCAGAGGACTTACCTTGTTCCAGGCAGCATGCTCAGTGCTTCTTAATACATCATCCCGTTAATCCTCCTAATCTTTTTAAAAAATTTTTTTTCATTTATTTATTTTCAGCATAACAGTATCATTATTTTTCACCACACCCAGTGCTCCATGCAATCCGTGCCCTCTATAATACCCACCACCTGGTACCCCGACCTCCCCCCCCACTTCAGACCCCTGAGATTGTTTTTCAGAGTCCATAGTCTCTCATGATTCACCTCCCCCTCCAATTTACCCCAACCCCCTTCTCTCTAACTCCCCATGTCCTCCATGCTTTTTGTTATGCTCCACAAATAAGTGAAACCATATGATAATTGACTCTCTGCTTGACTTATTTCACTCAGCATAATCTCTTCCAGTCCCGTCCATGTTGCTACAAAAGTTGGGTATTCATCCTTTCTGATGGAGGCATAGTACTCCATAGTGTATATGGACCACATCTTCCTTATCCATTCATCTGTTGAAGGGCATCTTGGTTCTTTCCACAGTTTGGCGACCGTGGCCATTGCTGCTATAAACATTGGGGTACAGATGGCCCTTCTTTTCACAACCTCTGATTTTGGGGTAAATACCCAGGAGTGCAATGGCAGGGTCATAGGGGAGTTCTATTTTTAATTTCTTGAGGAATCTCCACACTGTTCTCCAAAGAGGCTGCACCAACTTGCATTCCCACCAACAGTGTAAGAGGGTTCCCCTTCTTCCACATCCTCTCCAACACATGTTGTTTCCTGTCTTTCTAATTTTGGCCATTCTAACTGGTGTAAGGTGATAATCTCAATGTAGTTTTAATTTGAATCTCCCTGATGGCTAGTGATGATGAACATTTTTTCATGTGTCTGATAGCTATTTGTATGTCTTTATTGGAGAAGTGTCTGTCCATATCTTCTGCCCATTTTTTGATATGATTGTCTGTTTTGTGTGTGTTGAGTTTGAGGAGTTCATTATAGATCCTGGATATCAACCTTTTGTCTGTACTGTCATTTGCAAATATCTTCTCCCATTCCGTGGGTTGCCTCTTTGTTTTCTTGACTGTTTCCTTTGCTGTGCAGAAGCTTTTGATTTTGATGAAGTCCCAAAATTTCATCTTC
The DNA here is from genome assembly GCF_022355385.1 of Mustela nigripes. Classification (NCBI taxonomy): domain Eukaryota; kingdom Metazoa; phylum Chordata; class Mammalia; order Carnivora; family Mustelidae; genus Mustela; species Mustela nigripes. Next base: position 165,371,312 of record NC_081557.1, on the reverse strand, counting down.
GCTTTTGTTTCCTTTGCCTTTGGAGACATATCTTGAAAGAAGTTGCTGTGGCTGATATCGAAGAGATTACTGCCTATGTTCTCCTCTAGGATTCTGATGGATTCCTGTCTCACATTGAGGTCTTTTATCCATTTTGAGTTTATCTTTGTGTATGGTGTAAGAGAATGGTCGAGTTTCATTCTTCTACATATAGCTGCCCAGTTTTCCCAGCACCATTTATTGAAGAGACTGTCTTTTTTCCACTGTATATTTTTTCCTGTTTTGTCGAAGATTATTTGACCATAGAGTTGAGGGTCCATATTTGGGCTCTCTACTCTGTTCCACTGGTCTATGTGTCTGTTTTTATGCCAGTACCATGCTTTCTTGGTGATCACAGCTTTGTAGTAAAGCTTGAAATCAGGTAACATGATGCCCCCTGTTTTATTTTTTTTTTTTCAACATTTCCTTAGCGATTCGGGGTCTCTTCTGATTCCATACAAATTTTAGGATTATTTGCTCCAGCTCTTTGAAGAATACCAGTGGAATTTTGATTGAAATAGAATTAAAAGTATAGATTGCTCTAGGCAGTAGACACAAAAAGATGGAAGACCATTCCATACTCTTGGATTGGAAGAATAAACATTGTTAAAATGTCTATACTGCCTAGAGCAATCTATACTTTTAACCCTCCTAATCTTACAGGAGGGCCAGTCTTAGCTAGGTTAAATACCTCACTCGGGGCGGGGGTGGGGAGCACCTGGGTGTCTTAATGGGTTAAGCCTCTGCCTTAGGCCCAGGTCATGATCTCAGAGTCCTGGGATTGAGCCCCGCATAGGGCTCTCTGCTCATCAGGGAGCCTGCTTCCTCCCCCGTCTCTCTGCCTGCCTCTCTGCCTACTTGTGATGGCTGTCTGTCAAATAAATAAATAAATCTTTAAAAAAAAAAAAACAAAACCCAAAATTCTCACTCGGAGTCATCGCTCCAAGGTGGCAAAGTGAGCATTCCATTGCAGGGTGACCAGACTTCAGAACCTATGCTCTTTCCACTTCTGTTCCTCAGGCTGAATGGTATCCCAAGAAGGGACTGGTTGATTTTCCGAAAACCCACGTGTCCCCTCTTGTCATCCATGTGCCTGGATGTCAGGGTAGAACTGATGGAAGAGAGCTTCTTGAAGCCACGGGGACCTGCATAATTGTTTGAAGTAGGAAGGTGTTCTCTGCTGATACTACCCTTGTCTCAGTAAAACAAGAAAAAAGTTACCATTTTTGTTCCCCCTGCTGAAGTTGTCTCTGCAGCAATCAGGGTTAGCTCTAAAACCTGATGTTAGTTCCTTCACAGCCATTTTTCAACCTTACAGTGTTATTAACTGATTACCGGCATTTGATACTCAAAACAGTACTGTGAGAGAATGAAGACCAATCTGTTTCCCCAGAAACTGAGACACAAGTAAGTCATTTGGCAGAAGTCACCAAGGGTCCAGACTGGACAGGGAAAACAGATATTCCAAGTTTGAATGCCCATTTCTTCTCATGGTTTGGGGCAGATGCTGTGTTCGTGAAGTCCCTGTGCTGTGAATCCCCTGAATATATCATGATCCTTGTGCCTCGTTTTCTGTACATAACTGGACCGTGGAACTATTTGTAGTTCTATTACATTTCTGTACCTTCTGTCCCTCCACAGCACATTGTGGTCAGGCTCTGTCCCTGGAGCTTTCATGAAATTAATCCTGGAGGACATTACCCAGAACCTTCTTATTGGTAAATACAATGGGCGCTTCTCCGGCCTTACCTCTCCCGATTAGTGTTGGTGGCGTGCAGCACATCCTACTGGAAACACACACCCTTTTCTTGCTGGAAACTAAGTGTGCCTTGATTTTCTTACCTCCCTGCTGCTTTTCAGTTTCAGTGTCCTTTGGTCGTCCTTTAACTACTGATGTTGCTCAGGGTACTGTCTCAAGTCCTGTTCCCTTTGATTTTGCACACTGTCTCTGCACAGCCTCCTGTCTGTCCCTCTGGCTGCAGTAGTCACTTGTGTGTAGATGCTCTCTAAGGAGAGGGTTCAGATTTCTCTCTGGAGATTTAGTCTGGCCACCCCCATTGCCCACTGATGTGCAACCCCCTCTCCTCCCCAACTCAGCAGGTCTAAACTTGTTCCAGACTGAGCTCATCAACTCTAACCTTTCTCCTGCACAACCTCCAGGTAATCCTGTTTGGTCAGTCTCAGGGATCCTCATCACCCTGTGCTTGCTTGGGTGATGAAACTGAAAACTGGATGTCGTTCTTGACACCCCTCCCCCCCTTATCGTAATTGCACCTAAGTCCTGTCACTGTAACGTCCACATATTTCTGTCTCAGTCTGTCTAAACTCCAGGATTCTCTCTTGTCTCATGGGGGTAATTTTACCTACTTGACGTGACTGTTGTGGAGATTAGGTGAGTTACTGCATCTTGTCACTCCGTCATGTGCATGGCATGCAGTAGGTGCTCAGTAAAGGCCTGCCATGGGTCTGCTGCTGCGGTCAGTCTTGCTCCCTGCGCTCCTCATTGCCGCCAGACTTAATATCTCATACGCACATCTGATAATCGCACCGTCCTCAAGTCACTTCTCATTACTCTTAAATCAAATCTAAGCACCTTTCCTGATATTTAAGGCACTGCAGTAATATTCCTACCCCCTTGTTTCTCCAACTCTATTTCTCCTTGTTCCTTTCCATCTCAGCTTAGATATTGTTTTCTCCTGGAGGCCTCTGACAATCCCATACATTTAGGGTGGCTTAATTAACCTTTTTAAACATTAAGGGATCCTACCCCAGCCCTTATCAGCCCATCCTGTAGTTACCTATATTTCTATCCAAACCTTGCAACAGTCTGAAACATCTTAGGTGCATTTCAATCACTTTTTGTGTTTCTGTAACTAGCATAGTATCTGGCATTTAGTAGGTGTTCAGGAAATATTTGTTGAATGAATGAAAACTTCCACCTTTTAACACTAAATTTTATACTGACGTACTAACATAACTTTAAATCAGCCTAGATGTCTCACTTAATTCAAGATAAACCAGAAGTTCCTTCATTTGTTGAAAATTCTTAAAATAGTATAAAGGAAATAGTATGTTAAACTAAAACCTGTGTATTATCAAAGTAGAAGGATGTAATAGTTTTTATCTCTTCTAATTTGTGAATTTTGTCAGTTTTTGTTTTTTTTTTTTGCTCACTTAGCTGTGGGTTTTCTCCATAGCTTATAGTTATAATTTCTAGGGCAAGTTGGAAATGTTGGTGACAGTGTAGCGTATCTGTAGTATCAAGGCAACACCAGGTTCCTTCTGGGAAAGTTTCCTGGCATGAGTAGAGAAACTTGTGTCTTGAAAATTTGGCTCTTCAGAGGTAAATGACTGGTAAATGACTCTCAGGTTATCCAGTTGTCTTTCTCAGAATTATACTCAGGTACTATGTGCTAATTTCTGATTTCTTTTTCATCCATCCTTCCTTTCCTTAATCTGGCAAATTAATGATTATGATAAGTTGAGCATCTTACATGTCCCAAGCCTCAGTAGGGTTGAGAAAGATAGAAAAGGAACACATCCATCCTTTCTAGATCTTCATGTGATCTTATTAAAGAGATACCCATTTTCATGAACAGATGATAATACACAGTGAATTCCCAAAACACCATGGGCGTAGTAGTCTGGTGAGCATAGCCCTATTAGGCAGAGGAGGTGAGGGCCAAATGTTAGCACAGATAGGAGTTGGATTCTTCAAGAGGAGATACATCAGCATTCTAAGTGGGGTGGGGGTGCAGGGCCTACAAAGTCACAGTGAAGGTATATTATAAGACTTAGTAAAACTTTTTATTAGAATAGAGGGTTCAGATATGCTTTTCAGGTTGGTAGAGGGACAAAGGAAGATTGGGAGGTAGATAATTGAAGTTCTTCAGTGTTGGGATTTTAGACTCTTGGCAGAAGAGAAGTTTCTTGTTTTTGTGTGGGGAGCCAGTCTGAGTAGAAGAGTGACAAAAACATCAGCAGAAACCATCTTATGGGAATATAGGATGAGCAGGGTGAAAGATACAGTAGGTAAGATCTACCAGAAGCTCCCAACTGGTCAGTTAAGTGGTATATAGGAACCTCTGTGTCATTCTTATGTGCAGACAAAAGTTTGTGCCCCTTTGTACTCTTAATAAGTATTGAGAACACCAAAGACCTTTAGTAAATGTGGTTAATATCTATTGATATTTACCATTATAAAATTTAATGTCGAGGAAAATTTTAAATATTTAACATATTAAAAATAACATTAATAAGTCCATACCATGTTAACATTTTTGATGAAAACACAACTGTTTTTTCCATGATAAAAAATTAATAAGAAGAATGGCGTTGTTTTACATTTTTGCAAATCTCTTTACTGTTGGGGCTTAGTCGAAGACAGCTGTGTCCTCATATATGCTGCAGCCTTCAATCTGTTGGGATGTATATCACATAGCCTCCGGAATGTCCATTGTTCACGCATAAAAGAATGAAAGTGAAAAAGGAAAATGCAGTTTTAGTAATATTATAAAAGTAGGTTTAACCTTATATGTTCTCTGGAAGGGTTTTCGTAACCCCTAGGGCTCCCTGGAGCATGCTTTGAGAACCACTGTGCTAAAGGACTGTCATAAAATTGGGGCTGTGATGGATAAGGTCATTCCTTGTATGCAGTGGTGAGATGACTTTGAAGGATGAGCTCTCACCCCTGGTGGCATTTGCCCAAGCCCTGCCTGGAGAACAGTCCTACCTTCTACACCTCAATCCTGGAGGGACTGAGTGGAGGCCCTGGGTGAGCAGGAAGGCTCAAAGACCTTTTGAGCCTGGCAGCAAATACAAGAAGGTCATCCTACAGGTGATGGAAACTAGGG